>NC_081407.1:273882287-274233537 GCF_030272615.1 Cryptomeria japonica
ATACATATATATATGTATATACATATATATATGTATATACATATATATATGTATATACATATATATATATATATATATTAACTTCATTGGGCTGCGGCTATTTAAATTTGTTTGTAATTTACACTATGAATTCGACACACACACACACACACACACATATATACATATACATATGTACATACATATGTATATATATATATATACATATATATATATATACATATATATATATATATATGTATATATATATATATGTATATATATATATATATACATATGTATGTACATATGTATATGTATATGTGTGTGTGTGTGTGTGTGTGTGTCGAATTCATAGTGTAAATTACAAACAAATTTAAATAGCCGCGGCCCAATGAAGTTAATTCACTTTGTTTGAGCATTGTTATTGCTCAAACCTTAATTATTACGATGTGTGAAAAACAGTAACCGCAACCCTAAAACTCATATATATATATATATATATACACAAATTAGAGACAAAACTGAATTCATAGTGTAAAATTAGATACAAACTTAAATAACTGCAACTCAATGAAATTAATACCACAACTCAATGTAGTTAATTCACTTGGTTTGAGCATTGTTATTGCTCAAAACCTAATTATTACGACATGCTTTAAACATTAACCATGTAATGCCTCACCAAAAGACCCTAACGGAATACAACTACAAACACTCGAAAAGAGCGCGAATAATTTTTGTTTAAAACATTAATGAACTTAAGATGCATTAAGTTAAACATTGTAATAACATTTGCACAAACAGAAGACTTAACTCAAATTCCTAAAGGGTTTCCAACGAAGATTACTTGATTAATCCAATGAACATTAAGGTGTATTAATCCAATTAACAATGAGATTGATTAAATCTACTAATGATAGAGTGATGACCATATGCACATAACAATTAAATTTCATAAGAGATTAAACGAAGTATGATTGAACATATACAATTGCCATTAGTTTCATTACATTAGTTAAGCTACCTTCATCATAATCCATATTTCTGCATTTAATTTATAACTTCATACATACAATTAAGATTAATATCACCTAAACTATATTATACATTTTAACTATAATACCATGCATGCATCCAAAATTAAAAGGAACCAGATGAACATATACACCATACAACACCAATTGATATCAGAGTTCACCCCTAATGGGCTACATCTCCAGGCCTGCTTCAAATGCAAGACCATTCTAATAAATAAAAGATGAAAATTACATAAAGTTACATCAATTACATCCTACCATCAAGGCAAACAAAAGCAAATAATACATATGACTACATAGGGTCCAAGAGATACATGAATAATCTAAGAAGAACAAAGGATCCACTTGAAACATGGAATGATATGAATTCCAATAGAAACATATGGAACACCTGCGAAGCTAATCCATCGCAAGAAGGCATGAACAATAAACTCAATGGAAAGTGGCACTACCACCCGACCATGTGGCCCAAAAAGGAATCACCCCTCTGTGCTAGGAGATAGTACTACGACCCTCAAGCAAGTCACAACAAAGCATCACATGGTCTCACATGCATATCGGTACTCACACAAGACATAAGATTACAACACATGACTCTCACAAGAGTGCTCCAAGTAAATCCAACACATGACTACACACTAGTGAACATGAGGGAAGAGTGTCATTGTAAATCTGGTATGGACTCTGGCAGACCTCCATTGGCTCTGGCCCCCATCACGGGTTACCCTGGTAGCCTCTTTGGACGTGGCCCCCACTTGAAAAATACTCTTCCTTATGACACTAAACAACCTCCAAAGAACCCTAAGGCAAACACAAAAGTCAACTAACACAAGGAGTTCAAAAAGAAAAATTGAAGAACATCTCGATTAAACAAACCTTCTAACCAGATTAAACCAATTGGAGGTCTGAAATAAACAACTCGTTCTTCCACAAAACAAGACCAAAACCAAAATAAGACAAGTATGACCACAACCAAACTTAACCAAATCAACTTGCACAATAAATTTACATTCAACAACATGCCATTATGACACGAAAATGACTTAACCTGTAATGCCCCACTAGGAAACCCCGAAGAGATAACACTAAAACACAAGAATAGAGTGCAATTTTTTTTTATGTCACAACCCTCCTTTATCACTTTTTGATTTAAATCCAATTCTATCATATTTTTGGATAAGCTATTTAAATGATTGAATAAATGTTATAAAAAGAATGAAAATAATAATACACACACACACACACATGGAAAATATACATTATTTTATTTATTTATTTTCCACTTCCAATTATGGCACATGTTGTAGGAAGAATAAGAAGCTTCTAGAGGATTCTCCACCACCTTGCATGTAACACCCCCACTAAGTTTAATCAATTTGCATGAAGTCCAAAATTGGGAAAGAATCTCCTTTTTAATTAAATTTTCTAGATAGTGGAATGGAGGGATTTTTCTTATAAAATTATATGCAAGTTTCAAAGAAGGGAGTTGATTATGTTTTGAAGAAAATTTCCCAAGTTTTAGAAGTAGATCTTCTTTGGTAGTCTCATTTTTCGTTGTAGGAATTTTAAGTTGTTGTTTGAAGGATTTCTCTCAAGTTGCAAGGAAGGATCAAAAGGATAACCAGTGGATTCAACATCAAGCTCGATAAACCAGGTTCTCTCCTTGTTTTTTCACATTCACTTATGAGGAATTTGTATTTTCAAAAAAATAGTTATAGATCTTCCTTTATATATAAATAAATTCTTTTATTAGATTTTAAATCTTTTATTGGAGGATAAATAATAATGATAATGCTTTCATATAGTGCACATAAAAGATAGTTATTTATTTATTTTATTTCCCTTAAGAAAATATGCACATGATCTTGCTTTTTGTTTTTTTTCAAAGATTTTAGCAAAAAGAAAATCATATTCTTTTATTTGTTTAAAATATCTTTTTCTGAGATTAAAATTCTTCCCTGTGTGATTTGAATCTTTATTTTTTTCCTCTAATTCATTTCTCTGGTTCTTCAAATGGAAATCTGAATCTCATTCTTTAATCTTCCTATGAGTTGAGTAAGATCTCTCTGTGAATAATAGTTGAATCAAAATCTCTCTGTGAATTTTAGTTGAATAAGATCCCTCTGTGATTATTAGATTAAATAAATCTCCCTGAGTTGAATAAGATCTCTCTGTGAATTTTAGTTAAATAAATCTCTCTGTGATTATTAGATTAAATAAATCTCCCTGTGAGTTGAATAAGATCTCTCTGTGAATTTTAGTTAAATAAATCTCTTTGTGATTATTTTTAAATCTCTCAGTGAGTATTTTAAATCTCTCTGTGATTATTTTTAAATCTCTTTGTGGGTATTTTAAATCTCTCAGTGAGTATTTTAAATCTCTCTGTGATTATTTTTAAATCTCTCTATGATTATTTTAAATCTCTCTGTGAGTATTTTAAATCTCTCTGTGAGTATTTTAAATCTCTCTGTGAGTATTTTGAATCTCTGAGAATATTACTTGAATAAAATCCTCCTGTGAATACTGGAAATAAACAATTCCCTTGTGAAATCTAGAAATAAACTTCCTCCCTGTGAATGGTGGAATAAGCTCTCTCTCTCTCTCTCTCTCTCTCTCTCTTTGTAAATATTAACCTCCTGTTACTATAAAATCAATCTAAAACAATTGTTTGATCATCTATTTTATCCATGTTCTTATTTTCATAAATAAATTCTCTTTTGTTTTTATATATCATTAAGTAATTGGGAATATGAAACCACACACACACACACACACACACACACACACACACACACACACACACACACATTTATTCCAAATGTTAAAATATATTAATGTTGCATGTAATTATAATAGCACGGTCTTCGAAAAATATTCGAATGAATATCGGTGGCGTACGGGGGTGGCGGGTATTGTAACCGCTGGGCGCAGTTACTATTAAAACTAAAATTTCGCTTATTTTATTTTTGTAATTAGTTTTTTTATATATTCTTTTTAATTTGCAATTTAGAATTTTTAGTAATTACTTTGGGGTTAAATTTCAAGTTAATTGCTAATAATTATTTTTGTTTAAAATTTTAAGTTGTTGAATTTAACTTAGAAAAGTTCATAAATATTGGGGATTATTGTGTAGTAAATTCATAATTAAATTATCCTTGGTAAATTTCTATATTTGTAAATTATATTATATCAAATTCTTTTAATTAGAGTTATTCATTCCATTTAAGATCCATTGGGGCACTTAGTTGGCCTTTAGCAATTAATTTACATTAATATGATTTGAATCAAATGCCGAAATTAATCACTATTTTTGGGTTGCTTAATCATGTACGCAAGTTACACTATTCTTATAACATGCAAATTACTTATAGATTAATTACATTTATTGACGTTTTCATGCAAGTACACATGTAATTATTAATATGCAAGCTTCATGATGGTCATTGTTATGCAAGTTATATTTCAAGTAGTTACTTCAATTAATTAATTTTGCGCATTCAATTAGTAGTTGTTTTCAAGTATGATGTTTTCATAGCTCGTAGTTAGAAAACTAAATAAAGGAAGATGGAAACAAAAACACAGTAGCGTTCAGTATATACGGTGCCTCTGGGTCATGCTTACGGGTAATGCCATTGTGTTGAACTACTGCACTTAATGCCTAATAAAGCTACATCAACGACGTCTATGGCATCGTCCCTATAAATCATCGGGGAGTAATAAGGGACGCTTGGAAGTTAAAATCCAAGGGGCGGGTAATCCCCCTTGGATCGATAATTTATTAAGATAATTCTAAAGTGATATTTCATCTGCTGAGTTAAACTATAGTAAACCCCTATAGGGATGATGAGTGAAATGCTTTTATAAAATCGATTTAATCTCGAAGAATTGTTGTCGATTGGCAATTGGTCAAGGGTGACACTTTGTTGGCATTATAACAGACAAGGAGAGATTGTTGGTATTTCAATAAGGATATTGAGAAGGTTGTTGATGATTATGGATATAATTGATTAAGGATGTTTACTGTCTTAATATTATTATTTTGTCATTGATGTCAAGAAATTGATTTTCTAATTCAGTATGATGTTGCCATATCTTAAAAAGTATGATTTGATGAGTATAAAGATGTCGGTAAAAGACACAGAACGAATGTGATGAATAAGGGGAGAAATAAGTTATTCAATGGGCAACTATTACCGAGTTAGACAATGATGAGATCATGATGTTTAGATTGTTTTGATATCCTACATATGTTATTGATTGTAAGGTTAATACTATACTATGTTATCGAGCAAAGAACCTAGTCAGTAAACCCTAAGGAACCTAGTCGGTAAACCCTAAGGTTACCGCTATCGGTTAATGAAGGCAGAATGTCTACCGAATGAAGTTTAGTATTTACCAAGTTGCAACCGAGTAATAACAAAATGCATTAAATGAATAAAAGTATTATTTAATGAAGGAAGCTAATGAGCTGGCCATGATTAAATGATTGGTATGCCATGCATGAAGTTTGTTAAAGAATCTATGGCAAAGGAAAATCGACAGGAAGATCTACAACTTAGATTGAACCACAATACCCTAGCACAAGTTCCAAGAAATGTATGCAAGTTCCAAGGTGGGGTAAAACATTTTTAGATCGAAGGATACATTGAACCTGGTCAAAGTTTGAAGATCTAATGGCTATGATTGATCATGGGAAATGTGATCAAGGAGATTAAGCAGTTGGCGAATTGTTTATAAATAAGGAACTGTTGATAAACAATGTATGCAGGCAAGTGTATGCACAGGGATGCTACATAGTGATTATCGAGCACAAAAGCTTGAAGACCTATTTGTAACAGAGTATAGAGCCCAACAGATGGACAAGATAAGTCCTATTGTATTGAGCAAATAAGAATCTGCTTTAGCATTTTAGATGTGAAGTTGTAGATAGATTTTTATTACTGTTATTTTGTAAAGTGACAAAAAATCTCTTAACCGAGTGGACTTAACAGTCTTATTTTTAAAACACTCTAGCAAGGTGACATTCTGATTGAGTGTTTGAAATCCTTTAACAAGGTCACTTCTAACAAGGTGAAGATCCTAACAGTTCTGAGGGAAATCTCTTAACCGGGTCACATCTAGCAATGTGTTTGTAATCTTTAATAGAATTTGCTTTTAACCGAGCATACTCTAGAAGAGTATATTTCTTAGTGGGTCCAAAATCCCACAATGGTTTTTCCTTATTTGGGTTTCCAAGTTAAATATGGTGTTATGAGTGTTATGATGTTTATATGCTTTTGATTTTGCATGTTTAACAATTTTTGATATATTACTGAAGTATATGTTATCGAGGTTGAATCTGTTGTTTTTATGGAAGATTAAGTTTGTATGATTCACCCCCCCCCTCTCATCTTATTAGCTTGGCATCTGTACTTAACATTAAGTATCAGAACTATCAATTGGTATCAGAACTTTGGACTCTGGAAGAAAAAGTTTAAAGGTACTTGAGGAAAAGATCCAAAGATGTATAAGAGGGATGCACCGAAGCTGAACAAGTCAAGTTTCTCTACATGGCAGAAAAGGATGAAGTTGCACCTATCAGGAGTTGGAGAATATGTTGTATATTATCTGGAGAATGATTTCATTACACCGAGCACCTATCCATTGACAATGGAAGAGATAAAGGCAAAGCAAGAACATATTCAAGCAATGATTGAAATAACATCTGGATTGATCGATTCAAAGTTTAATGATCTAGAAGGCTGCAATGATGCAAAGGCAATGTGGGACAAGCTCATATCTATGTATGGTGGAGATGAACATGTTCAAAGAGTAAAAGTGGATAGTCTAAGAGGACAACTTGAATCTATGAGGATAAATGAAGGTGAGAACATAACTTAGTACAGTACAAGACTAAAGGAGATTGTCAATCAAATCAAAGGAGCAGGTGGAACTATTGAAGAAAATGATATAACAAGTAAGTTATTAAGAACCCTTCTATCGGCTTATGCAATCCGAGTATCTGCAATCAATGAATTAAAGTCTATACCCAATATGCCAGTTTCTTTAGATGCTACTATTGGTAAGCTACATGCATTTGAGTTAAGTAACTTTGATAATAGTGGGTCATCGGTAAATAAAGTTGAATCTGCATTTAGTTCTTTTCATATTGGTAAATCTGATGATTACAATGATAGAATGAGTAAGTACACTAAAGGGGATCATAGTGGAGCAAGTGAAAGATTTCGCAAAAACATGGAGGAAGTACACAAACTGTATGAAGAAATCAGAAAGCAAGAAGAGTTTGAAGCACTATTAGCCGGAAGGTTACCGAGAGGCAAAGGTAAGTATAAAGGAAAACTACCTTTGAAATGTTTCAATTGTGATAAGATAGGACATATTGCTTCTAACTGTCTTGACAAATATTCTACTAAAAAGAGAGATTACCAAGATGACAGACAGAAAGATAATCATTACAGAGGATATCGAGACTTCAGAAGAAGAGATAGAAAGTCATGCTTAATAGCCGATGAGGAATCCAATGATGATAAATTAGATGAAACTGATACAGAGGAAGTAGTTTATGTGGCTATCAAAGATGGATCAGATGAAGAAAGGTATGAAGAAAAAGCTCTAATATCTCACATAAACACTAATGATTCTTGGATCATAGATAGTGGATGCTCACATCACATGACAGGTGATAAACACAAGTTTGTTATGTTAGAAGACTATGATGGAGGCTATGTAAGATTTGGTAAGGATGCACCATGTCCGGTAAAAGGTAAAGGATCTATAACACTTCTTGACAATGCAAGATGCAATGATGTTTATTGAGTTGAAGGTTTGAAATACAATTTGTTGAGTGTAGCATAGCTAAACAATACAGGATACCTAATAGAATTTTAGAAAGGAATTGTTAAAGTTCATGACAAGCATGGAAAGTTAGCTGCTACTAGGAAAAAAATAAAAGGTAACACATTTCACCTTGACTCAACTCGGAATAAATGTCTGTATGCAAAGAAAGAGGATACTTGGTTATGGCATAAAAGGTTTTGTCATGTAAATTTTGATAATCTGTTCAAAATAAGCAAGAAGCACTGAGTAAGAGGTCTACAGAGTCTTGAAAAACCTGAGAATGCTATGTGCCGAGGATGCCAGATGGGTAAAATGACAAGATTAAGCTTTACAAGTAAGTCCTACACTTCTAAGGGAATTTTAGATCTTGTGCACACTGATCTTTGTGGTCCTATGAAAGTTCAAAGTTATTATGGTGATAAATATTTCATATTCTTTGTGGATGATTACTCAAGGATGATGTCAGTAATGTTTTTAAAAGAAAAAATCAGAAGCTTTTCAAATGTTTAAATGGTACAAGGAAAGAGTTGAAAATGAAACAGGAAGACAACTGAAATGTCTTAGATCAGATAGAGGAGGAGAGTTCACATCTGATGAGTTCAACTTATTCTGCATTGATCATGGTATTAAAAGACAAGTCTCTACATCAAGAACTCCACAACAAAATGGAATAGCTGAGAGAAGAAATAGATCTATTGTGGATTGTGCCAGAACCCTGATGATTGAAAAGAAAGTGCCACAAATATTTTGGAGAGAAGCAATAAGCACAACAATTTACACCCTGAACCGAGTACAACTGAAGAAAGTAACTTTGAAGACACCATATGAAACCTGGTATGACAAGAAACCTAATATAACTTATTTTAAAATCTTTGGAAATAGATGCTATGTACACAAGGATGATAGAAATGGCAAGTTTGATCAAAAAAATGAAGAAGGAACATTTCTTGGTTATTCTTCTATAAGTAAAGCATTTAAATGTCTGATCAAATCATCTAACAAAATAGTAGAAAGTGCAAATGTGAAAATTGATGAATTTGCAGAAAGAAATGATGAAGGAAATTCTAAAAAACCAGAAGATTATGATGAATTTGTTTATGTTCAATCGACAAGTCCTACCGAGAAAACTGTAGAAGGAAATGAAGAGAATATCCAGTTACCGAGTGATGAAGAAGATCATACAAAGCCTACCGAGCCTATATTAGCCAAGTATGTCAGAAGACATCGTGCATCAAGTCAGATTATAGGAGATAAGGACGATCCAGTGATGACAAGGAACAAACTGAGACATAACACATGTCTGATATCTTAATTTGAACCAAGAATAGTGAAAGAGGCATTTAATAGTGAAGATTGGATAAATGCTATGACAGAAGAGATTGATCAAATCAAGAAGAATGACACATGGACACTAATCCCAAGACCGAAGGACAAAAATGTAATCAGTACAAAGTGGATTTTCAGAAACAAGCTGAATGAAAAAGGTGAGGTCGTTCGAAATAAAGCAAGACTAGTTTGCAAAGGTTATGCCCAAGAAGAAGGAATTGATTATGGTGAGACTTTTGCACCTGTGGCAAGACTTGAAGGAGTAGGAACATTGTTGGCATATGCTGCTTACAAGCAAGGTATATCAAATGGATGTCAAATTTGCATTTCTGAATGGTATATTAGAAGAAGAAGTTTTTATTGAACAACCTAAAGGATTTATTGAAGACAATAATAAAGATCAGGTATGTAAATTGAACAAAGCTTTATATGGTTTGAAACAAGCACCTAGAGCATGGTACGAAAGATTGCACTCTTATTTAATCAAGATTGGTTTTATAAGGACAAGTGAAAACAACAATATGTACATGAAGAATGATGAAAATGGAATACTGATCTCAGCCATATTTGTTGATGATATTATCTTTTGTGGAAATGACTCTTTATGCAAGAACTTTGGAAATGAAATGAGCAAAGAATTTGAGATGTCATTAATCGGTGAGATAAAGTATTTTATAGGTTTACAAATACTGCAAATGAAAAATGAGATTTTCATTACTCAATCCAAGTACATAAAGGAAATCTTGAAGAAATTTGGAATGGAGGATTCAAAACCAATAAGTACTCCTATGACTACCAACTGTAAACTATCAAAGAATGATGAATCTACATCTGTTGATGAGACACTTTACCGATCCATGATTGGAAAGCTACAATATGTTGTTCACAGCAGGCTAGATATAGCACATGCAGTAGGTATAGTTGCAAGATTCTCTGCAGATCCTAAGGAAACACACATGACAACAATCAATAGAATTTTCAGATACTTGAAAGGCACTGAAGATTATGGCTTAATATATCAGAAAAGAAATGATTTTGATTTAAAATTTTATACTAATGCTGATTGGGCAGGCAACATTGATGACAAGAAAAGTACAAGTGGAGGAGCTTTCTTTTTAGGAGAAACACTAGTGAGTTGGCTTAGCAAGAAACAAGGATGCGTTTCACAGTCAACAACAGAAGTTGAATACGTTGCTGCAGCACTGAATTGTACCAACATAGCATGGATCAAACAACTGTTGGAAGGTATAAATGAGAAAGTTATCGAGCCAGTAACTATATTCTGTGACAATACTAGTGCCATTAACATTTCAAAGAATCCAATTATGCACTCTAAGAAAAAGCACATCTCTATCAAATATCATTATCTTAGAGAAGAAGCTCAAAAGAAGAAAGTGATGTTGGAGTATGTTAGCACAAAGGAACAAATAACAGATATCTTCACCAAGCCACTGCCAAGGGACACTTTTGAGTATCTCAGAAGTAAGTTAGGGGTCCTACCACTATCTTCTACTCACTGACCGAGTTTGGTGAAAGCATCAATTCGATGACTCTACAAAATATCTTTTAGGAGTTGATGCTGATTTACACACTTTAAGATGTTTTCTAAAGGTGTGTAGGAAACAATACAGGGAACAAGAATTGACGACAAAATGCTCTGATCGAGACTAAGTTGACACATAACAACAGGAAATCACTTCATATAGGAAGAAATTATGTTTTAGTTCTTTACTTTTTGGCATTGTTGTCAAAGGGGGAGAAGACTGAAGAAAAGGGGAGAAGGCTAATGTATGGGGGAGAAGACTAATGATAGGGGGAGAGCATTTCAACATTTCAAAATCTCACAACAATCCAAATCAATTAGGTCAAATCAATTGGTTTTTCCATCAATGCCAAAGGGGGAGATTGTTGGCATTATAACAAACAAGGAGAGATTGTTGGTATTTCAATAAGGATATTGAGAAGGTTGTTGATGATTATGGATATAACAGATTAATGATGTTTATTGTCTTAATATTATTATTTTGTCATTGATGTCAAGAAATTTTCTTATTCAGTATGATGTTGCCATATGTTAAAAACTATGATTTGATGAGTATAAAGATGTCCGTAAAAGGCACAGAAAGAATGTGATGAATAAGGGGAGAAATAAGTTATTCAATGGGCAACTATTACCGAGTTAGACAATGATGAGATCAGGATGTTTAGATTGTTTTGATATCCTACATATGTTATTGATTGTAAGGTTAATACTATACTATGTTACCAAGCAAAGAACCTAGTCGTTAAACCTTGAGGAACCTAGTCAGTAAACCCTAAGGTTATCGCTATTGGTTAATGAAGGCAGAATGTCTACCAAATGAAGTTTAGTATTTACCGAGTTGCAACCGAGTAATAACAAAATGTATTGAATGAATAAAAGCATTATTTAATGAAGGAAGCTAATGAGCTGGCTATGATTAATGATTGGTATGCCGTGCATGAAGTTTGTTAAAGAATCTATGGCAAAGGAAAATCAGCAGGAAGATCTACAGCTTAAATTGAACCGCAATACCCTAGCACAAGTTCCAAGAAATATATGCAAGTTACAAAGCAGGGTAAAACATTTTTAGATCGAAGGATACATTGAACTTGGTCAAAGTTTGAAGATCTGATGGCTATGATTGATCATGGGAAATGTGATCAAGGAGATTAAGTGGTTGGCGAATTGTTTATAAACAAGGAACTGTTGATAAACAATGTATGTGGGCAAGTGTATGCACATGGATGCTACATAGTGATTACCGAGCACAGAAGCTTGAAGACCTATTTGAATAACAGAGTATAGAGCCCAATAGATGGACAAGATAAGTCCTATTGTATCGAGAAAATAAGAATCTGCTTTAGCATTTTAGATGTGAAGTTACTGTTATTTTGTAAAGTGACAAAAAATCTCTTAACCGAGTGGACTTAACAGTTTTATTTGTAAAACCCTCTAGCAAGGTGACATTCTGATTGAGTGTTTGAAATCCTTTAACAAGGTCACTTCTAACAAGGTGAAGATCCTAACAGATCTGAGGGAAATCCCTTAACCGGGTCACATCTAGCAATGTGTTTGTAATCTTTAACAGGATTTGCTTTTAACCGAGCATACTCTAGAAGAGTATATTTCTTAGTGGGTCCGAAATCCCACAATGGTTTTTCCCTATTTGGGTTTCCACGTTAAATCTAGTGTTATGAGTGTTATGATGTTTATATGCTTTTGAGTTTGCATGTTTAGCAGTTTTTGATATATTACTGAAGTATATGTTACCGAGGTTGAATCTATTGTTTTTATGGAAGATTAAGTTTGTATGATTCACCCCCCTCCTCTCATCTTATTATCTTGGCATCTGTACTTAACATTAAGTATTAGAACTATCACGCTTACATTAAGATTTAGGATCTAGTGTTTTAGGCCACAGGTAATAGGCCATCTTGAGCCTTTGTTTAAGCGCTACCACCATGGGTACCAACCATAGAGAAACTGTCTGGGATATTGACCCTAGAAAGGGTTGCGTACCCACTAATCAGTTTACATCAAACCATAGAGTAGAAAATAGAACTACATACTTTACGCCTTGATCTCGTGCCGAAGTGGGTATGTAGGCAGTCTTGGGACGAAGTTGTCCCTTGTACTCAGGTGTTCGTAGGTGGGGTCTAGGCTTGGTAAAAGAAAGATTGAGTAAGAATCCTATTTTGAAAGATAAGATAATTAAATTGGAAAAAGTAATTCAATGCATACTCGGAAAGAATCCCGTATGGATTCGCTTGACTTCCTGAGGCCTTAAGCCAAATTCCGAGGTGGAATTCAAGCTTGTATTATGTTATTTAATTATGCCTAAGGACGGCGACCTCAGTGCACTTCTTTTAGAAGAGTGTAGTACTTAGTGAGTGGCTTAGGACCTGAATGGTCCTGATGAGTCTAAGTCTCTGGCTAGAGCACCTCCTATCTCGATTGGATAGATGCCTACCCCGTATGGGTAGATGCCTATCCCATATTGGATAGATGAAATCTTATGTCCCGTATGGACAAATGCCTAACCTATATGGTTAGATGCTCATCTCGGATGGATGAATTCCTAATCCAAATGGATGGATTCCCAGAGTATGCGATTGAACCAAACATAATGATTAAATTAATCACCAAAAAAAAAAGAATGGTCAATTTTGTTGAGTTAATTATGGTGGGTTACTATATTTTAAAGTTAAAATAAAATAATGATACATTGAGTTAACATTAAGTTTAGATTACACAACGGAAGACTTAACTAACACCTAAATGGTTTCCCAACGTGATTACTTGATTCATCACTAACTCAACTCGCGCTAATTAATCCAATTAAGTTGATTAAGATTAATAACATAAGTATACTTAAACATTGGTTAAGTTCGTTTGGTAGGTTAAAATATAGATAACATGATTAAGTTCATCCATAGCAATTTAACCATACATTACATCCATTCTTAAATTAAAACATACGCCATACATTTAATTTCCATACATACTTTAATTGCATTAAAAGATAATGAATACTTTGCACTTCACTAAACCTACAACTTCATGATCCATAATACTGCATTTAATAACTTCATGCATGCATTTAAGATTAATATCATCTAGTTTACATTATACATTTTAACCATGAAGCCATCCATACATGCAAAATAAAAAGGAACCAGATGAACACAAACACCACATAATACCAAATTGATATCGAAGTTCACCCCTAATGGGCTACATCTCTGGGTCTTGTCAACTGCAAGATCCCTCTAATAACTAATAGGGTGAAAAATACATAAGGTTCACATCCATTACAACCTACCAAGGCGTACATGAACCAATAATACATATGAATACACTGATCAAAAGATACATGAATGATCTCAGAAGAAGGAAAAGGATCCATCTGAAATATGATAAGGAGAAAATATAAAAAACAACTGGAGCACCTGCGTGACTAAGTCCTCGCAACCCACCATAAGCAACCCATGGTCTAACAAGAATATCAGGTACTCTCAAATGCATAAGCAATCTGATATGACTCCACAATAGTGCTCCTAGCAAGGACAACACAAACTGCAGAATAGTGATCATAAGAGATGAGTGTCATCACATAGCTTGGTATGGTTACCCTGGCAGGTCTCCATAGGTCCTGCCCCCATCCAATGGGTTACCTTGGCAACCTTTCCCGAACCTCTGGCCCATCCAAGTCTCATGTAGACCCAACACATCCTTTTGTGAAGACAAGGTTGTTGGTTTTCCATTTCAGGCCTTCTCACGACATTCCGAGTTTGTACTAGAACTCATCCCATGTATGTGGCACAATTATCTTACTTAGTGTTTTCATCTACTAAACTCCCTAATAAACTATTAAGTTATCATTTATTTAGACACACTTTCGTTGGGTTACCCTGCTACCACTTTGGGCGTGACCGCCAGCGTGACCCCCACTTGAAATCCACTCTACCATATGACACAAAACCATAATCAAACGAACTCCTAAAACCAAGGTATACACAAGGACTAGTTTATGAAGTTTAAAATGGTAGGAATACCCACTTGGCCAAATAAGTCCTCACACGAGGTGCACTGACTAACGATTCCCTGACTAGAGACATGACTAACTACAGTCAACCACATAAGGACATCCAATACTCGCATTAACGAACATGACTAGATACAAAAAAATCACATGAAAACAATCAATACTCGAGATCAAGGACATAACCAGATACAAAATAACCATATGACAATATTCAACACTCACAACCAAGGACTTGCCATTCTTTAATCAAATGCAAATACAAAAATTTAAACATGCATTGACATAAATCTGTAATGACAATCATTTTTCCATAACGCTTAAAATACAAATCAATCAAGTTTTCTAATTGATCTAAATTGATTACAAGTTGTCTACTTCGTTAAGATACATGCCGTCCATGGTTTACTAATTCAACCATAATTCAATTTATATCATAGAATAATATAAATACTTCACAATGAATTTTCAAACCAAAAACCCATTTATAATTATATTTATATGCTATACATACAAAGATATAATTTAATTTATATATTTATTAACTAAAATTGATATTTATTTTTCAAGTAAAATCATCATTTCCATTCTTTTTCAAAATAAATATCTAATCTCATCTTTTCCAAAACCAAAAATATACTTTCCAAAATATGGAAATATAAATTTTAAAAAGAAACTAAAATCGATGATCACTTTTCCAAATAAAATAATATTTCCTTTCATATATTTAAAAAATGATACAAACTAAAATATTAATTAATATATTAAATATATATACATTAATGAATAAGTTAATAATTAAATATTAATTAATATATATTTATTTATATACATTAATTAATAATTTAATAATAAAAAAATACTATTTAAAAACTTTTTTTTAAAATTAAATAATATTGAAACTTTATTTAAAATATATATTTTTGTTTTAAAAACCAGCTCCAGTGGACCCCACATTTATGGATTACCATGGACTTGTTGGTATTATGGATATGTTACATTGGTTTTGTCATTGATGTCAACACTTGTCAACAGTTGTGAACACTTATCAGCACTTAAAATCTTTGGTTATGTTCACCGGCATGTTCAGTGACTTATGCACAGTCACCGGTATCTGGTTCACCGATAGGTTATATTGCTCACCAGCACTGAGGATGATCTGTTATCATTTGGAGATTACTTTGTTATGTCGAAGACATTGTTTGGACACTTGGTTTTGATATGGTTATTGGTCTAATCGAGTTTGCATATTTGCTATTACCGATAAATAGGTCTAGGTTATGGACCGACAAGCGTTATCTATTCCAGATCAGCATGACACGTTATGGAGATGTTTTATTGATTAATTATTGTTGTAAATGCATTGAGCTGACATAGTGCATCGCATATTGATTCATTTGTAATTCATTTAATTGTAATATTCTTAGTGAGCCGACCTACACATTTGGTCTTAGGTTTTGGTATATATGTAAGATCTCATTTGTGAGATTATGCAAGGTGTGGTAAAGGATTGTAATAAGGTATATGTGAATATAAGCAGAGCTATACACACATACATCATTTGAAGATTCAAGGAAGGTATGAAGAAGACAACCATAGTTTAACTGGTATTGAATCCAACATATGAAGATGCTATTTTGAATAGTACAATATCATTGGATTTAACCATCCAATTGTAGTCAGTGTGACTCCCATTTTGTGATTGAGCAGTGAGCTCTAGGCAGTTGGCCTTTTTGCATGTGCAAACCCCATTTGTACACACTTACTATGTGCGGTAGTATCATCTGATTATGGGTAAGGCTTCCCACCGTGGTTTTTCCCCTTACCGAGTTTCCATGTACAAATATTTGTGTTATGTGTTGTGGATGTTATTTGTCTTTTGTTTCATGCATTAAACTTTACCGGTACTGTTATTAACTGTTAAACTATCTACCCGCATTAAGTTTGGTTTATCGATATTATGCACTAAGTTTGGTTAAGTTATATTTGGGTTGAAATTAATAGACAACTGATTCAACCCCCCCCCCCTCTCCCTCTTAGTTGCCTCCAGGTCCTAACAGGATTGTGGATACCACAGCCATGGAAAACCATGGGCTGTGGTTACCACAATTGTGAAGAACCACAGACTGTGGCCTCCACAGCCATGGATAACCATGACCTGTGGTTGCCATAGCCGTGTTGCCACAGGTTGTGGGCACCACAGTGGGCCGTGGGTTGAGCCATGACTCCCCACGCCCAAATACAATTAATAATTTTTTTTTTTTAAATTTATTTTAATACTTTTTTTAAAAAATAAAATAAAACAACACCCAAAAATCTTCTGAGCACTCTCAGATATATCTCTGAGAACATTTTCTGGGGAAGTCTTCTAGACAAAAAATGATTTACATATATTTAAAAAAAAACCAGTATGCCCCAAATACCCAGATTGGCAAAATTTTACCAACAGATTCAAACAGTTTCCACTCCCAAACACAAACAAATTTTTATAATTTAAAACTTGAATCTCAATGCATTCATTTGGAATTTTGACAAAATTTTATTGTGAACAACCAACCCCAAATTTTGATTTGGAGGTTGGGAATGAAAGCAAGGAGGATTCAAATTCGAGATTTAACTACAACACTTCCTTATTCCACAAATTTATGAGATTTTCAAACAAAACCACATACACATTTATTCCAAAACAAATCAGTAAATTTCTTGAAAACAAAGGAAATTAACCAGAATCCTACCTCCCTGTGCAATCCTGGAAGTGATTTGATGAAGATCCCAACCTACAAGCTCAAGATTTTCTTCCAACCAAGAATCCCCAAAGTTTTCCATTCAAAACCAACTCTTCAAAATATTTTTGAAAACCTAGGTTAAAAGGGAAAATTTTGACCAAAAATCTCTTCTTTAGGTTGAAATTATTTTTCATCAAATAAAAAAACATTTCTAATTAAAATGTAACCTTCCTAAAAGCTTTTTCTTTTCTTCCTCATTTAATTTGCTCCAATAAATTAAAAACTTAACATTTCTATCACAAAATGTTAATGAGGGTAAAATATTTCTATTTTCCAATTTCTAATTAAGCTTTCTTTCAAAATACATACAAATGAATTAATTCACAATATAAAATACAATAAATCAAATTTGCTAGTAATATGCATAAAACAATATGATTTATTGATTAATCACACAAAGGGGTCCTATTTAGTTTAGTCCTTTTAATTTACGAATGTGTAAAACACAATTAATCTAATTAAATACTTAGGATTTAATAATCATTTTTTACCAAACACACAACACACAACCCAAGAAAACCAAACAAATACACGACCCGCATACCCAACCAAAGGGGAAACTGATGGATGACTGACGACACTCACTTGAGCATGACTAGGGTAAAATGTAGGGTCTTATGACTACTGAATCCAATTCCTTTGGACCAATAAGGTACACTCAAACCTGCGAAGCCAGGTGGAGATGAACCTCATATCTATGCGGTACTGTACCTGCAATCTCCTGCAACAATGAACCACACATTCATACATATATATTGAATGAAAGTGTTAGTCTGAGATTAATAACACAAATCAAACGAACAACTAATCTTACATAAGAATTGATGCGAAATCAACATTTATGGTACACACATTAAGCATAATACCTGACTATAACATCACAACATGGTAAATCAACCATCCAAGAAGGCCACTTAAAAAGTCAACTAAGGTCAAATCGGGTTTTAAAACCCGATTAGGGCAGTGGTACTACATCCTCCCCCTAGGTTCCGACTTACTCCTGGAAGTCATAAGGCTAGAAGGAAAACATGCAACACACATTAGCCCTGAAACTTATTTAACAAATATCAAACTGCACATATGAATCTTTTCAAAGATAAATGAAACATTACTGCTAAATTCTTTACGAATGCCATTATCCATTGGTAAGATACATCCAAATTCATATATAGGAACTATCTATAATTGTAGCAGTGAAACAAGAATTTTCTTCCTTTCATCACACCAAATTAATGCCTTAATTGATTTAAACAACAATTACAACACTCATCTACTAAATACGACAAGAAAACATGTCGTCATGATCAATTTCTTTTACCATTCCATCCTCTTCCTAACATATTATCGCATAGAAATAACTTCAAATTCCAACTTCTATAATCAAGTTAACTTTCATGAAATAAGAGTAACATATATAACACAATTGCTTACACTTGTTAGGTAGATAAAAAACTTTCTAATGATTATGTCCCATAACATATTTTACTCCATGTTTACACATAAAAATCCATCCACATAATTGGAATGTACAACTTATAAGGCCACATGTTAGCATGTTTAATGCTTAGTCATAGATAACATGCACGATCAACATCTCTATGCCCGATCTCAGAACAAAATAACACGATCATAAATATCCAACATCTCACTCAAGGGCTTGATGGTGCTAAGGCACACACACAGCGGTGATATCTTCCATACAAGACCCTCGTGACCATCCCTTGTTGAGTAAGGTGGTTAGCTTCCAACAGATAGTCACCACACATAGGTAGGTAGTGGATCCTAGCTGAATCACAACCTCACATACCCCCACCCTCAAGGTTCCCTACGTCTACTTCCTCGTATACACTCAACCAAGACCATCTGATA
The DNA here is from genome assembly GCF_030272615.1 of Cryptomeria japonica. Classification (NCBI taxonomy): domain Eukaryota; kingdom Viridiplantae; phylum Streptophyta; class Pinopsida; order Cupressales; family Cupressaceae; genus Cryptomeria; species Cryptomeria japonica. The sequence continues at coordinate 273,901,689 of NC_081407.1, forward strand.
TGTCCTTAGAGAGGAATTCACATTTCAACACAAGACCAACATATGAAAACAATAAGGATAAACAAATTTAGCCACCAAAATATAGATGAATAAAGATAATAAATCATCAATTCCAATAGTAAGGCAAAAAAAATCCATAATTGCAACACCAAATCAAGTAAGCAAAAGATCACAAGATCATGGTTAAACCTTCAAAGTCAAAATAGAATAAATTGCTGGTCAACATAAGAAATAAATAAGAATATCATAATTGCACATAACATCACTATGTGACTAGAATCTAGCCACCAAGGAGGAAGGAGAGAACAATCATCTAGCTATTGCAGTACCTCATCATGTGGTGTAGCCTAGTCACACATCCACATGGCATGGCAATGTGCACCTCGACATCACCCCACATCACGTTGTCACACGACATGGCTCTACCTTAAATAAACTGGTAGGCTGCATGGTAATGCTTGCTACATACCACATCGTGTCTCAGCATGACATGGAAATACTCCAAGAAGAAAAGACATGCAATGGACATATCCCACATGGTAGTGTACTTTGCGGAAAAAGGCATGCGCAAGTCACACCCCGCATAGTGATGTACCTCTCAGGATACTCGCTGTAAGCCAAAGGTATACATGGCTAGGGTCCCCCCCACATGTCTACCAACAACTACCAACTGGTAGCTCATGTGGAAATAACATACCTCTCATGAAGAGAAGGCAAAAGATCCTCCAAGATACACCATCACTATGCTCAAGAACTGCCATCAATATGCTCAAATAAAAGAGGGGAATAGGCTGACACACATAAACCTTATACATTGATTCATCAAAAAGGTTAAGTATTGAGTACACCTTTAGTATAGTTTCATTATATAACTATATTTTTCCTCAAAATAAAGAAGCTAAAGCCACTTCACACCACTATTACTCGTACGTCCAAAAATACTATCCAAGGAATGGTGACTTCTAATACTACCCCTCAACATGCTGAATTACCAACAACCCGTGGGTTGGCACTCAATAGGGTAACAAATAAGCAACATCACATAAACAATATGGTTTCCCCATACTCATAAGTAAGCATACCCTCCATGGTTGATTACTTCACCATCCCATGAGCACATATAACAAGCATTGGTTTCTCACAATACACAACAAAAGCACCAGTACTCGTTTATTCACATTTACGGGGAGTACTCTTCAGTAACACTATCATCTACTCAAGGAAGTTCTTATTTATGCTTCCCACATGAATAACTGAATCGAATTTATTTTTAGATGCACGTACTGAAATTATTTACAATTCAAATTAAATAAGGAAGTAACGTCATTCCTATATCTTTCACTAATTCTACTCAGCATTCATAATCACATTACTAACCATGCAAACTTTCTTTTCGAAGCTTAAGACTTCCATCTTTCAATGTGAAGCCAAAATACAAAAAAAACAAAACAATTTCATATGCTTTATATACATTCTATTTAAATAAATGCATTCTTTAGTAGCATTTTTTTAAAATCTTATAATCTAGGTAGGGAGAAGGGAAAGAGAGTTTGATAGGCAACCTATTTCATACATATGCACAAAATAAAAAAGATCACACAAACATGCTTAAATTTCTCACTATATGCCCATCATCTTTATTGTATGATTTTCATATCACTACCATTTTAGAAGAATGCCAATTGGCCTAACATGATATTTCCAAATACTATGGTTGCAACTGAATGTCCTAATTTTCCAAAAAAAGGAAATCAAGACAGAGAATCTTTTCTTTTATGCAAGTCCTCTTGTGAACACTTACTATTAATTAATACGACATATATCATAATCTGCAACCTTTCATCGAAAATGAAAGTACGATAAGAAGGTGGAAGAGGAGCTGTCAACTAAATAATACATAATTATGCATGCACATCAAACAAGCTTTTCATTTGCACTTTCTATTCTTAATAAGTCAATTATATATATCCAAAAGCAAGTTTCATTTAGCATTGTTCAAATAGGTCCTCAATTGAGTCGGTATTATGAAACACATAAAGAAATCTTTCATGAAAACACATCATTACACTCCTAGCCACTATAACATGTTCCCTTTCACACAACTTATTACAAATAAGGTAGTTTCACATATCAACTATTCATACATAATCGTACATTACCTAAGATAGAAATTTATTATGTTACTGCTACAATAAACATGGTGAATTCCTTTACGAAAACATACAATTTCCTCCCAATAACCATCATGATCTTTTTAACCCATAGCCCTCTTAATATCTAAATACACAATAGAATCATTAGGCTCACACATGGGTTCAAGAAGTCACATCCATTCTCTCACAATTAGAAAACTTACACAAGTGATAAATACACATATAACAAACATTTTAATTTCTAGAGAGAAAGAGGAGGAAGGATGATATACATTCAATTCACTACATCATAAGAACTCAACATCTACCATACAAGTCCTTCAAGTTCACAACACTAAGATAGATCATAATCATAATACAAGCACATTTCATGCTTCCAAATTCAAGACAAGCATTGACCAACCCAATGGGTTAGTCTAAAGAGTACAACAATTAATAAGGGAGGTGCATATGACTCTATCTGCAATAAGAGTAATCATAGACCAAGATATATAATAAGACAACAAAGCACAAATAATCAATCAAAAGCACCAACATCAAGAAGGTGTGAACACACATGTTACACACAATTAGGTTTACTCGAAAGAATACACAAAAAGAAAGGAGCATGAGTCCTTAAAATCTTTAGATGTTATGCCTCAATCACAAGCATACAATAGGAGGACAAGAATACAACGTAAGGTCTATACGCCTCACACCAACTAAGGGCACAAGCGCCACCATAGATCCTAGTGTTTGCAAACCTGGCTCTGATACCAAATGTAATGCCCGGCCAGGAAACCTCAAAGGGATAACACTAAAACACAAGAATAAAGTAAAAATATTTAAAAAAAAAGTTAAAATAGAATAATGATACATTGAGTTAACATTAAGTTCATATTACACAATGGAAGACTTAACTAACACCTAAAGGGTTTCCCAACGTGATTACTTGATTCATCACTAACTCAACTCACACTAATTAATCCGATTAAGTTGATTAAGCTTAATAACATAATTATATTTAAACAATGGTTAAGTTCATTCAGTAGGTTAAAGTATAGATAACATGATTAAGTTCATCCATAGCAATTTAACCATACATTACATCCATTCTTAAATTAAAACATATGCCATACATTTAATTTCCATACATACTTTAATTGCATTAAAAGATAATGAATACTTTTCGCTTCACTAAACCTACAACTTCATGATCCATAATACTACATTTAATAACTTCATGCATGCATTTAAGATTAATATCATCTAGTTTACATTATACATTTTAACCATAAAGCCATCCATACATGCAAAATAAAAAGGAACCATATGAACACAAACACCACATAATACCAAATTGATATCGAAGTTCACCCCTAATGGGCTACATCTCCGGGTCTACTCAACTACAAGACCCCTCTAATAAATAATAGGGTGAAGAATACATAAGGTTCATATCCATTACAATCTCCCCATAAGACGTACATAAACAAATAATACATATGACTAAACTGGTCAAAAGATACATGAATGATCCCAGAAGAAGGAAAATGATCCATTTGAAACATGATAAGGAGCAAATACAAAGAACAACAAGAGCACCCATGGGACTAAGTCCTCACAACTCACCATAAGAAACCCATGGTCTAACAAGAATATCAGGTACTCTCAAAGGCATAAGCAATCAGATATGACTCCATAATAGTGCTCCTAGAAAGGACAACACAAACTACACACTAGTAATCATAAGGGATGAGTGTCATCACATAGCTTGGTATGATTACCCTGGCAGGTCTCCATAGGTCCCGACCCCATCCACTGGGTTACCCTGGAAACCTTTTCCGAACTTTTGGCCCATCCAAATCTCATGTGGACCCAACACATCCTTTCCTGAAGACAAGGTTATTGATTTGCCATTTCAGACCTTCTCACAATATTTCGAGTCTGTACTAACACTCATCCCATGCATGAGGCACAATTATCTTAATTAGTGTTTTCATCTACTAAACTCCCTAATAAACTATTAAGTTATCACTTATTTAGACACACTTTCGATGGGTTACCCTGCTACCACTTTGGGCGCGACCCCCACTCGAAAGCCACTCTCCCATATGACACAAAACCATAATAAAATGAACTCCTAAAACCAAGGTATACACAAGGACTAGTTTAAAATGGTACGAATACCCACTTGGCCAAACAAGTCCTCACACGAGGTGTACTGACTGATGATTCCTTGACTAGAGACATGGCCAACTATAGTCAACCACATAACAACATCCAACACTCGTATTAACGGACATGATCAGATACAAAACAATCACATGAAAACAGTCAATACTCGAGATCAATGTCACAACCCTCCTTTATCACCTTTTGATTTAAATACAAACTCTATTATATTTCTTTTGGATAAACTATTGAATGAATATTGTAAAGGAATAAAAATAATAAATCACACACACACATGGAAAATATATATATATATTTTTAATTGGTTATTTAAATTCCCTCACCCAAATTAAGGCACATGTTGTAGGAAGAATAAGAAGCTTCTAGAGGCTTCTCCACCACCTTGCATGTAACCCCTCCCACTAAGTCTAATCAATTTGCATGAAGGCCAAATTGGGAGAGAATCTCTTTTTTTTAATTAAAAATTAGGTAGTGGAATTTGGAATTTTTTTCTTATAAAAGATGTACAAGTTTCAAAAAGAGGTGTTGGCTATTCCATAAGAAATTCTTCAAGTAAAATTTTCCTTTGTAGTCAATTTTCATTTTCAGCTAAGATTTTTGTTTGGGAGGACTTCTCTTCAAGTTTGGAGGATCAAGGAAGATTCATAGAGGATTCTACACCATTTTCAAGCACCCAGGTTCTTTCAAATTTAGTTTTCGTGCATCTTATTTTTGTTGCAAATTAGATTTGATTAAATTGTTTAGGAAATTAGAATCATTTGATGAGAATGAGATTCAATTGTTTTCAGATTCTTGATAAGAATTAGTTTCAAATTTTGATAAGAAGTAGATTAAATTGTTTAGGTGATTAGATTCATTTGATGAGAATTAGATTCATTGTTTTCCAGATTCTTGATAAGAAATTAGATCCATTAGTTTCAAATTTTTGATAGGAATTAGATTCATTTGTAAAATTTTTTTTTAGATCAAGGTTATTACATGTGGTATCAGAGCAAAGGTTCAAATCTAGGCCTTGTGCTCACTTCAATTTATTCAACTAAGGGAATGTTTTACAGTAATAGAAATTAAATTTTATTCTATTTTTAAAAAGGAAAAAAATCCTAAATCAAAAAAAAAAAAAGTAACTACATAATTTAACTTTCAGGTAAAACCTAGAATGGCAAGAGGAAGAGGAAGAGGAAGAGGAAGAGGAAGAGGAAGGGGTAATGGAAGACGTACTAGGAGTCAAAGGGAGGAAAACCATGAGGAAAACCATGAAGAAAACCATGAAGGAAACCATGAGGAAGATCATGAAGAGGATCGACACAACCCAGGGAATAACGGAGATGGGGTCCAAGCTATAATCGACCTTCTAACCGAACAAAGAGATAAAATCAACTTCTTGGAACAATCACTGCAGGACCTTAGGGAAAGGCAGAATGACTATGAGAATAGAAGTGGTACCGAGAATGGAAACCCTGGTAGCAATCAAGGAAATGTGATGGGTAATGGAAAGGAAAATAACATATTGGAACTCTCCAAGGATTTAAAGAAAATCACCCCTCCTAAGTTCGATGGGAGGCAGATTGGTGAAGGGGCCGAGAATTGGCTAAATGAAATGGAAAAATATTTTGAGCTAAGAGATTTTAGTGAAACAACCAAGGCTTTATGGGGCTCCTATCAACTCACAGGGGAGGTGGCTAGTTGGTGGACCAACACCAAGGAACAAAATGGGTATAACAGGGATACGGTCACATGGGGTCAATTTGTTCACCATTTCCAAGATAGGTGGCTCCCTCAATTGTTCTTTGATTAGAAAGTGACAGAATTCCATAATCTACGTCAAGGGCCCCTATCCGTTCAACAATATTGGGATAAGTTCGCCAAGTTGCTTAAATATGTGCCTATGTACCAAAAGGATGAAGAAGGCCAAGCAAGGAAATTCATTTTGGGGCTGAATACCAACATAGGGGCAGAGGTTGACATGCATGGACCCAGAAATATGAATGAAGTACTTGAAAAATCCCTGAGGCAAGAGAGGAAGATTCAAACACTAGCAGGGCGGAACTATAATGGGAACCACTCATTTAAAAGGAAGCAAGAATTCAATGGAAACACTAATTTCAACAAGGGTCAAAGGAATAACTCTTCCGAAAGCAGACCATCGCCTAATCAATATCAAAGGAATGGAAATGATAATAATAGGGGTAATAATAATAGGGGAAATAATAACAGGGGCAACTATAACAGGAATGACCAACAGAATAGGATAACTTATCCACCCAGGGGCAATGAAACAAGGAATGATCCCCCTAGAAATCAAGGTAGGAGGGGTCCTCCAGGTGGATGCTTTATGTGCGGGGAAAACCATTTTGCTAGAGAGTGCCCCAGGATGCAAGGACAAATTAGGACCAATCAACCCCAACAAGGGCCCCAACAGAGGATTCATGCAAGGGTTAGGAACCAAAGAAGAAGATACCAGAATGTTCCTGTGGAAACTACAAGTACACTATTTGAACAACCAATATCAATTCTAATTGACACTGGATCATCTGAATGTTTCATCTCACCTGAATTAGTAAACAAATATGCATTAAAAGTTAATCAAATGGAGTCATCATGGACGGTTCAATATGGGGATAAGGCAACTAGGGAAGTAACTAAGTGTTTACCGAGGGCAAGGGTACAATTCCCTGAGTTCGAAACAAGGGTAGATCTCTATGTGGCACCCCTAGGATTATATGATGTAATTATGGGAATGAGTTGTTTAGTAGACCATCAAGCTAATGTAGATTGCTATAACAAAGTTGTTGAATGTTTGGATGATGGGGGGAAAAGGGTCAAAATCCAAGGAAAGTTTAAACCCATTAATATAGAAACTATCTCAGCAATGCAATTAAAGAAGGAAAGGAGAAGAGGAGGACAAATCTTTATGGTTGAAATTGATGAAGGAAAGGAGGAAAATACACCAACATTTGAAAATACCCCTTTCTTAAAGGAGTTTAAGGATGTTTTTCCAGAAGAATTACCCGGTTTACCCCCTAAGAGGAAGTTTGACTTTTCTATCGAAGTACTCCCAGGAGCTGAACCAGTATCAAGGGCACCTTACCGGATGAACACAACCAAATTACAAGAGCTCAAAATGCAATTAGAGGAACTCTTAACTAAGGGATTAATAAGGCCAAGTGTATCACCATGGGGAGCACCAGTTTTATTTGTTAAGAAGAAGGATGGAACCTTAAGGCTATGCATCGACTATAGGATGTTGAATAAAGTCACCATAAAGAATAGGTATCCCTTACCTCGCATAGAGGACCTTTTTGACCAAATGAAAGGAGCGACAGTTTTCTCAAAGATAAATATCCGGTCAGGGTATCATCAACTTAGAATTAAGGAAGAAGACATTCCAAAGATAGCTTTTAGGATGAGGTATGGACATTATGAATTCACAGTAGTCCCTTTTGGTGCAACTAATGCCCCAGCTGCATTCATGAACCTAATGAATAGTGTACTCCATGACTACTTGGATAAATTTGTTTTGGTATTTTTGGATGACATATTGATTTACTCTAGAAATGAAGAGGAGCATTTAGTGCACCTACAAATTGTTTTGCAAAGGTTGAGAGAACATAAGTTATATGGGAAATTGTCCAAATGTGCCTTCTTTGAGGAAAAGATTCACTATCTTGGGCATATAATATCAAAAGAAGGAATAGCAGTCGACCCAGATAAAATAAAGGCGATAGTAGAATGGCCAATCCCTACGAATGTTTCAGAGGTAAGAAGCTTTATGGGGCTAGCAGGTTACTATAGGAGGTTTGTGGAAGGATTCTCTAAGATAGCAAACCCCATCACCTCATTGCAAAGGAAGGGCAAAAGGTTTGTGTGGACTGAGCAAAGTGATAAGGCATTTCAAATCTTGAAGGGAAAACTAACTTCAGCGCCCATTCTAAGGGTACCAGATCCAAATGGACACTTCACAGTCATAACAGATGCTTCTATTGAAGGGTTAGGAGGAGTACTTATCCAAGATGAAGGGGTAGTAGCTTACGAATCTAGGAAGCTAAAGACTCATGAAGTCAATTATGCACCCCACGACTTAGAGTTGGCAGCAATTGTGCATGCCCTGCAAAAATGGAGACACTTCTTACTAGGGAAGCCCTTTGAGCTTAAGTCAGATAACCAAGGACTAAAATACATCTTTACCCAACCTCACTTAAATGCCAGACAAAGAAGGTGGTTAGAGTTTCTAAGTGAATATGATTTTGAAATTGGATATATTAAGGGAAAAGAAAATAGGGTGGCAGATGCCTTAAGTAGGAGGAGACACTTGATGACTATAGCAACATTCAAAACCTCTTTCAAAAGGCAAGTAATGGATGAACAAGGACATGACCCATGGTATGAGTAGGTCAAAATAACTTTAAGACACAACCCGACCGATCCTAAGGTCGAAGGGTATACATTAGATGAAGATGGGTTGCTCAGATACAATAATAGAATCTATATTCCTAATTTAGGGAACTTAAGGGAAGTAGTCTTGTCGGAGGCTCACGATGCCCCTTATTCAGGCCACCCAGGAGTTAACAAACTTTATGCAGATCTAAAGAAGTTATACTTTTGGCAAGGGTTGAAGAACGATATTGTCAAGTATGTAGCTAAATGTTTGGAGTGTCAAAGAGTAAAGGCAGAACATAGACACCCAGCTGGATTGTTACAATTGCACGATGTACCTCAACACAAGTGGCAAGTTATTAGCATGGATTTTGTGCAAGGGTTACCCATGTCACCTTCTAGGCATGATGCAATAATGGTGGTAATTGACAAACTCACTAAGGTGACACACTTTATACCAGGAAATCTGATGGATGATGCACCCACCTTGGCTAGACGCTTTGTTAAGGAAATATTTAGGTTGCATGGAATACCAGAGAAAATCATATCAGACAGAGATGCTAGATTCACTTCAAGGTTTTGAACCACTCTTCAATCAGCTCTAGGAACTCAACTAAATTTTAGCACCGCATACCATCCTGAAACCGACGGTCAGACAGAAAGGACAAATCAGATTACGGAAGACCTACTTCGCATGTACTGCATGGACCAACAGAGGAAATGGGAAGAGTACCTACCTTTGGTAGAGTTTGCTTACAATAATACATATCAAAAATCTTTGGGAATGGCGCCTTTTGAAGCTTTGTATGGTAGACCATGTCGAACACCTTTGAGTTGGGATAGTCTTGAAGATAGAGTGATTATTGGACCAGATATGTTGAAAGAAATGGAAAGGAAAACTAAGGAAATCAGGCAAAAATTGAAGGAAGCCTCAGATAGGCAGAAAAGTTATGCAGACAAAAACAGAACACCAAGGGAGTTTGAGGTAGGAGAGAAAGTCTTCCTAAGGGTTAGGCCACACAAGAGTTCCATAAGATTTGGGAAAAAGACTAAGCTTGCACCTCGTTATGTCGGACCTTTTGAAATATTGGGAAGAATTAATCCAGTTGCATACCGGTTGGCCTTACCTCCCCAATTGAGCCGAATCCATGATGTCTTCCATGTATCTCTTCTTAAAAAGTATGTACCTGATGAGAAACACATTTTGAATTGGGATGCTTTACAGGTCCAAGAAATGGGAGGAATAATGATAGAGCCATTCAGAATCTTGGAGAGGCGCCAGTGCCAGTTGCGCAACAGAGAGGTTGATCAGTGCAAAGTGCAATGGGACCAGTATGACGAAAAGAATGCCACGTGGGAGGATACTGAGGAGATGCAGCAGTTGTTTCCTTTTTTGTTTTGAACATGAACTATAAACTCTTTTGAATGCATTTAATAAGTGCATCGGGATGATGCACAGATTAAGGGAGGGAGGATGTCACAACCCTCCTTTATCACCTTTTGATTTAAATACAAACTCTATTATATTTCTTTTGGATAAACTATTGAATGAATATTGTAAAGGAATAAAAATAATAAATCACACACACACATGGAAAATATATATATATTTTTTTAATTGGTTATTTAAATTCCCTCACCCAAATTAAGGCACATGTTGTAGGAAGAATAAGAAGCTTCTAGAGGCTTCTCCACCACCTTGCATGTAACCCCTCCCACTAAGTCTAATCAATTTGCATGAAGGCCAAATTGGGAGAGAATCTCTTTTTTTTAATTAAAAATTAGGTAGTGGAATTTGGAATTTTTTTCTTATAAAAGATGTACAAGTTTCAAAAAGAGGTGTTGGCTATTCCATAAGAAATTCTTCAAGTAAAATTTTCCTTTGTAGTCAATTTTCATTTTCAGCTAAGATTTTTGTTTGGGAGGACTTCTCTTCAAGTTTGGAGGATCAAGGAAGATTCATAGAGGATTCTACACCATTTTCAAGCACCCAGGTTCTTTCAAATTTAGTTTTCGTGCATCTTATTTTTGTTGCAAATTAGATTTGATTAAATTGTTTAGGAAATTAGAATCATTTGATGAGAATGAGATTCAATTGTTTTCAGATTCTTGATAAGAATTAGTTTCAAATTTTGATAAGAAGTAGATTAAATTGTTTAGGTGATTAGATTCATTTGATGAGAATTAGATTCATTGTTTTTCAGATTCTTGATAAGAAATTAGATCCATTAGTTTCAAATTTTTGATAGGAATTAGATTCATTTGTAAAATTTTTTTTTAGATCAAGGTTATTACATGTAAATCAGTTTACATCAAACCATAGATTAGAAAATAGAACTACATACTTTACGCCTTGATCCCGTGCCGAAGCAGGTATGTAGGCAGTCTTGGGACGGAGTTGTCCCTCGTACTCAGGTGTTCGTGGGTGGGGTCTAGGCTTGGTTGAGTAAGAATCCTAATTGAAAGATAAGATAATCAATTTAATTCAATGCATACTCGAAAGGAATCCCGTATGGATTCACTTGACTTCCCGAGGCTTTAAGCCAAATTCCGAGGCAGAATTCAAGCTTGTATTATTTTTAATTACTCCTAAGGACGGCGACTTCGGTGCATTCTTGTTAGAAGAGTGTAGTACTTAGTGAGTGGCTCAGGACTCGAATGGTCCCGATGAGTCTAAGTCTCTGGCCAGCGCATCTCCTATCCCGTTTGGATGGATGCCTACCCCGTATGGGTAGGTGCCTATCCCGTATTGGATAGATGGAATTTTACGTCCCGTATGGACAATTGCCTAACCCATATGGTTAGAAGCTCATCCCGGATGGATGAATGCCTAATCCTAATTGGATGGATGCCCAGAGTATGCAATTGAATAAAACATAATGAAAAAAAAAAAAATACTCAATTTTTGTGGAATCAATTTTGGTGGGTTATTACAATCAAGGACATAACCGGATATAAAATAACAATATGACAATATTCAACACTCAGAATCAAGGACTTGCCATTCTTTAATCAAATGCGAATACAAAAATTTAAACACGCATTGACATAAATCTGTAATGACAATCATTTTTCTATAATGCTTAAAATACAAATCGATCAAGTTTTCTAATTAATCTAAATTGATTACAATTTGTCTACCTCGTTAAGATACATGCTGTCCATGGTTTACCTACAACCATAATTCAATTTATATCATAGAATAATATAAATACTTCACAATGAATTTTCAAACCAAAAACCCATTTATAATTATATTTATATGCTATACATACAAAGATATAATTTAATTTATATATTTATTAACTAAAATTGATATTTATTTTTCAAATAAAATCATCATTTCCAATCTTTTTCGAAATAAATATCTAATCTCATCTTTTCCAAAACCAAAAATATACTTTCCAAAATATGGAAATATAAATTTTAAAAAGAAACTAAAATCGATGATCACTTTTCCCAATAAAATAATACTTCCTTGCATATATTTAAAAAATGATACAAACTAAAATATTAATTAATATATATATTTATATATATACATTTTTTTTTAATAAGTAAATACCTGTAGAGGGGCAACACCCTTTTATTAAACAAAAAAGAGAATACAAGGCTTGATTCAAAAAGAGCGGAAGGGGGAAAGAATCAGGAAGAAAACCCCCTACCTTAGCTCTAGTCCCAAGATAAGAAAGACCAGCCCTGAAGGCTGGATGAGTACAAACATAAACCAACCTCTTACAGATACAGAGGTTTTAAGACAAAAACAAACAAACTCAAAAAACAGAGAGACCAGAGGGTCTAGTGACAACCGGAGTCAAAGAGAGTCTTTAGAAGCATCATCCACAAGCACATTAACCACATCCAGGACAATGGGGCATTCTGTGCCATAGTTTGAATGAGCTGCTGAATCTACTTTCTCCTTTGGGAGTTGGTAGTCGTTTGGGAACCACTCTTCGCCCTACCCAAAACCCTAGTCATTTCCATCCACCAGACCTCCATTTTCCAAAATCCCATAGTCATCGGTACCTGCTAGATCTTCATCACAGAGAAATTTTGCCCTCCATTCTGATGTGAAACTACTTTGTATGCCAGTCGCTTTAAGTAGGAAATCAATGTTCCTGGAGATAACAGGCCAGGTTGCTTGGAGAGACTCAAAATCCATAGAATTAACAATCACAAGATTTTTCACCTTCGCTTCGTTGCTTAGTGACATATAGTAGTTTTGGGGAAGCAAAATTCTAAGATTGGCATCAATATTGTCGAATACAACATCTATTTCCCCCAACAAGCAATGCTTCACATTATTTGCGTTAACAATTTTGCTTTCTACTTACTAGTCCCCATGTAAATTATCATTGCAAGAAAAAAAGCTGGGATATCGACATTGGCTCTGTACCTGTGGTAAGCCATAAGGAATTCCTTTCCCAAAATCCTCTTAAGGCTGTGGAGAATAAGATGATGTCGAGAGAAGAGGACCTCTTGCAGACGTCTGTTTGTGATTTCGCTTAGGAAAGTCATCTGGCAACAAGTAGCTTCAAGGAGGATTGGGGTCTCCATAGCGAGTCACCAAGAAAGGAAAGAAATTGTTTGATGGAAAGAAAGGGTATACCATTGTTAAATAGCACGACATCAAACTAGAGAATATGACACCTTGCAAGCAATTCATACCCAATAAATACCCACACACGTGAGCTGCCAGTATCCAAAAACCATCTGCGCCAAAGCTCCTCAACTTGGTCGTGATGACCGACTTTAAGCATCAAGTGATCATTATAAAATCTTGAGAGGATCTAGTCGTAACTAGATATTAATAAAGTACACTTATATTTAATTGCCACGAGGCCAAAAGCCGGCCCTAATCAATGATGTCGGCAATGCGTCACATCTCATTGGTAAGAAGAAACCTTAACAGGTTAACAGGGCAAACGATCAATCTCTCCACCAGAAACCATGACCATAAAATGGAGAGGGGGTAAAGCGGCCATCGGGGAGCAAAGCACTGTTTTGCTCCACAACCGGAAGTTGCGAAAAGAACTGGAGAGCGTGCAACCATGAATAGACCCAACCAAAGAGCGTTTCCCTCAATGGAAAGTGAGGATAGCATGTCAACCGGTGGAATCAATGCTACATCACCAACCGGCGCAACCAAAAATCATCATCGGTGGATATTTAGGTGGGGTCACCCATGGCTAGAGCCAATTTAGAAAGTCTATTAGCTTCACCATTACCTTCCTTGTAGATGTGGCTAACCCAAAATTCATCAAAGGTAACTAGCAGCACCAGGATAGGTTGAAGTCACTGGTTAAGGCGCCAACTAGGGATGCTATTACAACAGATCACATTAATAACATTTAATGAGTCTCCCTCCAAATGAATTCTCTGCACCCCTAGCACTTTCCCTAACTGAAAACCTCTTAAAGCTGCTTTGAATTCCGCTTCATTACTAGTAGCCACACCAATCTTTTCAAAGATTTATTTTATACAGAGACCATCAAAGTCCCTCAGAATACAACCAATGCCACTTTGACCCGGATTTCCTGTAGAAGCACCATCAAAGTTTACCTTGCTCCACCCATCCTATGGCGCATCCCATTTCACCCCCTCTCTTAGATTGGTCTGATCCACTGGGGTGCCCAGTCCTAAGATCGATGGGATGAGTAGGTTTGGAAGAACCAACTTAATCTTACAATCCTAGTCCGTGAACAAATTTTTCTTTAATGTTTTGGATTGGGCAACCTCATTCAGGAGCTTAGTCAGGTGGTTCTCAATTTTACCACAAAGAGACAATAGGCTCATTTCTTTACCCTAGAAGATTCTACGGTTCCTTTATTTCCAAATTTCCAAATCTAAAGAGATGGAAGGATAAAAAGAAAATCAACAAAAACAACCTTACCTACCAGATTAGGCCATTGCAAAAACCACTTATCCAGCTCTGCTGGGAAGGGACCGAAGATTCTCAGTTTTCCCATGAAATGCCACCAGTAGTGACTGGAGAATTTGCCGTGGAGAAGAAGATGATCTGCAGTCTCTTCCTGTTCTAGACATAAGGTACATTTGCTGGGTCCATTGATACCCATTGACTGGAGTCTTTCTTGAGTTAAGATTTTTCTCTGACAAGCCAACTAGGCAAAGGAGTCTGCTTTGGGAAGGAGGTGTTGGTGCCAAAAAAGATTAAAAGGATAGTCTTTTTTATCAATAGCCGCTTCTTTCAGTTTGTAACCAAAACATACTTTGTAGTTACCATCGGAGGAAGCGCACCACCTAATAATGTCCTTATCAGGGGAAGGAAAAATAATCCTTTTGTTGAGAATGTCAGTTAACAAGTCCTTCTGAAGCTGATCTGAGTCCAACTGATCCAAAGTGTTCCATTTCCATTTAGCAATACCATTTTCTTGGATCGAATAACCATAATCACAGATATTGTGCCCCCAAAGGCATCAGGTTTCTACAATAATAGGTTGCAGAGAGGGGTTGTGGCATAGGGCATCTTCACCAAACCAAGAATCAAACCAAAAGGAGGCATCCCTGCCATTCTTGACATCCCAGGTAACCTGATCACTTATGATTTCCCTATTGTCCATAATGAAATTCCAGATAGCCGAGCCTTTGGGAGGATTGTTGATAGTCAAAATCCTTTTAGGCTCTAGGGAGTCCAGATATTTATGTTTCAGGAGCCTTGCCCATTTTTGCTTCCCACCGCTACAAATTTCCCAAACTAGTTTAGCACCCATTGCTAAATTCATAATTGAGATTTGGCGAATGCCAACACCTCCTTCCTTTTCTGGTTGGCAGTCTTTTTCCAAGCTATCAAAGGGAGTTTACCTTTGTCATCCAAACCATTCCAAAGGAAATTTATCATTAGAGAAACCAATTCATCTTCAATTGCCACCGATAATCTTAGTCAAGCCATGGAAAAAACCGGTAGCACTGAAAGAACTGACTTTATCATAGTGAGCTTCCTAGCAGAGGATAACCACTTGCCTTTCCAAGTTACAAGTTTGGATTTGCGCTTATCAATAAGATGCTTCTAGTAGTGAGTTCTGTTACTTCCAATGAAGAGGGGGGTACCAAGAAACTTCCCAGGGAAGTTTGCGACTCTGAGATTAAGAATCCTTGGTAATACAACTTGCAAGTTAAATAGAGTGTTGACAAAAAACACTTCAGATTTGTGCTAGTTGATTTTCTACTCGGAAGCCATACAGTAATCAGCAAGGCATGTTTTAATAGTTCTAGCTTCCCTCCTACAGGGCGAACCAAACAGATTGGTGTCATCAGCAAACTGAAGATGAGTCATTTTTTCAACCCCTATTGCCACATTAACTCCAACCCAACGATCATCTTGCTGAAGAGCTCTTATAGATCGACCTAAAGCTTCAACCATTATGATAAACAAAAATGGTGATAATAGATCACCTTGTCTGATTCCTCTTGTCGAAGAGAAAAAACCATGGGATGAGCCATTAACCAGAACATAGAATTTGGGGGAAGAGAGACAACTCGTGACCCAAGTGAGCCATTCCTTGCTAAAGCCAAATTTATTAAGAACATCAAATAAGAAATCCCTGTCCACCATGTCATAAGCTTTCAAGATGTCCAATTTTAAAATCATACATGAGTCCTTGGTCTTCTTGGCTATGTGAAGCGTTTCATGAGCAACGATAATGCCTTCCACAATGGATCTTCTAGGGGCAAAACCACTTTGTTCATCTGATATAATGAGTTTAAGGAGGGGCTTCAATTTGTTAGCTATGGTCTTTGTTACAATCTTATATACAGTGTTGCATAGAGAAATGGGCCTAAAGTCACTCATTTGATGTGGATTTTGCTTCTTTGGAATTAGAGTAAAAAAGGTGTGATTGATAGCCCCTAACATAGTCATCTTCTTTCTTGATTCTTCTATTGCAAGATGTAGATCTTGAGCAATGATATCCCAGAAATGATGGAAGAAAGTAGTAGGGAAACCATCTGGGCCAGGAGTCTTATCCGGTTTCAGCTAGAAGGCAGTATTCCTTACTTCATCAATTAAAATAGGAGTACAGAGAGCTGTATTTTGATTAACGGATATAATAGATGGGATTGAGTTTAGAATTCTGGCTCTTGCTTCATGGTCGATCGGATGGTCACCATTCAACAAAGAGTCAAAGAATCTTATAACTTCCTGCACAATGTCCTCATAATTCCTGACAGTGACTCCATCTGGTCTCATAATCTCTGATATTCTGTTTCTATTTCAATTGGCAATGGCCGATTGGTGGAAGAATTTGGTGTTTTTATCACCTTCCTTTAGCCATAACTCCCTAGATTTTTGATGCCAATGGATTTACTCACATCGAAGGATTTCATTTAGGTCAGATTTGAGAGAATTTTCTTTGATGAATGACTGATAATAGAGTTGGTTAAGTATGCCAGTTCACCCTTAATTCTGAATTTCTCCATATGAATATTCTTGAAATGACTCTTATTCCATTCTTTGATCTCGAACTTAATATACTTGAGCTTTTTATTGAGAATGAGTAGTCTCAAATGATTCCCCAAAACCGGTTCAATCCACCAAACAACTATAAGGTCATATAGTTCAGGCACTCTGAACCACATTTTTGTTGGCATATGGACACTCCAATGAGACATTGTGTGTGATTGAAGGTTTTGTCATTGATGGCAACCTTGCAATCCTATGGCACTGGCAAAGCATTACTCAGGCAACCTTGCAATCCTATGGCACCGGCAAGACATTATACTGGCAAAGCATTACTCAAACAAGACAGTGCATCGGCATCAACAAGATCAATCTACACCGGCACCGACACATAAGATGTACACCGGCACAAAAGGAAATATGTATACCGGCACTGAGGCCGACAGGATTTTTGTTATGTAATATTTTGTTTATTATTATAAGCCGACTTGGCAAATTGTAAAATGACTCTTGTATATAAAAGAGATCATTGTAGACATTTGTAGGATATGGATATGAAGCAAAAAATTATAAGGCAGACCTAATGTGTGAATTGTAGGTCAAGGGTATATGTAAAGAACAGAGCAAGAACTGGTACTGAATCTGGCATTGAAGATGCTATTGTAAAGCAGTACAGAATATTGGATTTGTGTAAATCCTCATTGTAAGTCAGTGTGACTTCTTATTGAGCAGTGAGCTCTAGGCAGTTGGCCTTCTTGCATGTGCAAGCCCCTATTGTAAGTAATATTCTCTTATTGGCCAGTAAGTGAATATTATGGGTCACAAATCCCACCAAGGTTTTTCCCACACTGGGTTTCCTCATTAAACATCTTGTGTTATGGTGTTCTTTTCATGTGGATGTTTTTGATTCTATTATTTGCATTAATTCTTGCATACCGGTATACTGTTACTTTATGTTCTGCATATTCAGTTTTAAGAAAATTTCATTACCGATCAGATGCTGATTCACCCCCCCTCTCAGTATCTGTGGGAACCCTAACAATTTTCTCAAACCAAAATGGGGTACCTCCCTCCACTTGACCCTAGGCTACCTCCAGATAGATTGGGTAGTGATCTGATCCGATAAGTGGGAGAATCGATGATTCTAAGGCTAGATTTTGTCCTAACCACTCACTAGTAACAAGAAACTGGTCAAGCCGTTCAATAATATTAGTAAAACCCACTCTTCGGTTTGTCCATGTAAAAATTCCATTTTTTGAACAATGTCTAAAAGGTGATTCTTCTCAGCAAAATCCAAAAAGTCCTTCTGGGACGTACCAGTCCTCTAAATACCCCCACTTTTCTCATTGCCAGAAAGGATCGCATTGAAGTCCCTGGCTACCACACAACTACCATCGGTAATACTGTTTAGTTTGCTGGATAAGAGATCCCAGAGAGCCTGTTTATCACCAGCAGTAGATGGTTTGTACACATTGAAAAGATTGAAATTCTCATTCCGTCCAAGAATAGTAACCGAACAATGTTGCCAATACTTATCTTCCCCAACAAGTGAAATCTTAACATTCATGGGGTTCCAAATGATTCCCAAACCACCAGAGGCTCCATCCGATTGCCTAAAAATCCCATTCCACTGTTTCCAAACTCTCATTTTAGCAACAGTCTCAGCCTTGCTCCATTTAGTTTCCTGTAGTAGCCAAATATCTCCTTTAGTGTCATCAATCTAGTGCTTAATCAAATGCCATTTGTCAAGGGCATTGATGCCCCTGACATTCCAAGATAGGAGTTTCATTGCTCCTGGGGAAGGGCATTTCCCTTCCCTAAATTAAGTTTGGTTTGACCACTGGCAGCACCAACCCCTGCTAGCACAACTTTTTGGACTTGCGCCCCCGCACACCATTTGGCTTAAAATTTGGTTTGTCAATAGTTGAATCTGACTTACCAAAACCTTTTGAAGTACCCTCCAATATAAGATCTGAGTTAGGTTCAAAGTTTTCCTCCCCCTTTGAGGAGGAGGTTTCAATTTCCCCATCTTCTAGTTTAATGCCTATCGAGGAGCAGATCTGCCCTCCAGTACCAGTATCCATATCCTGAGAGTGAAGATTGCCATGTTCAATTACCAGTTGATTCTTGGACACAAAAGGGGAGGGTGGAAGTGAATCCACTAACTTGGATTCAATGTCTGCTTGTAGGGTTTTGGTCTTCTCCAAAAGTGTGAGAAGATCTTGTTGGTTCTCGCTTTGACCAGAGGAGGGAGGAACTATGATCAAAGGGGTTGCTTCCATTAGTGGAACATTCTCCTTGTCAAGAGTATCATTGCAAAAAGCTTCCTCGGTGTCAAAGGCAATAGGAGGTTCCAGGTGCATTTTTACCTCAATAGGAGATTGCATACAGGAATAACTTCGTTGTATCATAGCCGAAACATCACAAATAATACCGGTATGATCTAAGGAAAAGCATTTAGGACAAATATGTAGCTGATCTTCTCTATCAATCTTTTGGATCCAGATCTTCCCTGCCCCAATGATTCTGACTTCGTCGGGGATCTTGGTGATTTGATCTGTGCTAATACAAATTCTAAGGAAGCTTCCCACTAATTTATCCTCGAAGATGCCATCTACCGATACAAAGGTGCCAAGGTCTTTGCATATATCCTTAATGACATCAATGTGCCAATAATCTGAGGGACAATTATACAGTCTTATCCATACCTTGTTGTCCAACAATACATGTGTTCGAGGGTTGAAATTGGGCTGCCAATCAATGGTGTGAACTTCAATGCCATCTAAGATGTATGAACCTTTATTTTTTGCTTGCCATTTCTCCTTATTGCTCATAAATTCAATCATATAGAAATCATTCACGAGAATATTAATGTTAATATCCTTTCCCCACTGCGCTCTACACCAGGATTCAAAGTTGTCCTTAACTCACTTTCCACCACCCCACTTGACGAAAAGGCAAGACTCAAGCAAATTTGACCTAGCAGAATTAGTTTTATTCTCATCCAAAAAGATGGTGGATCTTGAGGTTTTTTTTACCGGTTTATGAAAACGGGGTCGCTGAGGGAGGGAGGCGGCTCTTTGAAAGTCAAGGCGTCTTTCTTGGTTCGACCAAGGGTTCTGATTTTTAGGAGAAAAATTGGATCTCCAAAACCTGGCTTGGTCTGCCCTTGAGATATCTTTCCTGAAGTGCCCATTCTACTTTTGGAGATTACCATGATCAATCGGGGGAACCAAAAAAGAGTCAGTGTGAGGATTGCCTCTCTCAGGTGCCACATCGGAAATGCTAGGTTCAGGTGGTGGATACTAGTTTCAGGGGGCCTCGGATGCGGGATGCTTAGCCTTGCAAAACCAACCTTTGTTATTCCAAATGAAACCAGTCTCCTTCCACTTATGCGGGTCAATAGGGCACTAGTTACCACTTGAATAAGGGTTTCCATAGTTTAATCGCAGTCTGGAATGTCTGTTGCCCTGGACCATATTTGCTTTACCAACATTAATCGGTTTCCGAACATCATGCAATCTACCTATCTTGATGGGGAAGGCAATGTCTGCTTCATCACTCCAAGATCCAACATTCGTAGACTGAGTGCCAGAATAGCACACATCGGTAATCCTGCTCCTATCGCCAGTGCTGATCCTACTACCATCCAGTGCTGCCATATCGCCTATTTATATATATACATTAATTAATAATTTAATAATAAAAAAATACTATTTAAACACTTTTTTTTAAAATTAAATAATATTGAAACTTTATTTAAAATATATATTTTTGTTTTAAAAACCAACTCCAATGGACCCCACATCCGTGGATTACCACGGTCTGTGGTTACCACAGTCGTGGTTTCCATAGACTATGGTTTCCACAGCCATGGAGAACCATAGACTGTGGCCTCCACCCATGGAGAACCACGACCTGTGGGCACCACAGTGGGCCATGGGTTGAGCCATGGCTCCCCACGCCCAAATACAATTAATAATTTTTTTTATTTTTTTATTTTTATAATATCCTTTTTAAAAAAACAAATAAAGCAACACCCAAAAATCTTCTGAGCACTCTCAAATATATCTTTGAGAACATTCTCTGGGGAAATCTTCTAGAAAGAAAATTATTTACATATATTTTAAAAAAAAACCAGTATGCCCCAAATACCCAGATTGGCAAAATTTTACCAACAGATACAAACAGTTTCCACTCCCAAACACAAACATTTTTTTACAATTTAAAACTTGAATTTGAATGCATTCATTTGGAATTTTAACAAAATTTTATTGTGAACAACCAACCCCAAATTTTGATTTTGAAATCAATTTGAACAAACAAAAATTTGATATGGAGGTTGGGAATGAAAGCGAGGAGGATTCAAATTCGAGATTTAACTACAACTCTTCCTTATTCCACAAATTTATGAGACTTTTAAACAAAACCACATACATATTTCTTCCAAAACAAATCAGTAAATTTCTTGAAAACAAAGGAAATTAACCAGAATCCTACCTCCATGTGCAATCCTGGAAGTGATTTGATGAAGAGTCCAACCTGAAAGCTCAAGAATTTCTTCCAACCAAAAATCCCCAAAGTTTTCCATCCAAAAACAACTCTCCAAAATATTTTTGAAAACCTAGGTTAAAAGGGAAAATTTTGACCAAAATGTCTTCTTTAGGTTGAAATTATTTTTCACCAAATGAAAAAACATTTCTAATTAAAATTTAACCTTCCTAAATTTTTTATCTTTTCTTCCTCATTTAATTTGCTCCAATAAATTAAAAACTTAATATTTCTATCACAAAATGTTAATGAGGGTAAAATATTTCTATTTTCCAATTTCTAATTAACCTTTCTTTCAAAATACATACAAATGAATTAATTCACAATAGAAAATACAATAAATTAAATTTGCTAGTAATATGCATAAAACAATATGATTTATTGATTAATCACACAAAGGGGTCCTATTTAATTTAGTCCTTTTAATTTACGAATGCGTAAAATATAATTAATCTAATTAAATACTTAGGATTTAATAATCAATTTTTACCAAACGCACAACACACAACCCAAGAAAACCAAACAAATACACGACCCGCATACCCAACCAAAGGGGAAACTAACGGATGACCAACGAGGTTCACTTGAGCACGACTAGGGTAAAACATAGGGTCTTATGACTACCTAATCCAATTCTTTTGGACCAATAAGGTACACTCAAACCTACGAAGCTAGGTGGAGATGAACCTTGTACCTATGCAGTACTGTACCTACAATCTCTTACAACAATGAACCACACATGCATACATATATATTGAATGAAAGTGTTAGCTTGAGATTAATAACACAAATAAAAAAAACAACTAATCTTACATAAGAATTGATGCAAAATCAACATTTATGGTACACACATTAAGCATAATACCTGACTATAACATCACAACATGGTAAATCAACCATCCAAGAAGGCCATTTTAAAAGTCTACCAAGGTCAAACCGGGTTTTAAAATTTGATTAGGGCAGGGGTACTACATAGCCATATCAACCCAAAATTTCACCAAACTGAGAAAACACTCAAATGAATCTACTTGGACTTTAAATTCATCCATGTTAAGGAATTCATAGCATTCACTCAAAATCTAATCAAACACTAATATCTTCTATTTGTAGTTTTCAATATCTGACTTTTTCATGAAAAGAACACCACAAAATGGAATAACACATGAAGATGATCTAAGTAAACATACGTTCAAATAAACCATTCATTTTAAGACAATTATAAATTCATTTCAATCAATGCCAATTTGGTTATCACAAATATCATTTAAGTTTGAATTTCAAGTTAATGAAAATAATATTTAAAATACATTTGAAAACTAAATTCGATACTTAAATCAAAATAATCCATTTTAAATAAAAGTCATATCGACTAAACATAAATATAATCTCCATTTTCACAAAATAATTCACGATTCTAACCAATCAAATTTAATCATTTAATGTTTTATCTCTAAACCCAAATTACATATTACACACACACACACACATATAACAACTGAAATTTTTTTATTTATTTTTCACTAAAATCATATCGATTTCCAAAATAATGATTATCTCTTTTCATTTTCATTTTCCAAATTTCCAATTCACAATAATGTTTAATCCACTATTAAAAAAAATATATATATAAATACATACATACATTACACACACACACACACACACACACACACACACACACACACACACACACACACACACACACACACATATTACATAACATTTATCAATTAATATTCACTAAATTAAATAATAAATAAAAACTGAATTTAAAAACTATATATATAAAAAAGACTTTATTGAAACATTGTTTAAAGCACCTTTGGTGCTATCGACCTACATGGGGGCTGGCCCACATAGTGGGCTAAGCGTTCCCCAAGGTATGGGACAACGTTGCTTTATGGGAAATGCTCCCCATTCTATGGGGTTGTGCTTCCCAAAGTGGTAGTGGGGTCGAGCTCTCGAGCTCCCCACTACCACTTAAAATATAATTTTTTTTTAAACAATTTTTTTTTTAAAATTTATTTCCCAGAAACATAACAAACTCAGAATTTTGTTTTGGGTTTAACCAAATGATACTGAAATTAAAATTTTCCTTTCATTCTCATCTTTTATTTTTTTAATTTTTGGAAACAAACACACAATACAATCAGAAATTTTTTTGACTTAAACTAACAGTGAGAATGAATGATTTTTTTAATCTTTGTTCTTAAAAACAACTCAAAGGTGTTTTTTCTAAATGTTTCCCCTCTAGTTAAGAAATGACTGACTCATTTTTGAGGTTTTCAAGTGGGTTCCTTCCCTTGTAAGTACTTAGGCATTCCTTTTTTTGTTGGTTCGGATAAGGCAATATTTTGGGATAAAGTGGTCCATGAGATATCTTCCAAAATCTATTCTTGGAATCATAAATGGCTCACTTTAGCTGGTAAGATTCTTTTGATTAAGTCAGTACTTAACGCCATTCCTATTTATTTGATATTTGTTTTGAAAACTCCCCCCAAGGTTGTTCATGATCTCAAGGTGTCTTTAAGATCCTTTCTTTGGAATGATAACATTGGGGGTAAAAAGAAGCTTCCTCTCTTAGATTGGGATAGGGTGTGCCTTCCTAAGGAGTTGTGGGGTTCAGGTATCAGAGACTTAGTTTCCCAGAATAAATCCTTGGGGGCTAAACTTGTCTGGAAACTATATATGGATCCTTCTAGTAAATGAGCTTCCATTATGCTTGCTAAGTATTTGAGGGGGGCTCCTAGAGAATGACTTTTCACAGCCTCATCTATCCCAAAAGGATCAACTTTTTGGAATTTTATTGTTAGTTGTAGGTCGGTTATCCTCCCTCATCTCTCTTGGGTAGTCCATAATGGGAAGAAGGCCCGGTTTTGGGATGAAGTTTGGAATGGTCATGCTGCGTTATCTTCCATTCGGGATTGGTCTCCTTTGTCTAATATCCTTTCTGGTCTCTGGGGTGTTTTTGTTGCTAACTATTGTGACATTGATACCTCGGGTCCTTATCCCGTATCTCAATGGAAATCTATTGATTTTCTGCCCATTAGTAAAGACCTCAGAGTTTCTTTTGAACTAGAGCTTGAGAAAAGATTTCTTGTGTTTCAAGATCGAGATGATGTTTTGGTTTGGACTAAGAGTGCTTCAAGTTCTTATTCTATAAAGAAGGGGTATAAGACCTTGTCTCATTCCTCTTCTTCCTTCCCTTGGCCTTCTTAGCTCTTTTGGCACTCATTTTGTCTTCCTAAAGCTGGTTCTTTTGCTTGGCTTGCAGTTCAAGATAGAGTTCTCACTAGGATGAGATTAGATAGGCTTGAGATTACTGCGGTATTTCCTTGTGTGTTTTGTGGTTTCTTTATGGAATCCATGGATCATATGTTTCTGCATTGCCCATTTGCTTTGGACTATTGGTACTGTTTGTCTGGTATGCTTGGATGGTCTTCTGCCATTGGTCCTAATTTATTGTCTCATTTCTTGGCTTGGCCTTTTTTGTATTCATCTTCATTTTATTCTTCTCTTTGGGTTGTGGCTCCTTCTATTGTCATTTGGAACATCTGGCTTGAGAGGAACTCTAGGATTTTAAAGCATAAATCAGGTTCATTATGGGATGTGCTTGATAGGATTCAATCCTCCATTTTTGAGGTGGTGCTTTCTTACATTTATTAAAACTTGGATCATTTGTGTTCCTTTTCTCATTGGGATAATTGGGTAACATGGAAATGGAAATCACTTTGAGCCATCCCATCTCATGGGGCTATAGCATTAGGCTTATCCTCTCTTGCCAAACGTAGGCTTGCTAAATGGTCTCGTCCCTCGAAATTCTCATTTAAATTAAATTTTGATGGGGTTGCTAAGGGTAATCTAGGAAAGTCGAGGATTGGAGTTGTACTCTTTGATCATAATTCTAAGATTGTTAAAGCTGTGTGTAAATTTATTGGTGTCGGTTCTAACAATTTTGCTAAATTTCATGGATTATCTTTTGGTCTAGATTTAGCCATCTCTTTGGGCATTAAGGATATTATCATTGAAGGGGATTCAATGTTGGTCTTTCAATCGATCTCTAATAAGAAATGTATTTCCTGGCACTTACAGTATTAGATCAAATTCTTGCTCAATTGAAGTGTTTTATTACCTTTACTATATCTCACTGTTATAGGGAAATAAATTGTATTGCTGATTATCTTTCTAACAAGGCTGTAGTTGAAAGTGTTGAGTATCTAGAAGTCTCCCCTTGGGATATTCCCTCTTCTTGCATTAGTGTCCTTTATTAAGTTTGATTGTTTGCGATCTGTGGCTTTCATCACACTCCTTGCTAGTTGTGGATTTTATTTCGTGTATTACATTAGGGAGGGTGTTGTCTGGGCTTATGGCAACATTTTTGTTGGTGGCATACTCAGTAAGTATTTCCTCAATGAGTAAGGAGGGTCTTGGAGCTGCATCCGTTTGGTTTGCATCCTGTCTGTCAGGTTGGATTTAATTGATATTTTTCAAGATTTGATACCCTCACACACTTGGTTTTTATTATTAGTAGACACTTTGTTCTGTAGGTTGACTGTCTTCAAGTTGGTTTTCATGGTGTGAAGCTTCCTTATCCTCATTGCATTAAGGTAGATGGTAAATTTCTTTGATGATGACATTCTTGGTAAGGTCTACTTTTTCGAATGTGTTGGGTGCCTGAGCTTCATCCATGTGATGCTATTTGTCTGGCAGATTGAGGTTATTTGGCTAATCATAGATTTGATGCTCGAGATTTATTTGGTCAATTATTGTTTCCTTTTTCGTTCACTGTTATGAGTTGACATTTCTTTAGCTTGATTTGCAGTTGGCTATTTTGATTTGGTAATCATACTATGATGAGCTTGAGTAAGGTGGCTTGTGGCAACTTCTTCGTGAGGTGGTTTTGGTTAATCATTTATTGGTAGCTATCTTTATCATAGCTTGTCGTTTGCTTGCTTGATCGAGTAATGACGTTTGGTTGTCCTTCGTTCACTCCCTTGGCAAGTGGGTTTGGTAATTATGTTTTGGTATGTTGGTTCCTGCACTTTTTGTGCGGTATCGTGCTTTACCATGGTTGCATTCATTATGATCTCTCACTTGGTTTGGCTTATATACGGGCTCTGGTCTTTCTCTTTCCATGTTTTTCTCTCTTTATTCTAGCGGTTCTTCTCATCAGATAAGATGATCTGTTTCATTCAAAAGTTATTTCTAAGGCTTGGAAGATGGTGGTTGTCTTTGGGGCCTTGGAATTTGTAGATGGTTTGGTATATGCGATGGTTTCTCATCTTTCTGCTACTATCTTGGATTCTTTTATGCGCTATTCTTTGGCTTGGCCTCATTTTGGTTCCTTCGAGTCTACAACATCCCCTCCTTCTTATTTGGATTATTCTGTGTTTTCTTACAGTGTTTGTCTTGGCAGGTTCACTTGTATTGGTTTGTCTTCTTATTCTTGGTCTCATATTAATCAGTGGGTTGGAGACTTGTTCTTTATAGGCAGGGGTGGTTAGTGGTCGACTTTTTGGCTGATCTTTCATTTTTTTGGTGGATTTTGTTCTTCCTGATGATTCAAATGGCAGTTTATGCTTGTATGTCTCTTATGGCAGCTTCTTTTGTATCTAATAAAAATATTATGTAATATGGGGAGGGTTTTGGTGGAATGTGCCCAAGGGGCCTTTGTAATGGGTAGGTAGGCTTGTGAATTTTGAGCAATACTAAAGGGTTTTCTTACTATTTCTTTCCCTTTAGTGCTCATTGAACTAGACACCCTGTAAAAGAAGAAAAATATTAATATAATTCAGTGGTATATCCACTTTTATCAAAAAAACAAAAATAGATCTGATATATATATATATATATATATATATATATATATATATATATATATATATATATATATATATATATATATATATATATATATATATATATATATATATATATATATATATATATATATATATATATATATATTCTCTCAGTAGAAATTAAAAGCAATAGGGTACAAATAAAATTTGATAAAAACTGAAATTAAAACAACATAATCCTCCAAATGAAATGTCTTCCTGGGGTTTTCAACATAAAATTTTAGTTTTCTTTTTGGATTCCAAACCCCAAAGTTCATTTCCTTTAGAACACAACCCCCATTTTTTCTTCCAAAATTGGGCAAATTGAAACCCTCTCTTTTTAAATTCACCCAAAACAATCCAAACAGACAAGAATGAAAAGCAATAAAAACCAGTTTCTCTATTTCTTCCTCTTTCCCAATCAGAATGAAAATCAGAATCAACAAACTACAAACACAATACACAAACAAGGGTTTTCAAAATCTAACCTTCCATAGCTTTTCAGGAAAGAAATCCGAGAAGAGCTCCAGAGCTTCCATCGAACCCCCATATCCAATAGAGAGAAGAAAGCATGAGAAGAAAATAATGATCCCCCCTTCTTTTCAAAAAAATTACCAATATAAGGCAATTTTCCCCAAAATCTCATTTAGGGCAAAATTTTATTTTTATTTTTCTTTTTAAAATAAAAAAATTGATAATCTTATTTAGTAAGATTTTAAAATCCCTTTTAAATCAAAACATTAACATGATATATGCCTTCTCGGGCTGATTAGTGGCAGCGATATATGCCTCAATTGATTAAAGATTCGTGCGATTCTGATTGCTGGGATGGATGGAGCATCTACGCGGGTATTGATATCCAATTTGGCGGTAGAAAGATTCATCACATGGGAATATCATGGTCTGCCCATGGACAGTTCAGTCTATAGATTGGGACATACCATCACCCCAGATGTGCTTAAGTTTAGAGTTAGATTCTAATAGATATGGGCGAAGCAGGAAAGATTGTGATCTGCGAAGTGTGTCTTCCTATAAAGACTATCCAAAAGATGTATTACCCAATGGTCGAATGTGCTATTGTTGTGGGGTATATAGAGATAATGTTGGAGTGAATGGCTTATTTTGGTATGGTTGGTTGTGTCAACTATGAACAGGCATTGGGAACACAATTAAGGAACTTGTTCATCACTGAAGATCATGTGTATGATGCTATCCGTGGGTTTATGGGCATCACTCTCAATTTTGAGAGACACTGGTGTGATGCAGTTGTGCTGGAGGTAGTCCTGATGCCCCTGGTCAATGTTATTGACTCTGGGGAACACGTGATCGAACTCTTTGATGGTTTTTTGAATCCACTCATTGCGGACATTGTTCCTAATGGCATACTAAGTTTGGGTGAGGGTGTCAAAGTGAGAAAATTGAAGGTGTACTTCTAGTTTGAAAATTACTTACCCTCAGAGTCAGAGGAGGAATTTGTGGATATAGAAGATGGGGGCAATGGTGGCTCTATTAACAGTGACACCATACATGAGATGGCTCGAAGGGAGGTATGGAAGGAGAAACGAGAGCGCATAAATGCATTTGGGGAGAATGCATAGGAAGTGTTAAGATGTGCAGTGTTTAATGGGAACATGGCGCCTTTCCGTAGATAGATTAAATCAGACGATTGGTGGCTCCCTGAGAACTCCACCTGCAATGCTATCAATATAGGTGAATTTGTAGCTATGATATACCAAGCTATTGGTGGACAAATGTAACAGGACTGTGGGTTATGGGGTTGTTTTTGGTAATGTTACTGGCTATTTGGTAACCAGGCATGGGTGTCTATAGATGCGTCTATGGTAGTGTATGACAGGCAAGGCTAGTCTTGTCTAATGTATGAAGCAATATGTAATTTTTCTTAACTTTGCAATATAGGGAGCTATCCCCATTAAAGATAGCAGTTACCTTAAAAAAAAAAAAGATTCCTCCATATTCCTTTATTTTATTTTTCACACAAAAGTTAATGAAAGAAGATATTTATTTTTAAAAAGTTTATTTTTCTTTTTCTATAATATTTATCTCCATAAAATACATTACACAAATATAATTTCACAAATTTGATAATAATTAAATCATATAATTCATCAATCTAATGTAACCACTTGGGTAATATAATTTGTCAATTAATAATACAAAAAGGGGTCCTATTTAATTTAATCCCTTTATTTAAAAATGCATACTAACACACATTAAATAATTAAGTACTTAAATCATAATATTCAACTTTACGAAACACATAACACACAACTACAAAAACTAAATAAACACATGACCCGCATACCAACGTCAGAAAAGTGGCCTACTTGGTGAACTGACAGGGTCGACAAAAGACTGACGACACTCACTATTGAGTAGGGCTAGAGACAACCTTGGGAGCTTAGAACTACCTCCTCCACTTCCATTAGGTTAATTAGGTACGGTCAGACCCGTTGAGCCAAGTGGAGACAATACCTCATACCTACACGATACTTGTACCTACAATTTCCTGCATCCACGAACCACATATGCATATATACACAAATATAATAGACACACCAGTGAAGGAGAATCATGATGTTCCCTGTCTCATTGAAGTGAGTGAAGGAAAATCATCTCCTCGCACCCCATACACTTTCACACAACTTGGAGACATATACATTAAGCAACTTGTACGTGAATTGGATGGGTTAGTCCATCGTTAGCAACACATAAATAAAATTAACATTTCTTGATTAATAAAATACGATGTAGAAGCAGAGTTCACAACTACTCATCAATAAGCAATAACGTGTTTTCAATATCAATTCCTCAATGTAAAATAATGCATAATCATATTCACCTAATCACACTCCAAAGCATAACACCAGAATAACACATCATAATCACAATAAAAACAACCATCCACATAAGCCACTAAAAAGTCAACCTTGGTCAATGAGGTCAAACAGGGTCTAAACAGGTTAGGGGTACTACATTCTCCCCCACTAGGTTCCGACTTACTCTTGGAAGTCATAAAGCTAGGATGGAAACATGTAGCACACATGAGTCTTGAAAATTATTTAACAAATATCAAATTGTACATATATATCTTTTCCCAGATAAGAGAAACATTATTGCTAAATCCCTTATGAATGCAATTATCCATTAATAAGATACAT
Source organism: Cryptomeria japonica (assembly GCF_030272615.1). NCBI lineage: Eukaryota > Viridiplantae > Streptophyta > Pinopsida > Cupressales > Cupressaceae > Cryptomeria > Cryptomeria japonica. Next base: position 273,932,377 of record NC_081407.1, read on the forward strand.
TCGAATTCATACATTTCTTATCATTCTAGGAGCTAACTATAATCATAGTAGTGAAACAAGAATATTATTCCTTTAATCACACCAAATTTATGTATTAATTGAGGTAAACAAAAAATTATAGCATTTATCTACTAACTGCTACAAGAAAAACATGTCATCATGTTCAATTTCTTTTACTGTTCCAATAGCTTCAAATTTCAAATTTTATAACCATGTTAGTATTCATGAAATAAGAAAAACAATATAACACATTTGCTTGATACTTGTCAGACATATTAAAACCTGTCCAATGTCTATGTACCATAACATAGTGACAAATTACACATTTTACTCCATGGTTAACACATAAATATCCATCCACATTATTGGAAAGTACACCTCACAAGACCACATGAGAGCACGTCTAATGCTCGGTCATAGATAACATGCACAATCAACATCTTTGTGCCTGATCTCAGAACAAAATACATAATCACATCTCACTCAAGGGCTTGATGGTGCTAGGGCACACACATAGTGGTGAAACCTTCCATACAAGACCCTTGTGACCATCCCTTGTTTGAGTAAGGTGGTTAGCCTCCAAGAGATAGCCAACACACATAGGTAGGTAGTGGATCCTAGCTGCATCATAGCCTCACATACCCCCATCCTCAAGGTTCCCTGCGTCTACTTCCTTGTATACACTCAACCAAGACCGCCTCAAACATCCTTGGATAGGAATTCACATTACAGAACAAGACCAACATATGAAAACAATAAAGATAAACTAGTTTAGCCACCAAGATATGGATGAATAAAGAAAATAAATCATCGATTCCAACAATAAGGCAAGAAATATCCATGGAATTGCAACACTAAACCAAGAATGCAAAAGATCACATAAACGTGGCTAAACCTTCACAATCAAAATAGAAGAAATTACTAGTACACACATGTAAATAAATAAGAATATCATAAATTGCAAATAACATCACTATGTAAGTAGAATCTAGCCACCAATGAGGAAGGAGGGAACAATTATCTAGCTAGCGCAATAGCTCATCCAGTGGTATGACATAGTCACACTACCCAAATGGCATGGCGGTGTGCACCTCGACATCACCCTGCATCATGTCATCACGTGGCATGGCTCTACCCTAAACAAAACCGGTATGTCGCATGGCGATGTCTACTATATCCTACATCATATCTCAACACGACATGGCAATACTCCAAGCGGAGAAGACACACAATGGACGTATCCCGCATAGCAGTATACCTCACAGAAAAGGCACACACAAGTCACACCTCTCATAACAACGTGGAAATAACATACCTTTCATGTAGACAAGGTAAAAGATCCTCAAAGACATACCATCACTATGCTCAAAAATTGCCATCAAAATGCTCAAAAATTGTAGGGAGTAGGATGACACACATAAACCATATAAGTTGGTTCATCAAAAGGGAAAGCATTGAGTACACCTTTAATATAGTTTCATTATATATCTATATTTTTTCTCAAATTAGAGAAGCTAAAGTCACTTTGCGCCGCCATTATTCGTACGCCAGTCCATATTATTCGAGGAATTGTGACTTCTGATACTATCCCTTCACATACTGAATTATCAACAACCCATGGGTTGGCACTTAGTAGGGTAACAAATATGCAAAAACACATAAACAATATGGTATCCCCATACCCATAAGTGAACATACCCTCCATGGTTGATTACTTCACTATCCCATGGCACACAAAGCAAGCACTGGTACTGGTTTATTCACATTTATGGGGAGTACTTTCAGTAACACTATCATCTACTCAAGGAAGGTCTTTATTACATTTGCCCACATGAATAACTGTATAGAGCCTATTTCTAGATACGAGTACCCCAATTCTTTATAATTCCCTTAAGAGTATATAACACTAATCAACCATTCTTAGAAGGATTTCAGCAATATCCAAGGAATTTCCATCAAATAATAGCATGACAACAATTATTCTTTGTACTAGATCTCTTAGGTGAGCACATTCTTTCCAAATTCCATTTACAAGAAAAAGGTAACACAATTGCCTTTCATTTTTACTTATCAAATACAACATTCATGTTTCATCAAGAGCATATAGGTTAGTTACAAGGTTTAGGTCGAACATTACCCAATTCTATAAGAACATGAAAGAATGATTCAACTTTCACATACACCCTTTTAAAATAACATCAATGAAAATGACATTAAATCCAATATTCTATATTAAAAGGATCATGAATACAATACAATAACTTGTTTTTCTCAACATGAGATTTAATCTAAACAAACAATTCTCATTAAATATACTAGTCTACTATATTCCCAAGTTGCATATCCATTAATAAAACATCTAGACATAGAGAAGGGAAAAAGAAGACGAGCTTTCATTCTATCGAATAATGTGTGTATACCAAATCAAGTAAGGCCATACAAGGATAATTAAATTCTCTAAGTACACAATCTTTATCGAACATTGCAACCACAACTAAATGTTATCTAGTTACTTTTGATAAGGAACACTAATATAATATTCCATAATATTTCCAAAATTTAATAAACATAACTTGAAAACCTAGGCCCAGACAACAAAATGAGTTCTATACAAACAAGATCTCATGCATACAAGATCCCCTTCACATAATACGTAATTTTTGTTAATTGGTACATCATCATAAAGTATCATTCTTTAATTGCATATCATGGAAGACAAGAAACACAGTTAATGACTTACTAAGACATCACACCAAACAAAATTAAGGGCAAACTAATTTTACCAAAGATCCCAGTGTTGCAACTTGGGCTCTGATACCAAGTGTAATGCCTTGTCAAAACACCCTAAAGGAATACACCTACAAACAATCGAAAAGAGTGCGAATAATTTTTTTTTAAAACATTAATGAACTTAAGATGCATTAAGTTAAACATTGCAATAACATTTGCACAAGCGGAAGACTTAACTCAAATTCCTAAAGGGTTTCCAACAAAGATTACTTGATTAATCCAATGAACATTAAGGTGTATTAATCCAATTAACAATGAGATTGATTAAATGTACTAATGATAGAGTGATGACCATATGCACATAGCAATTAAATTTCATAAAAGATTAAACAAAGTATGATTGAACATATACAATTGCCATTAGTTTCATTACATCAGTTAAGCTACCCTCATCATAATCAATATTTATGCATTTAATTTATAACTTCATACATACAATTAAGATTAATATCACCTAAACTACATTATACATTTTAACTATAATACCATGCATGCATCCAAAATTAAAAGGAACCAGATGAACATATACACTATACAACACCAATTGATATCGGAGTTCACCCCTAATGGGCTACATCTCTGGGCTTGCTTCAAATGCAAGACCATTCTAATAAATAAAAGATGAAAAATACATAAAGTTACATCAATTACATCCTGCCATCAAGGCGAACAAAAGAAAATAATACATATGATTGCATAGGGTCCAAGAGATACATGAATAATCTAAGAAGAACAAAGGATCCACTTGAAACATGAAATGATATGAATTCCAATAGAAACATATGGAACACCTGCAAAGCTAATATATATATTTTCATTATCTATTCCTCAATGTAAAATAATGCATAATCATATTCGCCTAATCACACTCCAAAGCATAACACATCATAATCACAATAAAAAAAACCATCCATGTAAGCCATTGAAAAGTCAACCTTGGTCAATGAGGTCAAATAGGGTCTAAACAAGGTAGGGGTACTACAAACCACAACCCTAAAACTCATGTATATATACACAAATTAGAGACATAATCAAATTCATAGTACAAAATTATTCTCAACTTTCCCTCTGCCAAAACACACAGTGCTCGCTCGAAAACAATGCTTGAAAAGCCCCCTTTTGGAATTTAAATAATTAACATTAGACGAATACCTAATTGGAGCAAAACAGGTAATATATGGGTCCATTTTATCAAGGGTTACAAAAAAATTTAAATAACCGCAACCCTAATACTCACACACACACACACACACAAATTAAAGACAAAATCAAATTCATAGTGTAAATTACAGACAAATTTAAATAATCACAACCCAATGAAGTTAATTCACTTGGTTTGAGCATTGTTATTTGCGTTAAACAAACATGGGTTGGTACACAGCGAACATTTGTAATGTGATTACGTATAGGAGAAAAAGAAGGTCTTAAACCCATTTGTGAGACATATAGCAGGCTGTTTTGAATCAAATTCACAGTGTAAATTCTAGACAAATCACAGACATAATCAAATTCAAAGCATAAATTACAGATAAATTTAAATAATCGTAACCATAAAAATCATACATGTGTGTGTGTGTGTATATATATATATATATATATATATATATATATATATATGTGAATTATAGATAGTCAAACCACAGTATCCTTGAAGGTAAAACAACTTACCTCGATAAGTTTGAACCTCAAAGGAAAAACCCGAAATACAGATATAGCCAAATCTTTGAATACCCTCTTGTTCTCCAAATAGCTGTCTATGAAGTGAAATATCCTCTATCAAACCATAGCAGGAGACATAGAGAAAGAGATTCTTAATTAGAAAAAAACTACATATATACAAAAAAAAGTATAGACAAAACAAATCACAATACCCATAAACCTTAAACACTTTACCTACTTCTTCTCCTGCACACATACCCAAATGCAGATACAACAATATCTCTACACACCCATTTCTTCTCTGCCCATGCATGCGAAAACCCAACTGCACAATTTCACAATAATCACAAAGCTCCTCTTCAAAACCCTGCAAATACAAATACATACAAATCCCAAACCACCCTTCTCCACATTTCACAAATGGTTTGAATACCCACTTCTTTTGCTAGACCTAATCAATGCACATTGTAAAAATTAGTCTTTCACCTACCATCAATGCTCAAAGCAAGTGAATTAACTTCCCTCGCAAACGTACCAATGCTAACTCTGCCCATCTCATTTTCGACTTTCTCTCCATCAAAACGTAGACCACTCAAAAAACATTAAAAACATTAAAAAAGTTTTTAAAAAATGTGCCCAAGATGTGTCCTTTTCCACAATTCCCACAAAACATCTTAAACACGTCATTAAAGCAAGCTAATTAACTTCCCTCATAGACATACCACAACCAAATCTGCCCATCTCAATCCCAACTTTCCCTCTACCAAAACACACAACATCCACTCGAAAATAAAAACAATAAAGTAACTTTTTAAAAATCCACACCCAAAACGTGTCCTCCTCCACATTTTCCACAAAACCTCCCAAAACCATGTCATTAAACCAACAAAAAAATATTTCTTTACTTTTTCTTGTCATTGACGATTCCATTTTCCGAGCCTGGGAATGTTATTTTCTCGACGGGCTGACAATTTTCCAGGCTAAAACGTCTACACAGGAGCCTATCAACTCAAATATAGGGAGCTGCAAGAGACGCTAGACACTATGCATTCTATCAACAATGCAATGTGATCAAAGATTGAGATCTAACAACAAAGTGGTTGACACACTCAAGAAGATGCCACAAATGACCTCACAAGGTTTGTGATGAACACATACAACCATATAGAGAAACACACGTGGGAATGTGTGCGATGTCATGCTTGCATATTATGCACACCAACCCTTTGAAAACAATTTTACAACAATTTTTTTCAAGAATTTGATAAAATTAAATGGTAATCCATTGAAAAATGAGAATTCATCATCTTGTGTTTCTTTTCCAACAATTTTAGTTGTTGATGGTCAAAGTCAACTTGTCTAATTCATATAGGGAATTATTTCAACGTAATAATGTAGATAAAATTTAAAGACCTTTTTAAAATTTATATCAAAAATAATGTAGATAAACTTTAAGGACCTTTTTAAAATTTACATGGAAATAGATCCTTAAATCAAATATTATTAAGAACACTGTTTGTTGACTTGGTCCTTGTGAATAATTGTGAGTTGAAACCTTTTTGTAGAGTGAATAAGATATCTTCTTTGTGGATGAGGTTCATAGAAAAATGATAAATTATATTTTGTTTAAGTTAAAATTGTTTAAATAATGCCAATAGTGGCATGTTGTGATGGTTAAGTTGGTGTGTTGTTGTTCTTGCCATCAAGGTTCAAATCCCACCAGTTCTAAACAAGGCATGTCCTAAAGATGACTTCCCCCTACCAAACATTGACATGATCGTAGACCTAACAGTAGGACATTCCATTCTTTCTCTCATGGATGGCTTTTCCGGGTACAACTAGATAAAGATCGCACAAGAGGATCAACATAAGATGACTTTCACATGTCCATGGGGAACATACTATTGGAACGTAATGTATTTTGGTCTAAAGAATGCAGGGGTGACCTATCAAAGAGCAATGACAACCATCTTTCATGATATGATGCATACCATAATGGAGGATTATGTTGATGACTTACTGGCAAAATCATTAACAAGAGAAGGTCATCTAGACATATTAAATAAAATATTTGACAGACTGGAACAATATCATGTTCGACTCAACCCAAAGAAATGTGTCTTTGGAGTAACCTCAGGGAAGCTTCTAGGATACATTGTCTCAAGCAAAGGCATTGAGGTCGATCCTGCAAAGGTCAAAGCAATCATGGACATGCCACCTCCAAAGAATATCAGTCAGCTAAGGACATTACAAGGGCAGCTACAATCCATCCGAAGATTCATTGCACAACTGGTAGATAAGTGTCACCTCTTCACACATTTGTTACATAAAAGCATCTGCTTTCAGTGGGATACCAAATGCCAGCAAGCATTCCAGATGCTTAAAGACTACCTCATGAATACACCATTATTGATCCCACCAGATCTGAGTAAGCCTTTATTACTCTATATCTCAACAACAAATATAACATTAGGAGTGCTCCTGGATCAACATAATGCAGAAGGGAAAGAGTGTGTTATTTACTATATCTCTCACACACTGGTCAGTTATGAACTCAGTTACACACCTATTGAGTGAGCTTGCCTAACAGTCATCTTGACAACCACTAAACTGAGGCACTATCTGTTAACAAATAAAGCACAACTCATTGCCAAGATTGATCCACTAAAATACTTACTCAGCAAAGCAGCATTGACTGGCCGCTTGGCCAAATGGGTGATGATTCTAAGTGAATTTGACATCGCGTATGTGGACCGTAAGGCTATCAAGGGCCAAGTTATTGCAGATCAGTTGGTCGATGCTCCCCTTATAGGTGATCATCTTCTCATTTCAATTTTCCAAATGAAGAGATCTTCATGATCACAGTAGCACAACCATGGAAACTGTACTTTGATGGTTCATACACTAGGCATGGCTCGGGGGCAGGCATTCTATTTATCACACCTCAAGGTGACAACATCTTGAAGTTTTATAGGCTCACATTTCCATGCACAAACAATATAGCAGATTATGAGGCCTTGATCATAGGACTCAGACTAGCCATACAATTGAAATTGAAAGAGCTACATATATATGACGACTCCCAACTAGTCATCTGACAAATCACAGACGAATATCAGACCAAGGATGATAAACTCATGCCGTACAAGAAAATGGTGGACAGTTTAAAAGCATCATTTAAAAGTATCATCTTTGAGCAGATACCCAGAGATCAGAATCGAGCTACTGACACTATGGCTACCATTGCATCTCTCCTAGATCTTCCAAAAAATTCAACATGCTACGAGTTCTTGGTAGAATAGCTTTGGATTCCCCCTTATGATATCCCCAAATCCGAGATGATATGTTGCCTTGCTGGTTCTGAATCCCCATGGTATGGCAAGTTCTACACCTACCTACATGATCACACACTTCCTCCTAACCTATCAAATAACCAACGCAAAACCTTCATTCGCCAAACCACTCGATATACCATCCTTGCTGAAACCCTATAACGATGCAGTCTTGATGGTACTCTCCTTCGATGTTTGGAACAGGATGAGATAACAAAGGCCTTGGAAGAGGTACATGAATGAATTTGTGGGACTCACTCAAGTGGTCCTTCACTAGCAAAGAAGATCATGCACATTGGATACTATTGGCCATCCATGGAAAAAGTCTCCTACTATTTTGTCAGAAAATGCAAGAAATTCCAAGTTCATGGAGACCTGATACATGCACCACCACAGGAATTGCAACCAATCACAACACCATGGCCCTTTTGTCAACGTGGACTTGACCTTGTGGGTAAAATCCATCCATCTTCATCCAATGGCCACAAATTCATTATTACCGCCACTGAATACTTCACAAAGTGGATTGAAGTTGTTCCACTTACCCAAGTCACTGGCAAGCATATCGCCTCATTAATTCTAAATTACATCATCTATCGGTATGGTGTGCCCATGTCCATCATCACAGATAACAAGCTTTCTTTAAAAAATCAGGATGTCCGTGAACTTTGTGAGAAGTTTCACATTCAACATTACTTTTCCACTCCCTATTACCCACAAGGAAATGGTTAGGCTGAAGCATCAAACAAAAACATATGGAGAATCCTCAAGAAGACAGTCAATGATGCCGACTGTGATTGGCATGTTCAACAAAATCCAACACTATGGGCGTATCGAACTAGCATTCAGACCCCTATAGGCGCAACTCCCTACTCACTGGTCTATGGAGCAGAAGCTATCTTACCTATTGAGGTTGAGATACCATCTCTACGGGTTTCCTTGCATAATATGGTAGATGATGAAGCATACAGAGTATCACGTCTTCAAGATGTGGAACTACTTGATGAGAAACGACAAGCTGCATACAACTACCTCAAAGCCTATCAACAACACATGAGAAGAAGCTATAATCATCGAGTTAAACCTCATACATTTGAGGTAGGTGATCTTGTTCTACGAGAGAATCCTCATAACCAACCAAATCGAGAACATCAGGGAAAGTTTGAATCAAACTGGTTGGGTCCATATGTAATTACTATTGTATTTGGGTCTGGGGCATATCACTTGGCTACTTCAGAAGGAGAACCGCTAGCAAATCCGATCAATAGCATGCACCTCAAACAATTTCATACATAAGCTGTATAGAGCATCAGGCTCCCATACATATCAGAAAAACACCAAAAACATTCAGATAAATGTCCTGAAGAAAATACTAAAAAATCAAAATAGTAAAAAAAAATCATGCATCCAAACGATGAACAACCACTCTGGTGGCACCTTGGGTAAGTGCGATGGTGAAAACCTAGCAAACAGGCACCAATCGTAAAGGCTATGGATCCATTGTCTTTTAGACTTGTTGTGATCATATTGCATGCACTTATCCATCCTTCAAACCATGGCTTGTTATTGATCTGCAATCAAGGATAATACTTCATGTGTCTTGCATCCTGCTTTTTCATAGTCATGTTTAAACTGAGGGAAATGTTCTTAAACCTATTGATGGAACTGGATTCTACATTACTTGTGATTCATTGACTTCTTCATTCAAAACTGTCTCACAAAATACCAAAAACATTTGAAAACACTCACAAAATACCAAAAACATTCAAAAACACTCACAAAATCCAACAAACATCATAAAACATAAAAAATCAATCAAAAACATGGAAACACTTTGTACATACGCATCCAAGTAGATACCAAACAAACATTTTGAAATACTCAAACATAGACCAAACGATCAACATCGACACACAATTGTCTGAACAAGGATGCATCCTTCCTTACCCAAAACAAAGACATGATAACATTTTCCTTGAGAAGAAAATTTTGTTTAAGCTATCAAGTACTTGGTCAGTTTGATAAAGTTGTTTATTCATTTATATCAGGTTCCTACGCTACTCTGAGATATCCACAAGTGATTAGAGTGGTCGAGATGGTTCCTAAGTATCATTTTGTTTATTATCTGCGAATTATTCCAATGAAGTTCTGGGGCATGTACTAATGGTGTCTATGTGGGAAGTTCACTAAGCTACGTGATCTTATGCAAAATACAGTCATGGATCACTATGGCTTGCTGACTACAACGTATACCTCGACCATATGATCATGAACCATTATGGAGGGTCCATATTCTTTATTCTTTGTTTATACTATTTGTTTGCAGACACAATGCTCCATCCTTGGTTCCTACTGCCTCATCCAAGATTGATACTACCCTGCTCAATGATGAAAAATAAAGCACTATGGATCATCATTTCATCTCATTTGTATATATTTCATTTTGTTGCATTCCATCCATCCATACATTCATAATAGCTACATATCATTCATACATAGTAATGACAATGGATGCATACTCTATTTTTCTTTTCTTCCATAGGAATGGGTCATAGGTCCTCCATTTCTTCTATCTAACATCAAACCCCCCCCACCCTCCCTATCTTGATCATCAACATCATCATAATCCCTTCATCATGTCCCATCAACCCAATCAAGCCACGCTCATCACCATCCATCTCTAACAGGAGGGGCTACGTTTCCCATCCTCAGTCATCCCAATCAAGCAAGTTACTCTATCTGCACAGGTACATCAACTCCCACACACCTAGACTATCAACAGATACTTTGATCAGGTATCTTTAGGTCTCAACAAACAATCGATCATGGCAATCCTAGACTACAACAAGCATTTATCATAATGACCTAGTCTCAACGGGTCTGCTATCATTCATCACAACCAACCCACAATACACACACTATCAATTGCTCAATCAATCCAACACAATCAACATAGACAATTACATCAATTGTCTAAGTCTCAACGAGTATTTTGCTTCATATACCTTGACTTCATTGGACAATTACATCAATTGTCTAAGTCGCCAATAGGTCACTTTGATTCACTTACTCAGACTTTATCTTGTCCAAGCAAACAATTGACATCAATTGTCATGCTTTGACTCGACTGGGGCAATTAAACCAATTGCACCAGATTGCAACCAATTTTGATCAATTGTATAATATCAATCAAAAACACAAACACTACATTTGCACCGTGACCCCGTGTACTTTTGAGGCTTGTCGTTTCCCCATAATCACTTCATTTTCTTCCATTCTTTCATTGTTATTGCTAATTTCTTCTATTTTACCTCTCCCCAACTTCTTTCTCTTTTTTTGAGAGATCGTTCGATTTTTTGAATTTTTTGGCCCATCTCTCGAGGGGGCATACCACCCACTAAATTAACATTTCTGGGGCATATTTCTCATACCTATATTTCTTTCTTTGAAACGACGCGATAAAACCACACCATCTTAAAAAGGGGCAAATGTAGACACATAAATCTATCCATTTAATTAAATGAATATTTAGTATTTATTTGATTATTTAACCATCAATCAATAATTAATTAATTTAATTAATTAATCTTAACCCTCTTCTCCTATTAATTAAATAAATTATTCAATTTATTTGATTTAATTCACTTAACCAAATTCAAACCATTAATTAAATAAATAAATCATATTTGTTAAATTAAATCTTCTCTCACGTAATATTTATTTAAATCCCCCAAAATCCCATCTCTCACATTTATATAAATTAACATTTATTTAAATCACCTTTATCCTCCACCCACTTGCATTTTCCTACAAATGCAAGTTGCACAACTATTTTAAATAAATAAATAATTTATTTAAAATCTTATTTATCCTCACCTACTTGAAACCTTTAATGGTTTCCCTTAAAGTCTTCAAACTCAATGGCTTCCTTCTAGAGTTTTCTCAAGCCTTTAATGGTTTCCCTCAAAGTCTTCAAACTCAATGGCTTCTTTCTAAAGTCTTCTTAAGTCTTTAATGGTTTCCCTTAAAGTCTTCAAGCATTTAATGCTTTATCTTCCTTTTTCTCATGTAAATAAATTAAGATTTATTTAAATAAAATCTAAAATTTACATTCACATTTAAATAAATTAATATTTATTTAAATATCTATCCAAATGCAAACTACACCATTTAATTGAAATGAATGATTTTATTTTAATTGAAAAGCCCAAAATTCCTCCCACTTGCATGCCTTAATCCCTTCTAGATTCTTCTAACTCCTTCTAATTAGCCTAATCATATCCTAATCATTATCACATTCCTAAATAAAAAGAAGCCACTTCTCAAAAACCTCCAAAGTCTTCAATAACCATTAAAGGCTTTATGTCTTCAAATGGTTAACCTCTAAAGTCTTCCAAACCATTAAAGGCTCATACATAACCATTTATGGTTAACTCACCTTTTATCTTTGGTTAGAGACTTTCCTCTAACTTAACCATCCTTTTGACTCATGGGTCTCTTCAAAGCATTTATTTATTTGACTAAGGTAACTATTTAACCCTTGCACATTCATTTATCCCTTGGATAAAAGGAATATCCATTAACCTAACCCTAACCCAACCCCCTAGGGTAACATCATGTTCCCTCAAGCATTTAATGCTCCTTATCTCTCCTCTGAAGCCTCCTCATGGTGACACTTGTCAACATGGGATTGGGTTGAAAGTCTCAAATGGATTGAATATCTTTCAATCCTAACCCTTGTTAAGATTGTTCAATCTTAACCCTTCATTTTCCCATTTCTTCTATAAATAGAACCCTTATCCTCAAGCAAAGAAGGAAGCATTAGAGTATTGTTTCTATACTGCTAATAGCATAGATCTTTTTCATAGAATCACTACCTACACTTGCAGAGCATTTGTTTATCACATCCAACCATCTTGAATCTCCATATGGCATCCATGGCTAGTGCTAAAAGCTGAGAGCTACACTCATTTGGGACTTGGAGAGGGGAGAAAAAAGGTAGAAGCATCAAAAGACATCATGGAAGCATCTTAGGGAGGCTCTTCTCTTTTCTTTTGTTTTGTTAAACTTCTTTCATGCTTTTCGAAATCTCTTTTGATATGTTTGGAATGGTTTTTAGTTCTTTGTTTTGGTTTTATGGTTGAAACTAACTTATTAACATTGAACTTTGTTTTTGCTTTGTCCCCATTTCCATGACATCATTTGGTGAACTCGACGTGAATCCAACACTTTTGTAACTTCAAAGACATTTTTTTAGGCTTGTGAGCCCACCATGTGCACTAACTTTTTTTGAATGTTTTAGTTGCAGATTTTCTAATATTTGTTTTGTGCAGGCTTTGGAAGAAGTTAGTTTAAAACATTTTAATTTCTTTTGGTTTAAAACTTCATCTTTCTTGTTTTTCACAAAGGGATAAAAATAACTTCACATTTTCTATTTGGTGCAACTAAAACAAACTCAACTTTTTCATTTGGTGCATAAAAAAAGAACTTCATCTTTCTTGTTTTTCACAAAAGGATAAAAATAACTTCACATTTTCTATTTGGTGCAACTAAAACAAACTCAACTTTTTTCATTTGGTGCATAACAAAGAACTTCATCTTTCTTGTTTTTCATAAATGGATAAACAAAACTTCACATTTTCTATTTGGTGCAACTAAAACAAACTTAAATTTTCATTTAGTGCATAAAAAGAACCCCACATTTACCTTTTTTGCTACAAAGGCTACATGACTTTATTTTTGTTGACCAGGTTTGCTTTCCAAAAGTTTGTCAAGTGTCAAAATTTTTGATATCTTGGTTAAAAAGAACACTATATTTGTTGGAGCAACATCTCCAAATAGTTAGATCACATTGCAATGAAAATCAGTTAAAAAGAACAACTGTTTTCAGTGATTGGCACGCTTGTGCAAAGTTTGTCGAGTGGTCCTACTTTTAACACACACTATCCTCTCTCTTGGATTTTGTGGTCCTAGGTGCAAGAGAAAAGTGTTAGTAACACTCAAAGTTTATCTTTTTAAGAGAGGCCTGCCAAGAGACACATTACTCTTGGGAACGACCTCGCGCGGTAAATCCTTCGAGCCGCTATAGAAATCAAGTGTGAGCGAAAGCTGTAGCCTTGGGTATAGTTATTCCTATAGTGTAAGTTTCCGAAAGGACAAATGGGCCCCACCACAAGTTACAAGGCTCTTAAGTGAGTCACTGCAGAATGAACTTATGTCCAAAAACATCGAAAATTACTAGACACCTTTTTATATAGAAGCTCACCCGTTCTATTGATTGAGGATATTTGTGATAAATTCAGTGCAAGAGCATAGATGGTTTTTCTCCCAAGATACTCACCATACATATTTCCTTGAGTAGAAACATAGCTTTTGAAAGGCTACTTGTGGGTTGATAAAAGTGGTGACTCCCCCATCATAGGGATCATCTATTTGTTATGCTCGTGCAAGACTTAGTATATCACATCCTTACCTGCCACGATGGGATTCATAAGATATGTAGTACCAAAGTTGAAGAAATATCAAGATGTGGGCTGAAATTATCGCAACTGGCCATTTAACCTTAGGGATAAAGTGTGTTTGAAGTGTCTTCATTTTGTGTCAAGACCAGTGATAAACTGAGTCGACTTTAGGCTTTTTTTGGAAAAACATACTCAAAAACATTTTGTAAAGGGTCAAAAGATTTCAAAGATGGGGTTGTTTTAGACCCACACCTATTTGTGCCTTTTGAGGAAACATTATTGTGTTTGTGTTCTTTCTCTGTTTTCTTGTCAAAGAAAATCAAATCCAATTCAAAAACAAGTATTCATCCAACACAAAATTTTCACAAACAATCTTTTGGCAAACAAACAAAAACCAAAGTGACAAACAAAGGTATCAAAACTACATGACCATCCTTCAGATTTTGAGATGGAAGAATTTTCATCAACATATTAATTTGAAGAAAAGACCATTGAGCTCAAAGACTTTCATCAAAAGAAGGAGATTTTTCTATCTCAAAAGACAAATCTTTGTCTCACATAGAACCTTCTTACGTCACATGCATCTATCTTCAAGGAAAATCTAACGAGTTTGATCAAGAGTCTTTCAATCGCAGAGCTTTTACTCAATATAAAGTTTTGAGCTATCATAAAAATAAGGGAGGCAAAATCAATCCTACCTTCTTTCCAGACATTTGCATCACATATAACATAACTCGGGAAGAACCACCAACCCCCGAAAGAGAAGAGGACGAATTTGTCCCATTCATAACATAGAGTTTTTATTGAAGTTTAAACATTCCATCCATTCTCACATTCATACATCATAAATCCATTTCAAAATCTCAAAACATAAAAAGGTTTTGTCCTAAGTTCTTTGTAGTAATTGCTTGAAATCAAGCTACAAATCACTTTTTAGAGTGTCTCTACATCTAGGATAAACTCATCCTAAGAGACATTTATACGCAGGTTAAAACTAGTCTATGAGTGAATCCTCTCATTACTAGGTAGTTGGCTTTGTAACACATCTCAGATCTCTCTAAACCTTATCATATCAAACATTGTCAACCAAACACAACAAGCAATTCACAAAAGGACTTTGGTAACATCTACCTTTAGTGTTAAAGATTGTTAGAAATTAGGATCTTAGGATACTAATCATTATAAACAAGATTATAAAGTAAATGAAATATGAAACATACATGCAAAATGTACACATTACACTTTCGGGTAAAAAACCCCATAAAGCATCATTTAATTAAAACACTTACAAATATAGTCTATAATAAAATAGACATGAACCTGGGGACACTCCTCCAATACTTCCACATGGCCAATAATACCTCATATACATAGTAGTGATACAACTCACAATAAAACTCCAAATTCACACACCTCTCAAATGAGAGAGAACCTCCTTAAATATAGGAGGAAGGGTGACTTCACTAGTCACACCTTTTCAATAACCTCCACTCATAAATAATTAATAATCTAATAGTTATTAGATTATAATTATTTTAAATGGGATATGCTTATAAAGCATATAATATATAAGGTTTTATAACCTTATAATATAACATTATATATAAATGTTATAAGGATGTGATCCCTAATAACATTATGTTCTAACACTCCCCCTTAATGTTAATAGGGGATCACATGTCAATTTCCATAGAAGAAAAATGAAGCACCCCAGTAACGTAGGTCTTCTTTGATAGTGATAAACAGGGACACAAATATATGCCAACATGAAGATCATGCATTCCGGACTACATGAAAGTCATCTTGTCATAATTTATAATCCCAGTATTTTAAAAATGATGCTGTGAGGTCTTGAAAAATTATATTGGAGCCGCGGTCCCCTCAAATTAGCCTCTCTCCAAGTTCATTACATAGTGCTCGTAGGTCTTAATACAATTCTTTTGCAAGTGGAAGTTTTACAAGGAGAAGAATTTACAATATGCCCGTAGGACTTAAAAAAATCTGCCTGTAGGTCTTACGATACTGTGCCCATAGGACTTAAAAAATAATCTACCCGTAGGTCTTACGATACTGTGCCCGTAGGACTTTAAAAATAAAGGATTTAGCCACTAGGTGGTGTCATTGACATGCACACTCCCCCTCAATGGCATCACCTAAGGCCAAACATTATTTGAATTTGGAGCATATAATGTCTAAAGGTCTTATGCCTATTAGGTCTTAAATCTAGGATTTAGCCACTAGGTGGTGTCATGTACACTCCCCCTTAATGGCATCACCTCAAAGCCAATCACTGCATAGAGGATTTCAAAGTGATGGCTAAAAATATAATATATAGTATGTGCTCATGATCTTCAAAGTGTCTTTATTATAAAATGCTTTCACTTGAGTGAGGTGCCCATGATCTTCAAGGTGCCTTTATTATATAATGCTTTCACTTGAGTGAGGTGCTCATGATCTTCAAGGTGCCTTTATTATAGAATGCTTTCACTTGAGTGAGGTGCCCATGATCTTCAATGTTTATTTTGATATTTAGAAATGATATTCTCTAGAAAGATTAAAGTAACTTCAAGTAATATAGTACTTTCATATGTATCCAAATGGAATTCTTCAATAAATCTTCAAGGCCATATTGATTCTTCAAGAGCTACATTCATATTTTGTCCATTTGATTCAAAGACACATAGAAGATAGTCTTCTTATTAAAGTATTGTAGCATCCATGTAATAGCACTTGCACCATATGTTTTGAAAGCATAACCTCGCCATAGAAGAAACAATATAGTTAGTAACATAGCAATCAACTTCATTTTTGGTGCAAAGAAAGAACATAATATTATTTTTTTTGTCATTTGCCAAAAGATCATATAATATTCCTTATAAATATAAAATACTATCCAATGATTGGTAGAAAGGAGATCAACATATATTTTCATGGGAATAGGAATAATAATTTTTTGTCTTGTTTAAAATACAAAAATAGACATGCTACTACATATAGTAATGATCCATAAAAAAATTAGGCAACGAGTGAGCTATCCTTTCTAGGTTTGCTCCCCAGACAGTTTATAAGGGCGATAGTCACCCATTATAAATAGTATGATTGAAAAAAAAATGGATCAAATATAGAATAGAATAACAAATCACTTGGATCTCCAAAAAAGGATGCTAATGAGAAATTTTTTAATTCACTTATGCATATTTACTAGCTTGTACATTTCATAAAAAAATATTTTACCCTACATTTATAGATAGATAGATGATTTCTTGTTTATCATTGTGATAGTTTGATATCAAGAAATTTGCTTATCAAACATACTATAATCAAGAATATTCTTAATGTTAACATAAGTCATATCCTCCATCAAATACCTATAAAAATTAGATTTGAGATAAATCATGGTGTTCCTTCCTTTATTCCTACTAGTTCACATGTGACTTTTTGTGATGCACTTAAAGGACTAATATAATAACAGGTACTTTGGGAGGGTCACATGAAAATATGAACTAAGACTAGATGAATCAGCTGTATTAAAAATTCATATGGAAGGATCAACACCATTAGTTATGAAGTGCTTGTTTATTTGTTCATGTCTCACTAACAAGTTATTTATAAAAGATAGCATAAAATGACAAAAGAGACATTACTACATCCACTCATACTAAATGACTATCAAAGATATTATAAGGAAGAGTTATAAGGGAATTATGAAATATCAACACTTATAATGGATGATCTAGGAAAGGACAAGTCTACACCATCTCTTATAACATTGTGAAACAAACCCCATTAAGACTATTCTTCATATATATACCTAATCTTCCATGAAATCAAATTATTTATTTTGTGCATATCCAGCTATCATTGCAGTCTTAATCTATTTGACTTGAATTCTTTCAAACAGTTCACTTCCCTTGTGCATTTTGAAAAATAAAATAAAATGTAGATTTAATGTTTGCACTAATGAAGCATTTCCATAAAAAGCTTTTACATGTTTATTCATAAAGTACATATAATTTATAGATAAAAAAATCGTGCTTTCACATGGCACATTAAGAGTCACATCTCTTTGCTTCCAAGTGAGTCATTTTTTTCAAAGATATCATATTTGGTCCATCTTGAAGTGTTAAAAGTGTCCATGTAAGGGTTAGAGTCATTTATGTCAAAAATTGTAAAAGTTGTAAAGTTGCAACATTACCAAAAAGTGCAACAAAAGTGTAAAAATGAAATCCATTGGTCATGAGGTGGTTAGAGTAGTTATAAAGGAGTTTAAAATGGTTTATAAAACCATGTTTGGTCGAAATCAAGAGGGTAGATCAGTTTGGAGGGGATTTGACAAAGATTATCCATCAAACCCTCAATCTGTCATGAGTTTTTAAGGAATCTTTGGCTATCATAGGTCCATGAAGGATCCCATTTGGTGTAATTTTTATATGTAGAAGTTATTTAATGATATATTAATGAAATATATTTCATATGAATCATTTATTATGCATTTTTGTGGAGTATTTGGCAAGATATGTTTATCTTTACAATAATTGTCAAAACCCTACCAAGGGTTACCCGGTTTTGGGAAAATGATCATAACTTTTGATTTAACCGTTGGATTTGGCTCAAATTTTGAGAGAAATTGTGTAACTTAGTATTATAAATTATGACTGAAGCGATTTTATTTAAGATTAATATTGTAAATGTTATTGATGACTGTTTGTTACAGTTCATGGTGAAAGGTAGATTGGTGAAGGCAACAACAGTCCGGTTGCAACATTTGGTGTGATCACATGAGGAATAGTAATGAAGAAAGGCTATATGTTTTGGAAATTTCTTTTAATATTCTTTCCATTTATTTTTGTCTTACTTAATTTGGTTAAGAATTGAATTTTGTGTGGTTATTTTGGTGAAAATAGTTTTTAAAGGATGAAACCCTGAACTAGGGTATTCCATGGCAATAAAGAATTTGTTCTCTCATGTTATGGTGAATATTATGATCTGAAATCTTTAATGAAGGTTTTTAGGGATGTAATATAACCTTTGAAATTGGTTTGGAGTTGAGAAGAATGTTTTATATTTTTATATGCCTCTTGATTCAAGTTTAAAGTCTACCCTTGAATGAAGGTTTTATGGTTTGTGATAGATGCTCTGCATCAATGCTTTTTATGATAACTAGTTCAATATTAATTGATCATTGTGGTTGGCCCATAACAATGCACTATCAATATTAAAGAATAGTTACCCTTTCACAAAAGACACATCATTTAGATTTTGTATAGAGTTTTGATCTATTAAAGAGAACACATTTCTTAAAAAAAGTATAAAATCAATAAGATTGATTGATACGTTTGAAAAAAAACAAAAAAACTATTTGATATATGGTAAATTCAATAATGGTTGTATTTATGTATTTATTTTCAGATGGTGTAATTCATTCTATGAGAATTTTCTTAATTGATTTAATGTCAAAAATCAATCATGTAAATATATTTTAATAAGAGAAGAAATTATGGGATAGATTTTTCTAAGGTTATTAGAATTTTTATCATGGAGATATAGTTAGATACATTATTGAATTGTATATATGCACTTGAGATCCTCTAGTCTTGTTAAAAAATAATCATAATTAACTAATATCATTTAAGTACCTAATAAGGTGAAAAAAAAATACATTCTAATATTTCAAATGAATATGCACCTTTCACAACTCTTTAAAAGTATATGTTAAATTAATATGATGATACATGTAATTCAAAAAATAATTCAACATTTCCAAAATTGATGGAGGAAATTAATAATTTAAATAAAACATTTGTCTAATAGTCTCAAATAAAAAAAAATTCTTGGAAAAAAATATTTACCTCTTGAAGTGCAATCCTAAACATGCTAACCCCCCCCTTTTTTTTTTGGAAAAAATCTCCTTATAATCATGCCATGGAACTAATACAATATATGATGCATCTAATCCTCAAAAAAAATAGAAATGAACAATTATGTCACTTACTCATATTTGCCACATGGATTCTAGGAATTTTCATAAAGAGATTTTTCATCCAGTTCAACTTATTTTTTTTAATATAACCTGTAAAAATGATTAGTATAGCCTAACCTGCTCTAATACCATGTTAGAAATTAGGATCTTAGGATACTAATCATTATAAACATGATTATAAAGTAAATGAAATATGAAACATACATGCAAAATGTACACATTACACAAGATATACATGGGGAAAACCCTTTCGGGTAAAAAACCCCACAAAGCATCATTTAATTAAAACACTTACAAATATAGTCTATAATAAAATAGACATGAACCTGGGGACACTCCTCCAATACTTCCACATGGCCAATAATACCTCATATACATAGTGATACAACTCACAATAAAGCTCCAAATTCACACACCTCTCAAATGAGAGAGAACCTCCTTAAATATAGGAGGAAGGGTGACTTTACTGGTCACACCTTTTCAATAACCCCCACTCATAAATAATTAATAATCTAATAGTTATTAGATTATAATTATTTTAAATGGGATATGCTTATAAAGCATATAATATATAAGGTTTTATAACCTTATAATATAACATTATATATAAATGTTATAAGGATGTGATCCCTAATAACATTATGTTCTAACAAAGATCCATATGCAAAACACTTCACCAAAAATTTATCTCTCATTCCATTACCAACTCATAATCATTTTCACAAAACTTCAACAACAACTTTCAAACAAAATGACTCAAACCAGATCAAGGTCTAGACAACTGGAAATTGAGGAGGAAGAGGAGGAAAATCTCAATGAATTCCAAGAAGCCCTTGGAGGAAATGCAAATGATGAAAATCCAAGTACTCCTACTCCTGTAGCAATAGAAAGGGCACAACACAACCCTCTCTTCAATCGAATTTTTGATGAAATCCTTAAGAACAACGTTGATGCTCACTTTTTAAGACTTGCCCAAGAGGGAGCCAAACTACCCTCTGATTTTGATACTACACAACTAAGGCAAGCATCAGAACACCATAGTCATAATGAGGGTGGAAGAGGTCGAGATAACTTTAGATATGACCTTCATCAAGGAAACCCCCCACCTCCTCTCCTAATGACATTGACATGTTGAGGCAGTAAGTCGATAATTTAGCCCAACAACTCCATAGTGGTGTGAAAACAAACCAGTTTTCACTTAATGATATTTGTCCCTATCCCTTTGATAGGAATCTACATATGCCACCTTTTCCACGAGGGTTTGAAACACCTAAGTTCGAAAAGTATCGAGGAAAAGGAGACCCTCGTGATCATGTTAGGTAATTTCATTCAGCATGCCTAGAAGTGGCATATGAGGACACATACCTAATGCGACTCTTTCCCCAAAGTTTGGGAGGGACAACTACATCATGGTTTTCCCAACTAGCAGGTGGTATTAGGATATTCGAAGAACTGGTCCAAAAATTCCTTGCACATTACTCACACAACATTGAATGCGATATCACCATGGCTGATCTATGTAACACTAAGCAAAATCCAGGGGAGCTATTTTTAGCTTTCCTGCAACGATGGCGACAAATGTCTAGCAGACATTCCCTTCAGCTACCTGAAAGAGAGCTAGTCGAAATATTTATTTCCAACTTGAACGAAGAAATGGAATTTAATTTGGACATGAAAGGCACAGAGTCCTTTAATGAAATGATCACCCAGGGTTTAAAATGTGAATGGGCCCTCATCAAAAAGGGACTTAACAAAATATACAATGAACCCAAAGATGCCCCTCGCCCTCGATTCAACAACGATAAACCCAACTTCTGAAATAAAAACAAAAACATTGTTAATGACGGGGTTGTATATGCAAGGATTATCAAAAGTGCACAACCTATGGTCCGCTTTGCAGGGAAAAACCCCCCTCCTAAGACCAACACAGTTCCTCCCCCACCAAATGAAGGATGCAATGTACTGCAAGAAGAACCAAGACAACGCCAACAAAATTATAAACAAAAACGAACGTACACTCCCATAGGGGAACCTATTGAAATAGTGTTACGTCATTTGGTCTCTTCAAATATGGTGACCCTACCAAAGACGTCCAATTACGAACCTCGGGTTAAACCTTCATGGTGGAGGGACAATGAACATTGCAAATTCCATCAAGGGAAAGGGCATAAAACAAGCAATTGTTACAGATTGAAAGATCTTGTTCAGGATCTTATTGACTGAGGCGAGATTGAAATTGAAGGACACGACCCAAAAACTACAAATAATGATCATCTTATGTTTAAAAATCCACTTCCATCACAAGATCAAAGGGGTCCTTCCACTTTAGGGCGAAACATAGATACAACTGATTATACGTGAGCTGCCTATAATTACACTGTGAATCACCTATATGATGCCAATGAACAAATTGCAACCATTACCATAAAAAATCCAAGCTCTACCTGCAATGTTGTTACGCGTCGCAACAAGATCACCATTAAAGCAGCTCCACAAGGCACACCTTCCATCCCAAAGCAGTATAACCTAGTGGAACAGTTAGATAAGACGCCCACACTTATCTCCATCTTAGAGCTTTTGCGCCTATCCCCATCTCATAAAACAATCTTGGATCAAGCTCTCCAAGAAGCGTCAGTCCCTGCAAATCTAAATACAAATCAATTCCAAGCTATGGTTGGAAATTTAAGGTCATCATCATGTCTCACTTTCTCTGAAAGTGACAATACATCCTTCCAAAAAACTCATAATGCCTCACTCCATATCGAAGGATTTATCAACCAACATAGAATCAAGCGAGTCTTGATTGACAATGGAGCAGGCCTAAATATTTGTACATTACAATTGGTCACAACATTGAGATATGCAGTTGAATCAGTGGATCCTTGCAAAAAGATAACTATAAAAGCCTATGATGATGCAGAGCGTTCATCCAAAGGAGCAGTTGTGTTACCAATCCGAGTGGGCCTAGTGGGGAAGCACATCATGTGTCAAGTTCTGGACCTTCCTCTACCATATAATTTGTTGTTAGGAAGACCTTGGATACACGCCATGCAG
Source organism: Cryptomeria japonica (assembly GCF_030272615.1). Classification (NCBI taxonomy): domain Eukaryota; kingdom Viridiplantae; phylum Streptophyta; class Pinopsida; order Cupressales; family Cupressaceae; genus Cryptomeria; species Cryptomeria japonica. The sequence goes on from NC_081407.1 coordinate 273,955,653, forward strand.
GTCGTTCCATCCACCTACCACCAATGTCTAAAGTTCCATCATAATGGTGTAGAAATTACAATCCTGGGCGATGCAAATCTTTTTGCATATTGTCACAATATTAACCATCAACTAGAGATTACCATTCCCAACAATAGAGAAGCTATCTCATCCACCTCATACGTTATTCCAGCCTCTCTTTCCAGTTCAAACACCACTATACCCAAGCAAGAGAAGCTCAAAATGAAAATGGCAGAGGAAGGTCCTGGAGAGTACAATCTAAGCCAACTCTTTTGTGTTGGAAAACTACCCACTTCCCCTAGAACTCATGGTAAACCTCAAAGGTTACTTCAATCACAACTGGTCAAGCCAGCATGCACTTTGGTGCCATTTATCCTTGGAAAGAGTCAGGAAGAGGAGACCAAAGATGAGGACTTAATAGAATGGATCTATAAAGACCCTATCACCACGGAAATCCCACAAGCTAAGCTTCCTACAGATCAATATGGCAAAGCCCTTACCATTATGCAAAGAATGGCCTATGATGGTCAGAGTGCTTTCAGACCTTCAAGCAAGGATGACACAAGTCGTTGCAGCTTGAATTAAAGCCTAAATATAACACTGGATTAGGCTTTCAAAAGAAGACTCTTCCTAAGCTCAAATTCAAAAGGAAACCTAGCAAACCTCTATATCAACCGAATACTCTAAAGAGGCCACCCTTGATTATATCAGTAGTGCCAAGAATCACACCAACTACCCCAATAAGGCTAAGAATCCCAACAATACCATCCACAACACCAATCATCCCACCAATCAAACCAACAACCCCATTAGCAACAACAACCGCATCAACAACACCATTAGCAGTATCGGAACCCCCAGCAGTATCGACAACACTAATAATTCCATCAGAAATGACACATTCAACAACGCTGATACTCCCAATATCAGATTCCCTAATCCCAATAATCCTCCCCACAGCACCAACCATTCCATCTCCAAATGTACATCGGTCGATCACACTGCAGTATTTAACTCAAAGGGTATCCCGGTTTGGTATAGTAATCAGATACTGGAAAGTGACTTAGAGACCCACTCACATGAGTGGAAATTAGATTCCGTACAACTCAATACTTCTGATGAGGAAGACGCGTCACCACCTCCACCTCACAAAGACATCCCTATTTACGGAGAAGCACATATTAAAACCTCTTGGGTTCCTGAACTGGAAACATCTTCCACAGACCCTACGTCACATCCTACGCTCGATTATGATAGGGAGAGTATCATCAATGACCTTCACCACAACATCTTAACCATCACTGACACATCTTATGAACTTAACCTGATCGATGAGGTAATGTCTATTAAACATCCTAAACTCATCAAATGGAACCAATCTAATCCCCCATGCCTTGACCACTTCCAAAATGATGAGACGATCATTGACTTTTTGGAACTGCGGGATAACATACCAAGCGGGGATCACAAAGTTGGCTTCACCATTGACCTTAATAGTGCAACATACTTTGGGGCAGATGCCAAACCTTTCAGCTGCAAAAATATAACAATAAAACATGGATCTTCTAGTGAAAACCATATAGTGGCACTATTTGATCCCACAAAAGTAAAAAGAAAGAGCGTATCCAACAGTGAAAACCTTTCTGAGGCGCTTGAGGATGAAAGGTTTGACATCCTCCCTTCTAGTACATAGCAGGAACGATCAACAATCCTTATTGAAGAGACAAAAGAATACAACATGGGGACTCCTGAAACTCCTCACCACATATATCTGGCATCTCTTTTAACTCCAGAGGAAAAACCTAATTTTATCGAATTCTTTCAGAAGCGTCCGATCAATTTTTCATGGTCATATGCAAACATGCTTGGTCTTGATCCTGATTTAGTCATGCATCACCTCACCGTAGTAGAAGGAGCCAAACCTGTCAAGCAGATGCTTCACAAGATGCATCCCCAGATTGTAGTACTAGTCAAAGCAGAAATTAAGAAACTCCTGGATGTTGGTTTTATTCGACCAATTGATTATGCAAATTGGATCTTCAACATTATATCTACCAGCAAACCAAATGGGGGCATTTGTATCTATCCTGACTTCAAAGATCTAAACAAGGAATGTCCTAAAGATGACTTCCCCCTACCAAACATTGACATGATTGTAGACCTAACAGTAGGACATTCCATGCTTTCTCTCATGGATGGATTTTCTGGGTACAACCAGATAAAGATCGCACCAGAGGATCAACATAAGACGGCTTTCACATGTCCATGGGGAACATATTGTTGGAACGTAATGTATTTTGGTCTAAAGAATGCAAGGGCGACCTATCAAAGAGAAATGACAACCATCTTTCATGATATGATGCATATCATAATGGAGGATTATGTTGATGACTTACTGGCAAAATTATTAACAAGAGAAGGTCATCTAGACATATTAGAGAAAATCTTTGACAGACTGGAACAATATCATGTTCGACTCAACCAAAAGAAATGTGTCTTTGGAGTAACCTCGGGGAAGCTTCTAGGATACATTGTCTCAAGCAAAGGCACTGAGGTCGATCCTACAAAGGTCAAAGCAATCATGGACATGCCACCTCCAAAGAACATCAGTCAGCTAAGGACATTACAAGGGCAACTACAATCCATCCGAAAATTCATTGCACAACTGGCAAATAAGTGTCACCCCTTTACACATTTGTTACATAAAAACATCTGCTTTTAGTGGGAAACAAGATGCCAGCAAGCATTCCAGATGCTTAAAGACTACCTCATGAATACACCATTGTTGATCCCACCACATCCGAGTAAGCCTTTATTACTCTATATCTCAGCAACAAATACAACATTAGGAGTGCTCCTAGATCAACACAATGCAGAAGGGAAAGAGTGTGTTGTTTACTATATCTCTCTCACACTGGTCGGCTATGAACTCAATTACACACCTATTGAGCGAGCTTGCCTAGCAGTCATCTTGACAGCCACTAAACTGAGGCACTATCTGTTAACACATAAAGTACAACTCATTGCCAAGATCGATCCACTAAAATACTTACTCAGCAAAGCAGCATTGATTGGCCGCTTGGCCAAATGGGTGATGATTCTAAGTGAATTTGACATCGAGTATGTGGACCGTAAGGCTATCAAGGGCCAAGTTATTGCAGATCAGTTGGTCGATGCTCCCCTCATAGGCGATCATCCTCTCATTTCCAATTTTCCAGATGAAGAGATCTTCATGATCACAACAACACAACCATGGAAACTGTACTTTGATGGTTCATACACTAGGCATGGCTTGGGGGGCAGGCATTCTATTTATCACACCTCAAGGTGACAACATCTCGAAGTCTTACAGGCTCACATTTCCATGCACAAACAATATAGCAAAGTATGAGGCCTTGATCACGGGACTCAGACTAGCCATACAATGGAAATTGAAAGAGCTACAGATATATGGCGACTCCCAACTAGTCATCCGACAAGTCACAGACGAATATCAGACCAAGGATGATAAACTCATGCCATACAAGCAAATGGTGGACAGTTTAAAAGCATCATTTACAAGTATCACCTTTGAGCAGATACCCAGAGATCAGAATCGAGTTGTTGACGCTATGGCTACCATTGCATCTGTCCTAGATCTTCCACAAAGTTCAACACGCTACGAGTTCTTGGTAGAATAGCTTTAGATTCCTGATTATGATATCCCCGAATCCGAGATGATATGTCACCTTGTCGGTTCTGAATCCCCATGGTATGGTGAGTTCTACACCTACCTACACGATCATACACTTCCTCCTAACCAATCGAATAACCAACGCAAAACCTTCATTCGCCAAACCACTCGATATACCATCGTTGTTGAAATGCTATACCAACGCAGTCTTGATGGTACTCTCCTTCAATGTTTGGAACAGGATGAGATAACAAAGGCCTTGGAAGAGGTACATGAAGGAATTTGTGGGACTCACTCAAGTGGTCCTTCACTAGGAAAGAAGATCATGCGCACTGGATACTATTGGCCATCCATGGAAAAAGACTCCTACTATTTTGTCAGAAAATGCAAGAAATGTCAAGTTCAAGGAGACTTGATACATGCACCAGCACAAGAATTGCAACCAACCACAACACGATGGCCCTTTTGTCAATGGGGACTTGACCTTGTGGGTAAAATCCATCCATCTTCATCCAACGACCACAAATTCATTATTACCGCCACCGAATACTTCACAAAGTGGATTGAAGTTGTTCCACTTACCCAAGTCACTGGCAAGTTGATCGCCTCATACATTCTAAATTACATCATCTACCGGTATGGTGTGCCCATGTCCATCATCATAGATAACGGACTTCCTTTCAAAATCTAGGATGTCCGTGAACTTTGCGAGAAGTTTCACATTCAACACCGCTTTTCCACTCCCTATTACCCACAAAGAAATGGTCAGGCCGAAGCATAAAAAAAAAACATATTGAGAATCCTCAAGAAGACAGTCAATGATGTCAGTCGTGATTGGCATGTTCAATTAAATCCAACACTATGGGCGTATCGAACTAGCATTCGAACCCTTACAAGCACAACTCCCTACTCACTGGTCTATGGAGTAAAAGATATCTTACCTATTGAGGTTGAGATACCATCTCTACGGGTTTCCTTTCATAATTTGGTAGATGATGAAGCATACAGAGTATCACGTCTTCAAGACTTGGAACTACTTGATGAGAAACAACAAGTTGCATACAACCACCTCAAAGCCTATCAACAACGCATGAGCAGAAGCTATAATCATCGAGTTCGACCTCGTACATTTCAGGTAGGTGATCTTGTTCTACGATAGAGTTCTCGTAACCAACCAAACTGAGAACATCAGGGAAAGTTTGAATCAAAATGGCTAGGTCCATATGTAATCACTGTTGTATTTGGGTCCGCGGCATATCAATTGGCTACTTTAGAAGGAGAACCACTAGCAGATCCGATCAATAGCATGCACCTCAAACGATTTCATACATAAGTTGTACATAGCATCAGACTCCCATACATATCAGAAAAACACCAAAAACATTTAGATAAATATCCTGAAGAAAATACAAAAAAATCAAAATAGTAAAGAAAAATCATGCATCCAAATGGTGAACAACCACTACGGTGGCACCTTGGGTAAATGCGATGGTGAAAACCTGGCAAACAAGGACCACTCGTAAAGGCTATGGATTCATTTTCTTTCAGACTTGTTGCGATCACATTTATTGCATCCACACATCCATCCTTCAAACCATGCCTTGTTATTGATCTACAATCAAGGATAGTACTTCATGTGTCTTGCATTCTGCTTTTTCATAGTCATGTCTAAACTGGGGGCAATGTTCCTAAACCTATTGATGGAATTGGATTCTACATTACTTGTGATTTATTGAATTCTTCATTCAAAAACGTCTCACAAAATACCAAAAACATTAGAAAATTGTCTCACAAAATACCAAAAACATTTGAAAACACTCACAAAATACTAAAAGCATTCAAAAACACTCACAAAATCCAACAAACATCATAAAAAATAAAAAATCAATCAAAAACATGGCAACACCTTGTACATACGCATCCAAGCAAATACCAAACAAACATTTTGAAATACTCAAATATTGACCAAACAATCAACATCGACACACAACTGTCTTAACAAGGATGCATCCTTCCTTACCCGAAACAAAGACATGATAATATTTTCTTTGACAAGAAAATTTTGTTTAAGCTATCAAGTACTTGGTCAGTTTGATAAAGTTATTTATTCATTTATATCAAGTTCCTACGCTACTTCGGGATATCCACAAGTGATTAGAGTGGCCGAGATGGTTCCTAAGTATCATTTTGTTTATTTTCTGCGAATTATTCCAATGAAGTTCTAGGGCATGTACTAATGGTGTCTATGTGGGAAGTTCACTAAGCTACGTGATCTTATGCAAAATACAGTCATGGATCACTATGGCTTGCTGACTATAGCATATACTTCGACCATATGAGCATGAACCATTATGGAGGGTCCATATTCTTTATTCTTTGTTTATGCTGTTTGTTTGCAGGCACAATGATCCATCCTTGGTTCCTACTGCCTCATCCAAGATTGATACTACCATGCTCAATGATGAAAATAAAGCACTATGGATCATCATTTCATCTCATTTGTATATATTGCATTCTGTTACATTCCATCCATCCATACATTCATAATAGCTGCATATTATTCATACATAGTGATGACAATGGATGCATACTCTATTTTTCTTTTCTTCCACGGGAATGGGTCATAGGTCCTCCATTTCTTCTATCTAACATCAAACCCCCCTCCCCCACCCTATGTTGATCATCAACATCATGATAATCCATTCATCGTGTCCCATCAACCCAGTCAAGCCATGCTTATCACCATCCATCTCTAACAGGAGGGGCTGCGTTTCCCATCCTCAGTCATCCCAATCAAGCAAGTTACTCTATCTGCACAGGTACATCGACTCCCACACAACTAGACTATCAACAGATACTTTGATCAGGTATCTTCGGGTCTCAACAAACAATCGATCATGGCAATCCTAGACTACAACATGCATTTATCATAATGATCTAGTCTCAACGGGGCTGCTATGATTCATCACAACCAGCCCACTATACACACAATATCAATTGCTCAATCAATCCAACACAATCAATACAGACAATTACATCAATTGTCTAAGTCTCAACGAGTATTTTGTTTCATATACCTTGACTTCATCAGAAAATTACATCAATTGTCTAAGTCACCAACATGTCACTTTGATTCACTTACTCAGACTTTATCTTGTCCAAGCAAACAACTAACATCAATTGTCATGTTGCGACTCGACTAGAGCAATTAAACCAATTGGACCAGATTGTTCAACCAATTTTGATCAATTGTACAGTATGAATCAAAAGCACAAACACTACATTTGCACTGTGACCCCGTGTACTTTCGAGGCTTGTCGTTTCCCCATAATCACTTCATTTTCTTCCATTCTTTCACCGTTATTGCTAATTTCTTCTATTTTACCTCTCCCCAACTTCTCTTTTTTTTTGAGAGATCGCTGATTTTTTGAATTTTTCGGCCCATCTCTCAAGGGGACATACCACCCACTAAATTAACATGTATGGGGCATATTTCTCATACATGTCTTTCTTTCTTTGAAACGATGCGATAAAACCGCACCGTCTCAAAGAGGGGCAAATGTAGACACATAAATCTGTCCACTTAATTAAATGAATATTTAGTATTTATTTGATTATTTAACCATCAATCAATAATTAATTAATTTAATTAATTCATCTTAACCCTCTTCTCCTATTAATTAAATAAGTTATTCAATTTATTTGATTTAATTCACTTAACCAAATTCAGACCATTAATTAAATAAATAAATCATATTTGTTTAATTAAATCTTCTCTCACATAATATTTATTTAAATCCCCCAAAATCTCATCTCTCAGATTTAAATAAATTAACATTTATTTAAATCACCTTTATCCTCCATCAACTTGCATTTTCCTACAAATGCAAGTTGCACAACTATTTTAAATAAATAAATTATTTATTTAAAATCCTATTTATCTTCACCCACTTGAAACCTTTAATGGTTTCCCTTAAAGTCTTCAAACTCAATGGCTTCCTTCTAGAGTCTTCTCAAGCCTTTAATAGTTTCCCTCAAAGTCTTCAAACTCAATAGCTTCCTTCTAAAGTCTTCTTAAGCCTTTAATGGTTTCCCTTAAAGTCTTCAAGCTTAATGGCTTCTTTCTAAAGTCTTCTTAAGCCTTTAATGCTTTATCTTCTCTTCCTTTTTCTCATGTAAATAAATTAATATTTAATTAAATAAAATAAAAAATTTACATTCACATTTAAATAAATTAATATTTATTTAAATATCTATCCAAATGCAAATTACACCATTTAATTGAAATAAATGATTTTATTTTAGTTGAAAATCCCAAAATTCCGCCTACTTGCATTCTCCTGCAAAATCCACTTGCATGCCTAAATCGCTTCTAGATTCTTCTAACTCCTTCTAATTAGCCTAATCCTACCCTAATCATTATCACATTCCTAAATAAAAGGAAGTCACTTCTCAAAAACCTCCAAAGTCTTCAATAACCATTAAAGGCTTTATGTCTTCAAATGGTTAACCTCTAAAGTCTTCCAAACCATTAAAGGCTCTTACATAACCATTTATGGTTAACTCACCTTTTACCTTTGGTTAGAGACTTTCCTCCAACTTAACCATCCTTTTGACTCATGGGTCTCTTCAAAGCATTTATTTATTTGACTAAGGTAACCATTTAACCCTTGCACATTCATTTATCCCTTGAATAAAAGAAATATCCATTAACCTAACCCTAACCCAACCCCCTAGGGTAACCATCATGTTCCCTCAAGCATTTAATGCTCCTTATCTCTCCTCTCAAGCCTCCACATGGCGACACTTGTCAACATGGGATTGGGTTGAAAGTCTCACATGGATTGAATATCTTTCAATCCTAACCCTTGTTAAGATTGCTCAATCTTAACCCTTCGTTTCCCCTTTTCTTCAATAAATAGAACCCTTATCCTCAAGCAAAGAAGGAAGCATTAGAGTATTGTTGCTATACTGGTATTAGCATAGAGCTTTTTCATAGCATCACTACCTACACTTGCATAGCATTTGTTTATCACATCCAACCATCTTGAATCTCCATATGGCATCGATGGCTAGTGCTAAAAGCTAAGAGCTACACTCATTTGGGACTTGGAGAGACGAGAAACAAGGGAGAAGCATCAGAAGGCATCATGGAAGCATCTTAGGGAGGCTCTTCTCCTTTCTTTTGTTTTTTTAAACTTCTTTCATGCTTTTTGAAATCTCTTTTGATATGTTTGGAATGGTTTTTAGTTCTTTGTTTTTGTTTTATGGTTGAAACTAATTTATTAACATTGAAATTTGTTCTTGCCTTGTCCCCATTTCCATGACATCAACTTTTGTTATCTTTGCTAACAAAAATGGAGGCTATCATGACAATGCGTAATTTATTCTTCATAAAACTGTCCACTTAAAAAAGCATAGGGGGAAGGAATCCCACACATTATTGCTTCTACAATCATGAACCAACATTGTCTTTCATACCTATTGATTTTTTTGGCCTACCATCCTTTCTAGCCAAATAAATAGTTTAAGGAAAATCCAAAAAAAAATTACTTTTTTTTTTAATTTATTTATTTTTAACTTGGGTGCTTTACTAATATGGCAATTGAAATAACATTAAAACAAACACCATAGAGAATTAATTCTTGAGTGTGATCTTCTTGTAATAGCTTAATTCTTAAATTGGAGAATCTCACAATAATTGCAAGATTTAGCGTCAAAATGCTGAAAAATTATTCAAAATAATTTAGAAACTTAAATGCTAACCGAAAATAAAATAATTTCAATATAATTGTACAAGAGGGCATGTTGTGGAATCCCATATTATAAAAGGGCTACAAGGAGTGCCCACCAACTACAATCAATGACCTCTATACAGGTTGAACTTTATAAATGACAACTAAAACAAGTCACAACCATCAATCATTGTATATCCACATTTATATTACTCTCATGTACAGGTTTGAGTTACATGCCTTGTGAAGGCTCATACTAAGGATTCTTGAAGAGAAATTTATACATCCTTAATGGATCTATACAATAGATGATCAATGATTAACTAGAGAAAGTCTTAACTCTTGAAAAAATGAAGTGTGTTGGGGGCCAACACCACTAAAGGCAGCAGCATGGAGTGTCAAAGACAACAACAATAATCTTTTCAGGGTCGTCAAAGGGGTTTACAGAAGGGACGATTCCTTCCATGGAGACCACCATAGAGGGTTTGGGAGGATCAATTTCCTCACTCATGTTTTGCTGAGAGAATTTTTAAGCATCTGAAAAATATCAATAGAAGGACACAAGGGAAATGATCGGATGATTTCGAGGGAGTGTCGACCAAACAAGAAAATACAAATCACATCACAAAAAAATTGTGGAGGTCGAAAGAGGATAAGCCAGCAATGACTAAGCAAACACAAAATGGTCAGACTGAGGCCGAGAGAAGGATATATTTGCATATAGAAGATGAAGAATGGAAGCTTGCAGTCAATACCCTTAGAGAAAAAGAAATTTTCATTAAATGGGGTGGGGACTGGTCGGCACTGCCTAGAGTAAAGAAATGGTGCAAGGAAACCTGGGGAAAGGGAAGCATTGTCAAATCCCTCCCAAATAGATTGTTTCTCATCATTTGCAGAGATGACAAGTGTAAGGAGGACATTTTGAATGAAGGCCCATATATGATGGGTGGTTTGGGGTTGTATATTAGAATCTGGTAACCAAATTTCAATCCCCTCAAAGCAAAGGTCAAAGAGGTGCCTACTTGGATTAGGCTTTACAACCTTCCATGAGAATATTGGGAGGAGGAAATGCTACAATACTGGAAATAAGCTAAGGAGGTATATAAAGTTAGATGAAGCAGTGAAATAGATCGAATCAAGTGTATACACAAGGATTTGAATCATGGCAGAAGCCTTAAGGTGTATGATTAATAGATTTTGACTAACGGGCAGATGGAAAGGTATTAGCATTGCAAGAGGGGTGGAAGCAGTTACGCATACACAATTTGCAGATGATACACTTCTAATGGGTGAAGCCTCGGTAAGAGAAGCTAGAGTTATTAGATTAATATTGGACAAGTATTGCCAAATGTCAAGACAAGCAATTAATTGGCATCAACCTGATTTGTATTGTTTCAATACCACAAGGGAGATCCAAAGGGACATCTTATCTAGAGTGTTGGGAATCAAATTGGAAAGACTACCGGGCAAATTTCTAGGTATTCCTTTATTCAAGGGAGCCAACAAATCCACATTTGGGAACAAGTTGGTGGATAGTTGCACAAGCAAAATGGAGAGTTGGAAAGGTAAATGGTTATCCTCGGCTGGTAGAATCATTATGCTAAAATCTGTCATTTCAACCATTCCTCTATACTCTATGTCATGCCTGAAAATCCCAGCTGAAATTTTAAGATTCATAGAAAGGGACATGTGAAGGTTCTTCTGGAATGGAACACAAGAGAAGGATAAAATTCCTCTCTTGGCATGGGACAAAGTTTGCAAACCAAAACATGTGGGAGGAGTGGGCATTAGAAATTGAAACTTGATGAATTTGGCCATGGGCACAAAGCTAGTATGGAGGGATCGACCATATGGAATTTCCTTCTAGAGTGTAGAACGGTTATTCTTAACCACCTTTCTTGGAAGATTGGCAATGGTAAACATGCAAATTTTTGGACAGATTCATGGGAGGGTTATCCTAACTTAAGTGAAGACGAGTCTTGGTAGGAAATTAGGAGTGTTGTGGAAAGAATCTAGGGAAGTTTAAAGAAATGATGATTTGTAGATCCATAAAGCTAACAAATGATGATGGCAGAGTGATCTGGTGTGGAGCAAAAAGCAGGAAATACTTTGTTAAATTGGTTACAATCTTTTGGATTTAGAGCTACCAGATGATAATTGGCCGATCCATTTATGCTAAAATGCCAATTATCTCCCCAAAGCGGGCTCTTTCACTTGGTTAGCATTGAGAGGCAAAATATTGACTGGAGGGAGCTTAAACAAACTAGGATTCAAAGGTTCTTTCAAGTGTGTGCTATGCATACAGGATGAAGAAACTTTAGACCACCTTTTTCTTCATTGCCCTATCGTGCATGAATGATGGATGAAACTCCTTGGGAGGTTGGGATGGATCTCTCCATTGAATGCAAATTTAAGATCTAAAATTACAAAGTTGGGGAGTCCAGGAGCATAAATCAATCTACTCTAGTATTTGGTGTATTGCCGCATCAACACTTTTATGGGAGGTGTGGAAAGAACACAATCATCATATCTTTCAAGACGTGGAAAAGAATGAAGACCGTCTTTGGAGAAAAATAGAAAGATCAATATCAAAACTTGTTAGCTCAGCCTCAAGGAATGTCAATAAAAGTAAATATCCTTACAAGAGTTGATTAGTAAGATACAAGCTCATTGGCCTCTTATCAAATATAGACCCATTAATCTTTGTAAACGTTTGGAAAGGTCTTCTCAATGGATCCCTCCAGCGTCGGGTTGGCTAAAAATAAACTTCGATGGTGCAACATGTGGAAACCAAGGACCTTCTAGTGTTGGATGTGTGGCCAAGCATAGTAATGGAGTAATCATCGCTAGGTGTAAGCAGCAATTGGCCCTGGGGATGAATAAGAAGTCGAGGTCAAAGCCACTCTTTTTGTAGTTCAATTGGCTAAAAGGATAGGTGTGGCCACATTGCATCTCGAAGGAGACTCCAAATCATAATGCAGCCCATTATTAGGGCTCAAAACTAGAAAATTGATAGAGATATCAAATGTATTAAAAATCATCTCAACTCATTTCACAAATTCAAATTTTCTCATGTGTTGCATGAAGGACATAAGGATGTTGATTTGTGTGCCAACCAGGCTTTTGAATTGCAGGTTTGCGAGTTAACACTAGATACCCACCTTCCCAATGATAATGCCTTGGAGTGATTTGAAGTTTGCCTCAGTAAATGCTCTGGGTGGCACAATTTAAGAATAAAATGGAGATGATCTAGAAGCAAGTGGACAAATACAAGCCTTTAATGCTTCTTAGTACGATGGCAAACTACTATGGGTGCGATAAAGAATGTAAATCCCCCCTAAATCTCTCGGGTGAGCTGGAGTAAATAAATGATGGTGCATGATTGAGTAAGTCAATGACGCCTCTTTGTACAATTCGCGTATGAATTGAAACAATGTCATGTCCATCATGCACTGCTAATTCGAAAGGCCGTTTTCATTAATGACTTCACAGCCAAAGTTGATGATATTGGGAAGGGTGTCTTTGCTTGAAACACAAGCCAAGGTTTTAATGAGCAGCGTCGTTGTGCGAGAAGATAACATTTCATTAGGGCATACTTTCTATTTTTCATTTTGATACAAAGATCCTTGTCCACAATCAAAATGGAACCAAACTTCTCCTTGCAAGTTGCGAGACCAATGGTGGCGTTTTGGGGACAAATCACAGACGAAAGGTTGAGGAACATGTTTTGTTTTACGGAGAAAGATTTCATCCCTCGAGTCGAGATTGTTCTTGGGGAGGAATATTTGCAGGCTCGGTTCAAATACTGCACCAATGCCGACATTGCATCTATGTTCATAGTTTGGTGCTTCGAGCTCGAAGACAAGGAGAAGGTAGGATGGATTGTGCATGGTTGCATCCGTGAGGAGTGGTGCGAAGGCCTCAACAACTTTCTAAAGATGACACATGATGGAGCAAGGTTTGTATGTCCGAATGGGTCTTGGCTCCATGTCAGTGAATTCTGACCTCTCCTGAGCCCATATCTTTTATGGAGTGCAAAATGCAATAAGATTGTCCGCCATGGCTCTACGTAGATAGGAATGCATGGGGTTAAAGAGTATTTGTTGGTGTGGGAGCGACAAGAGCTTAGTCGAGAACTAGAGAAATGGGGCTTGAATGAGATGAAATCTTCACACTCAGGCGGGGCTTCTTCATCCAAACGAAAAATGTGGCCGCCCAAGGGATTCAAAGAAGCATCCGCGATGAACTTTGTGGATTGGATTCCCACCCGAAGACAACAACGACATGGATGAGCCTGAGGAACCACTAGAAGGAGGCTATGATACAAATGAGAAAGGCAAGGAAATAATAGTCACAAATTAAACTGGACCATTGCTATTTTATTTTTCTATCTTGCGATCAATCTTTTGTATTTTAATCGTGCAATATTCTAACATATCGGTACCATATAGTGGGTGGGGGATAATTGACATTTTGGTTTGTATGTGAGAGGAGGGGGTCCTTGATAAAGTTTATGTGATAAACTGTATGTGATAAACTGTGTATGAATGGAATGAACATTGCTTTTTGATACGCTGGAGATGTAATTTTGATATTATCAATAAAAATATCATTAATCGATAAAAAAAAGAAGCAAATGGAGTAAGTCATATTGTTGTTGGATATTAGAGTTGTTGGAATGTGTTGTTGTCATTGATGTCAACATATTCCTATGTTGTAGAGAATTGGTTTATTGCAGAGAGTTGGTTTGGGTGATCTGTTGCAAATGTGTTGATGCGGTTTATTGGGTTTTGACATACTTATCTCTAGTTGATTCAGTATGAGTTTCATGATTCTATGAGGTGATTTGATCGAGTTGTGTGATCTGGTATAATGGTTGATTTTTTGGTTGGTTCGGTGTTGCAAAGTTGTAGTATCCATATTGCTCCGGAATGATGATATCTCGACTTGCAGATTTTGGAGTGTTTGGAACGTTCATGTGTGTCCCCAGATTGGATAGTTCATGATTTGGAACTTCGCAAGCGTATCTTTCAGTTTGATAGTTGGTGTTCTTGAGCTCCGGTGATGATGATAATGACGATTCTTGTTATCCGAGTTGTTGAAGTAATTGTGGTGGAATTCATGTTGTTTGTTGATGTTCTTTGATCGTGTCCTATGCGTTTTGGTGGTCCATGTTGATCGTGGTGCATGTTATTGAAGATTTTATTGGTTCGGTGGTATTCTTCATGTTATGCGACATATTCAGTGGTTTAGCGTGTTGTCGATGATCTTAGTGAATTAATTGGTGGTGTTGCATGTTCGAGGATTTGATTTGGGTCCATGCTATGTCCTTGCCGACATTGTATTGGTCTGATTATTGATTTATGTATCGTGTGGTGTAATTTTGTAATTAGGTCTTATGTGTTGAGTCGACCTTGATGTTAAGGTTGATAAATTGTATAAATAGGAGATGTATTTATGTAAGTTGTGTGTCTGTGGTTGTGTGTTTGATTTGTGAGAGTATTGTATGTGCGAACAAGAGAATCTCACATTCAGAAGTGTGGAAGAGCAGAGAAGTGTTGTTGTGCAAAAAGTGTGCTTAACTAAAACTGTAATCAGGCATTTGGAGATGCTATTCTTTCAGTTCATGTAATTCGGACTGTTGTCTGATCTTTGTAAGGCAATGAGCCTTCCCAGGGTTGTAGCCCTTTGTTGTTTTGAGTAGTGAGCTCTAGACAATGTGTCTGAATGCATGTGCATTCCCCATTGTAATATTTACACATACTACTATAGAGTATCATCTTATTGTGGTTAGGCTCCCACCGTGGTTTTTTCCTTAACCAAGTTTTTCACGTCAAAATTTTGTGTGTTATGTGTGTTGTTGGTGTGGTGAATATTTTTGTTATTGTTATTCATGATCAGATCTATAATTAAGTTTAATTTGGTTGAGTTTGGTGAAAATTGATTAGTTCTACTCAACCTATTAGAGATTTGCATGAGATAGTGAAGCATGTAATCCGGCGTGTAAATAATGTCAATTGGGAAAGCAAACAAAAATTTCATTTAAGAGCAAATTGTATACATCTAATGGGTTATTAGATCTTGTGCATACTGATTTATGTGGACCTTCTAGAGTGAGAAGCGTGCAAGGAGACAAATACTTTATGTTGCTGATTGATGACTATTCTAGGATGATGTGGGTCACTTCTCTAAGGGAGAAATTTGAAGCACTAGAGAAGTTCAAAATATTCAAAGCTAAAGTGGAGACAGAGACAAGATTGAAGCTGAAGTGTCTGAGGTCTGACAGAGGAGGAGAATTTACCTCCAGTGAGTTTCATTCTTTCTATGAAGAGCATGGAATCAAGAGAGTTATTTGCTCTGAGAACCCCTCAACAGAATGGAGTTGTTGAAAGGAGGAACATAATTGTTTTGGATGTTGCTAGAACTATGATAGTTGAAGGGAATATTTCACATATCTATTGGACAAATTGTTAGTACTGTTGTATACACATTCAACCAGGTGCATATAAAAGGTGATTCCGGTAAGACCCCTTATGAGCTATGGTTTGGTCATGTTCCTATAGTTAGATATTTCAGAATCTTTGGAAGCAAATGTTATATCAAAAGAGATGAGGGTATAGGAAAATTTGATGCAAGATGTGATGAAGAAATCTTTTTGGGATATTCTATTAAGAGCAAAGCCTACCAGTGTTACAACAAGAGATTGAGAAAAATAGTGGAGAGTGCAAATGTGAAGGTTGATGAGAATCATGAGAAGCAAATCAGAGCATGCAAATATGAATTTGATGATTAGGATATTAATTCAAAGCAAGTGCAAAGTCCAAGCATGAAGCAAAGTGATCTAGTAGAAATAGTGAATGCAGATGTTGTTGTCGGTGAAGAAGTTCAAGAGCGTGAAAATCAGAATAATCAGAAGACCTCGAGGTATGTAAGACTAAATCATTTAGAGAATCAAATTATTGGTGATAAAAATAAAGGTGTGATGACTAGGAGAAAAATTGCTATTGAAGAGATATGTTTGATTTCTAAGATTGAGTCTAAAGATGTTGTTGAAGCTTGTAAAGATGAAAATTGGGTAAAAGTTATGGAACAAGAGTTAGATGAAATTGAAAAGAACACAAAACATGGCAACTTGTTCCGAGACCTAAGGACAAGAATGTAATTGGTACTAAATGGGTGTTCCAAAATAAGCAGAATGGAGATGGAGAAGTTCTTAGAAACAAAGCAAGACTAGTATGTAAGGGATATTCACAAATGAAATGTATTGATTTTGAGGAGACTTGTTCTTTGGTAGCTAAAATTGAAGTTGTTAGACTATTTCTTGCATATGTTGTTCATAAGAAATTCAAAGTATATCAAATGGATGTGAAGCCAACCTTTTTGAATGGTGAATTGGAAGAGGAAGTCTATATTGAGCAACTAGATGGATTTTCATTGACAGATGAAGAAGACATGGTATGCAGATTGAAGAAAGCATTGTATGGTCTTAAACAAGCTCCTAGACTTTGGTATGCCAGATTGGACAGGTATTTGATGAAGTTGGGATTCTGCAAAGGTACTGTTGATAGTAACTTGTATTTCAAGATTGATAATGATAATATTTTTATTGTTGAAGTCTTTGTTGATGATATTATTTTTGGAGGAGATGATGATTTGAGTGAGAGGTTTGTTGATGATATGCAAAAAGAATTTGAGATGTCTATGATAGGTGAGATGAAATTCTTTTTAGGATTGCAAATTTTACAGACTGATAAAGGTATTTTCATATCTCAATCTAAGTTTGTGAAAGAATTGTTGAAGAAGTTTGGTTTAGATGATTCCAAAACTATTGGAACTCCTATGGTGACTGGATACAAGATGACAAAAGATGATAAATCTCTGAAGGCTAACCGGACCCTATATAGATCTATGATTGGTGGACTATTATATTTTACTCAAACTAGGCCTAACATTATGAATGTTGTATGACTTGTTACAAGATTTCAGGTTGATCCTAAGGAAAGTCATGTTACTACTATAAAGAGGATATTCATATACTTAAAGGGGAACAATTGATTATGGTGTGTGATATCCAAAGGATGATGATTTCACTTTAAATTCTTATATTGATACTGATTGGGCAAGTGATGTTGATGACCGGAAGAGCACTACCGGTGAAGCATTCTTTTTTGGGAAAGAAGTTGGTTGCCGGGACAAGTAAGAAGCAAGATTTTATTTCTTTATCTGTTGTAGAAGCTGAATACATTGTTGCTGCTAGCAGCTATACTCAAATACTTTGGATGAAGCAGATGTTGAAGGATATTAGAGTTGTCTATAATGGGCCTACTGTTATATATTGTGACAATTCTAATGCTATCAATATTTCTAAGAATCTAGTGTTGTATTCTAAAACAAAGCATATATCAATCAAGTTTCATTTCTTGAGGGAGAAGGTGAATGAGAAAGAAGTCAGCTTGGAATATGTGTTTACAAAGGAACATATTGCAGATATATTTACTAAGCCTTTGCCTGCTGATACATTTGTATATCTGAGAGAGAAGTTAGGAGTGATTGCCCTTTCTGCTGTGAACTAGATGCATTGTGTTGCATCGATCTAATGGGCTTCATTGTCTTATCCTATTATCTGGATTGATGAGTTGGATTTGTTGCTTTGGGGGAATAGTCAGTGTGTTTTTCAGTTGATCAAATTTTTGAGTATGTAAGGGGGAGAGATTATCAAAGTGAGAGAATAATGATTTGTATGTGTCTTTGGCATTGTTGTCAAAGGGGGAGAGATGCATGTGAAAAACTGTCCTATCTATCTATTGTAGATGAGCTATGTATGTATGATCTCAGGGGAAGATTGTTGGAGTAGTTTTCTTTCTTTGCATTGATTGTTTTTCACATTCATATGTTGTTATCAATGCCAAAGGGGGAGATTGTTGGATATTACAGTTGTTGGAATGTGTTGTTGTCATTGATAATCAACATATTCCTTTGTTGTAGAGAATTGGTTTATTGCAGAGAGTTGGTTTGGTGATTTGTTGCAGATGTGTTCATGCGGTTTATTGGGTTTTGAGATACTTATCTCTAGTTGATTTAGTATGAGTTTCATGATTCTATGAGGTGATTTGATCGATTTGTGTGATCTGGTATACTGGTTGGTTTTTTGGTTAGTTCGGTGTTGCGGAGTTGTGGTATCCATATAGGGTTCGATTTTGAGATACTTATCTCTAGTTGTTATCCGAGTTGTTGTGATGATTGCGGTGGAATTCACGTTTCTTGTTGATGTTCTCTGATCGTGTCCTATGCGTTTCAGTGGTCCGCATTGATCATGGTGCGCATTATTGAAGATTTTATTGGTCTTGCGGTATTCTTTGTGTTATGCGACATATTTGATGGTTTAGCATGTTGCAAATAATCTTAGCGAATTAATTGTTGTGTTGTGTGTTCGAGGATTCGATTTGGGTCCATGCTATGTCCTTGCCAACATTGTATTGGTTCGGTTATTGATTTATGTATCATGTGGTGTAATTTTGTAATTAGGTCTTATGTGTTGATGAATTGTATAAATAGATGTATTCATGTAAGTTGTGTGTTTGATTTGTGAGAGTATTGTATGTGCGAACAAGCGAATCTATCATTCGAAAGTGTGGAAGAGCAGAAAAATGTTGTGTAGACTGTGCTTAACCGAAATTGTAATCAAGTATTTGGAGATGCTATTCTTTCAGTTCATGTAATCCCAATTGTTGTCTGATCCTTGTAAGGCAGCGAACCTTCCCAAGTTTGTAACATTTTATTGTGGGTAGGTTCCCACTGTGGTTTTTCCCTTAACTGGATTTTCCACATCAAAAATTTGTATTGTGTTGTTAGTGTGGTGAATATTTATGTTATTGTTGTTCATGATCAGATCTGTAATTAAAGTTAATTTGGTTGAGTTTGGTGAAAACTAATTCACCTCCTCCCCCTCCCCCCTCTCAATTTTCCTACTGCTTTGTTGCCAACGATTGTATCTAATACTTACATGAGTGACAAAACAACCAACATGCAAGTGTGATTGGGTTCCTTAATTGTCATTGGGTTCAGGTTAGGTGGTGGTCTAGGGATGGACTTATGTTGCCACCATACCCACTAAATGTTAATAAATGCATTTAACTAAAATATTTGAAAAAATGAATTGCTAACAATGTTTATAAATAAATCTTCTCATATGATAATTCAATTTGAAAACATGCCAAAACATAATGTCAATTAACTTTTGTTATCTTTGCTACTTTTGTTATCATGACAATGTGTGATTTATTCTTCATAATATTGTCCACTTTATTATGTGAGAGGAAGGCCTCCCACACATTATTGCTTATACAATGTGTACCCACATTGTCTTTCATACCTTTTTTTTTTTTTTGGCCTGCCACCCTTTTCTTGCTAAATGAATAGTTCAAGGAAAACCCTAAATTTTTTTTCTTCTTTTAAATTTTGACTTGGGCACTTCACTATAGCAAGTAAAATAACATCAAAAGAAACATCACTAGAAAAGTAATGCTTGAGTGCATCCTTCTTGTAATAGCTTACTTCTTAAAGTGGAGAACCTCACAATAATTGCAAGATTTAGTGTCAAAATCCTAAAAATTTATACAAAATAAATTAAAAACTTAAATGCTAACCCAAAATAAAACAATTTCAATCTAATTGTACAAGTGTTTTGAGGGCATGTTGTGGCATCCCATATTGCAAAAGGGCTACAAGGAGTGCCCACCAACCACAATCAATGACCTCCATACAAGCTAAACTTGAGCAAAGACAACTAAAACAAGTCACATCCACCAATCATTGTCTATCCACATTTATGTTACTCTAATGGACAACTTCAAGTTACCTGCCTTGCAAAGGCTCAATAACGAAAACATTAAGGATACTTGATGAACAATTTACACATCCTTGATGGATCTATATAATAGATGATCAAGGATTAACTAGAGAAAGTCTTAACCCTTCAGCAAGCAGAGTGAGTCAAATTGTGTATAATGCTTACATAAGTGACAAATCAACCAATGCGCAAGTGTGATTGGGTTCCTTATTTGTCATTGAGTTAGGGTTAGGTGATATTCTAGGGATGGACTTATGTAGCCACCATACCCATTAAATGTTAATAAGTGAATAAAACTAAAATGTGTGAAAGAATGAATTGATAACAATATTTCTAGATATATTTCCTCTTGTAACAATTCATTTTAAAAACATGCCAAAAAGTAATGTCAATTAACTTTTGTTATTCTTTGCTACTTTGAAAATTGGAGGTTGTTATCATGACAATGCATGATTTATTCTTCAAAAAAATGTCCACTTAAACAAGCTTAGGGAGGAAGGCCTTCCACACATTATTGCTCCAATCGTGTACCCATATTGTCTTTCATACCTATTGATATTTTTGCCCTACCACCACCCTTTTTTGGCCAAATAAACGGTTCAAGGAAAACCTTGGATGTTTTTTTTCCTTTTTTTTTAATTATGACTTGGGCTCTTCACTAATATGACAACTGAAATAACATCAAAAGAAATGTCATTAGAGAAGTAATGCTCAAGTGCGATCTTCTTGTAATAGCTTATTTCTTAAAGTGGAGAACCTCAGAATAATTGCAAGATTTAGTGTCAAAATGCTGAAAGATTATGCAAAATAAATAAGAAACTTAAATGCTAACCCAAAATAAAAACAATTTCATTATTATTGTACAAGTGTTTTGAGAGCATGTTGTGGCATCCTATATTACAAAAGGGCTACAACAAGTAACCACCAACCATAATCAATGACCTCCATACAGGCTGAACTTGAGAAATAACAACTACAACAAGTCACATCCATCAATCATCGTCTATCCACATTTATATTACTCTCATGGACAGCTTCAAGTTACCTGCCTTGGTAAGGCTCAATAACCAAAATACTATGTATTAAACTCAATCTCTAACCACTCAATAGACAAACTTATAGAAGACATGTAGATATGGACATCAGGGAACCCTCACTTCTAGCCTCAACCCCTGCATTTGTGGCCTTGAAACCCAAATCTTAATAACTTTGGTACTTGAAGTAAATGTTCCCTTGTACCTGCATCTGCAACTAGACAACTTGATGGTGTTGAAACACATCATTGGAGCTCGCTATGCTAAGAATGGAAGTCATCTACCTTCCCACCTTGCATGTTAGTCAAGCCCTATTTCAAGCAGCACAGATAACAGATGCATACATCACTGACAATGATGGGAGGGTGATCTTCTCACGATATTTGATGATGAAATGATGAAGGGTCCTTTTATATATGATCTAGACACAATTTGAACTTTTGGTACGAGACTCAATACATTTGGCTAGTTGGAATTGAGTTGGTCTAGAGCCACAACTAAACCTGAAATTTGACAAAATGAATAGGGTTGCAGCTATGGCCCTAAACAAGGTCAAGGCCACACCTGCAGTCTTTAACTTCGTAGAGGATCAGTGATCTGAAAGCTAGAAATGTTCTGAGTAGAGGTGCAATAATATATTTGAGTGTAAATCTGAGTAGTGTCATTGGGAGCACCAAATCAATCAAAATCAATATGCCAGGGCTGTGAACTTAGAACACTTAACAGAATGGTGTCAAATGAAATGGATAAGTTGTAAGGAATGCACTTTTCACCCTTATAATAAAATATTTAATGTATTACTTATATGTGTAGGATATACCTGGAACAGATAAAATGTATGCAAACAACAATATCTAAATTTATAAGGATTTACTTGGAACATATATAGAGGAGACGATGTCGATGTCTGATATAGGAGTACTTATTTTTAAATTTTGTTTGCTGGCTTTTTAAGTCTGATTTTTGCTACTGGTTTTTACCTATCTCTAAGGTAATCTGCAGATGTTTTAGTCTAAGTTACCGGTTCTTTGGGTTTTGGCTTGGGTCCGGGTCCTGGTTCATGCCTGATCCTGGTCCGGCCCGAGTTCGACCTGGGTTCCACCTGGGTCCTTCCCAAGTCGTCGGGTTCCCTGTGGGTCCTGCGCAAGACCCACAGGGAACCCGACCACCTAGGAAAGGTCCGGGTGGAACCCAGGTCGAACCCAAGAGGACCCGAGTGAACGCAGGCCTGTGGGTTCCCAAAAACGGGGCCCATGGGTCAAAAAACAATAAAAACCAATAAAAAAATACTTTAAAAAATAGTTAATTAATAATTAAACCCTAATTCGGTCCTTTATGATGCATTTCATGCATCAAAACATTCATTCAACTCATTCTATTTGCATTTTTGAAGATTTTTTCTCTAAAGCTAGGTTTCTTAGTTTTTACATTTTTCTTCGAAGGTAGAGACTATGAAGATGTGAGACACACATAAAAGTCATAGGAATCACTAGAGAAGGAAGATTTAGCCATCAAAGGTGAGTGAATTTGAATTTTTTACAAGTTTTCAAGAATTTTTTAAAGTTTTTTTCAAATTTTTTTTTTTTTTTTTAAGTTTTTCTAAAAAAATTTAAATAAGTTTTGTATATTTTTTTACACTTTGTATGCATAGTATGGGGTTATAATGCCGAAATTTTATCAATTTTTCTCAATAATGTTGTGTTTTCTCTTTTTATTTTAGGTGCATTATTCATATAATCATACATAATGGCTGAAATTGGAAGTGCAAGTGCAAGCTCTAGTTCAATAGCCCATGCCTGAACTGAAAATAACGCCTTTAAAATTGATCAAGATTCACCACTTTGGCATTATACAACAATGATCAAGCAAGTGTCTGGTGGTGGGGGTTTTGTTTGGAAGTGTAACCATTATGGCACTGAGTATACCAGCTCACACTATTGAGTGAAAGGCCACCTTTGTTTCATCCCCAGGCGTGGAATAAAATTTTGTAAGGGATAAGATGGCAAGAGGCTACCAAAAGCTCTAGTTTTGGAATATATTAGAGAACAAGAGGAAGCTGATAGGAGAAGTGGCAAAGCAAAGACTGATCATCCTCTTGTCCAGTCAAGCTTGAAGACTGCGAGGCCTTCTAGCAATATTGGCTCCACAAGACCAGTCGAATCGCATCCTTTCATGCCAAAACCACCAGTTGCTCCACTAGAGAATCAAAATGTTGTGGCTTCACGGAAAAGAGGCCCATTGGACACTGCCTTCAAAAATGAAATGAGAGAGATTGCAGATCAGAGCATTGGGCGTTGCATTTATGGCAATGGGCTTCCTTTCAACCTTGTTAGATCACCTTACTTTCGGGACATGGTACATACCCTTTGCAACACACCTTCTGATTATGTTTGTCCAGGGTATGAAAAGGTGAGAACCACCTTATTGGCAAAGGAGAAAGCATCCATAGAGTCACAATTGAAAGTCATCAAAGATACATGGCCGGAAACAGGGTTGACCATCGTTTCTGATGGATGGAAAGATTGTAAAATAGGCCATTGATCAATGTTATAGCAGTGTGCCCTAAAGGGGCAATGTTTTTGAAAGCGGTGGATCATGAGGGGCAAGTGAAAGATGCAAGTTTCATTGCCAATATCCTCATAGAATGCATTGACATGGTGGAGCCTCAAAATGTTGTCCAAGTCATAACGGACAATGCTAAAAATTGTAGGGCTGCGGGGACTATAGTGGAGGCTACATACGGTCACATCTTTTGGACACTATGTGCAATCCACTCAATTTAATCATGCAAAAGATTGGCACACAAATTGATTGGGTGAAAAAACTGTACGAGGAGGGCGAGGAGATTCAAATGTTTCTGACTAATCATCATATGTCACAAGCCATTTTTAGGACATTCTCCAAGTTGGAGTTGTTGAAGGTAATTACTAATTTTATTTTTTAATTTTTTATAATTGATATATGTTTTGTATTTTTTTATGTCATGTTAGGTAGCTGAAACACGATTTGCATCTCACACACTCGTCTTAAGACGACTTGTGAAGGTGCGAGAGGCCTTGAGTTCTATGGTCATCAACGAATTGTGGAGTGTATGGAAGCAGGCCCAGATAGAAAGAGCTCTAGAAGTAAGAGCATTGATCCTCGATGAGAAATGGTGGGATACTATGGAATATGTTTTAAATTTCATTGAGCCCATCATGAGCATGATTAGGTATGCTGATACTGATCGCCCATGTTTGGGTGAGATTTATGATGGCATGGATTGCATGGTGGAGAAAATAAGAGAAGTAATAAAAAGAAAAGTAAATGACCCAACGGAAACATTTTTCAAGGTTGTGTAGAATATTATTGTTAACCGTTGGAACAAGATGACCAATCCCTTACATCTCTTAGCATTTGCTTTGAGACCAAAATTTTATAGTGCAAAGATGCTTGCAACACCAAGGAGGGTACCACCATATAGAGATGCAGAGGTTGCTTCTGGCTATAGAGTTGCCTTTAAAAAGATATATCAAGATGAGGAGACAAGAAATGTTGTCATGAAGGAGTTTGGCCAATTTGTATCCACAAAAAATCATGATGTTGTAGCTCTCAATGCTAGATATGGGATGGATGTTGATGAGTGGTGGTATGTACATGGTCAAGGCTCTATTTACTTGCAGCCTCTTACAATTAAACTTCTCTCCCAATTATGTATCTTTTTATTTTTTATAGTTTTCCAATTCCATTTGATGCTATCATATTTTTATTTTATAATTTATAAATTTCTAATATTGTTTTAACTTTTAATAGGTTGCAAGTTCTTCTTCAGTTGAGCAGAATTGGAGTGCATACTCCTTTGTCCACTCAGTCAAACGTAATCGTTTGGGTGCAAAGAGAGCTGAGGATTTGGTCTAGGTACACTCAAACCTTCGTTTGTTGTCACATAAGGACCTTGAATATAATGTGGGTGCAACAAAGAATTGGGATCTAGCCCCTGAGTGTGCTGATTTAGATGCTACAGTTGCACAACTTGCCCAAGTCTCTATAGACAAGCCAGCTATGGAACTTGAAAGAGACTTGGCTAGTGGGTGTGACATTCCATTCGATAGTGGTTCAATTGATGCTGGATTTGAACCACTTGATGACCTTGGGCTTGGGTTGGATGGTTTAGATGAACATGAATATGGAATTTAAATCCCAAAGATGGCTTGTAATTTGAATTTTTATTGTGTCATGACATATTCACATTTTGAAACTTGAAACTTGAATATTATCTTTTTTGCAAATTATGAATATGATATTAGACTTTAGTTATTAGTTTATTGATAACATTTGCAATATATGAATATTTATTGGCATTGGCAATTATGGATTTATGATTTATGTATGGAAAGTCGCATTGTATATTTTATTTTTGTATGGATATATATAATATATATGTATATATATAAATTTATAATTAATATATGTATATATGTACGGACGAACCCGTACCCGTATCCAAGAAAAAAAAAATTTGCCGAACCCGCAAATCCGAACCCGAACCCGAACCGGTAACTTAGGTTTTAATATAAAATGATAGTTTCTACTTCAAAGTATTTTTTTTAAAATACTTTATGCTAGTGTTCACCAATAGGGCAATACAATCATCATTGTAATTTGCATCTTTGAAAACTGACGAATATTCATTCTGTAAAATCTTTATGCTCAATCTTCATAACCAAATAAGAGGAATCCTCAAGTGGAGATGCATTTACAGGGAAATAATAAAAAGGAGAGATCTGCACCGCTAGTATGCACTTTCTATAAAATTGAAAATGATTTGAATTTTATTTTTTTTTAAATATGATATTTTTGGCCAATGAAACGTTTAACTACATAGTGATGACTACATAATGGCAAAAGTTCATACTTCATAAAACATGAGAGAGATCTGAAGGCAGCATGTTCACAAATTTGGAACCTGCATCTTGTTGCCGTAAGCACTTGGCAGTCAACCATATGCCTGTGGATGGCTAAATTATGAGCTTGGATAGACACATGGGAATAGTTGCCAAGCCAAATGTGTCAGTTCTTTTGAAAAACGCAATTACTTAGATGCACCATTTCGATTCTTATTTCTCCTGGAAACAATTTCAGCAGCCCATGCTTTGCCAATATCTGTTTGGAACTTTCCTGCAAGAAGTAAGTCAAACCTTTTAAGCACACAATACAAACTGATGGAAGAAACTCCTCAATTCAAATAAAAAGTCAATCTTTGCTCATTCTGATTAATATAATTTTAATCCTTTTGACTAATCATGCCTCAGTAACCCCTGGATTAGAAATAAAACAACTAAACTGATAAATGCCGCAAGAAACTAATCTCCACAATAGAATCAAAGATCCCTTGTTAATTTGTAGTAATAACCCTTTTCTACATTGCCATTCCTCAATACATTGAGTATTGAAACAAAATTTTATGCAGTGTGATGCTATTCATAATGATTTAAAATAAAGACCAAAGGAACAAATCAAGCCCGTTTAAAATCAGGCTTGCAATTATGTAGACTACAAACAAACTATGCACAACACACAACAGAAATTCCAAGGTCTAAGGACAGAGGTCAAATTGTCTAACAACCATGTGAGAGTTGCTTCTTCACAACCCAAGGGTTCACGCAAAAGCAATGGGCTCTAGAGCCAAAGATCCATTACAGTGAGAAGGCCAAGCATATCTACAAGTCATTTGTTTGTCCAACAATCTTCACAATAACTACAGCCCAACTAACAAGTGAGTACCTCCATTTTTTAACTGATGTTTTGACTCGCACAATTTTCTTTGACTACAACAGGACAAAATTAAGAATTTCAACAATCTTCACAATAACTACAGCCCAACTAACAAGTAAGTAACTCCATTTTTTAACTGATGTTTTGACTCGCACAGTTTTCTTTGATTACAACAGGACAAAATTCAGAATTTCATATGTTCCTAAGTTAGATATTTCAGTACCTAAGCACTCTCGAGTACCAAACTGTCATGTGACATGGAAGTAAATACACTTAAACTCTTCTATTTGAGTTGAAATAAACTTTGGGTCTTTTTCTCCCATCTAAATTCTTACGAAATAACAATTTGATTCCAAACTCTTACACTCAGATACAATTCACATGTACCCAATAACCAATTATGTAATAATATTCTACAAAATGGATTTAGTAGCAAATTTCCACTGTATCACCCAGCACATTTATTACCTCTCCATCAATGAGCTGTCCATGGTCCAATTATGATAACGTTTCTAAATTTAAATGAAACCATCTCTGTGCAAGTAACTTGTATAAAGAAATTCTACTAGCCAGTCACAAATCCAATGAAATTTGGAAAAGTGGTCAATACCTGCTGTTGACTGGAAAAAATCATCTAAGTTCTTGCCTTGATCTGCATAAAATACAGAACATGAAATGAGTGTGACAGCAAATCAAAGAAACTATTCTAAACACACAAATACTCGGTACTTGGCAATTAATAGTAGCGTTTCAAATTACAAAGCTATTAGAATCTGAGTATTGGCAATTAATGGACTTGAATTAAAGCTTTTAAAAACATCATTTTAGAAGTAACCATGATATATGGAATCTAAATAATATCATACTACACAATTAATATGTGAATATATGTGAAATAAATTCTTTTTGTAACAACTAGGAGAAAAGCCTGACCCACAAAGGATCGAATTAGCAAAATTCCTAGTGTTAGGACAAGGTTTGCTGTAAGTTTATATTGTAAAAAACATTGGGATGAGTACGAGAAGTTCTTAAAACAAACTTGATGCTAAAGTCTATCCTCAATGCCAGAAGGTAGAAGTTGGAGCTGAGGACTAGGGGAGGAGAAAGCCCATTACTGCCAGTAAAAGGTTGGCAGTTTCCATGGAGACGCATCCTCACCTGAGTTCATAGTCCTAGCTCGTCTCTGTCTCCATGCTACTTTCCTCTTCAAAAATCACTCCTAGGATTTTGGGGGTACTTCTAAGCAGGTTGTGCATTCCCCTAAAGAGGAGACTTGGTATAACATAGCTTGGCACCAAAACCAGATGGCCACAAAGACCAAGTTTTGCATCATTGTATCCAGCTACACAATGGGAAATGTACCTGGTTAGGCAACTCCAATTGGCATAGTACTTGGAGAAACTCAAAAAATTGTTTCTGTATCCATGTTTCATACACAACTGACCCTGCAAGTTGAATGATCTTCTAAGTTTCGATCAACCATGTCTCTGAGGTAACCATTGTAAATGTACTTGTAAATTGGTTTGCCATAGTAGGGTCAAATCCTTATATAGTTAGACTTGTATTCATGCAAGTCTAACTATATTCAAAAGTTCTCTTTTACTTTTTGGGCCTAATTTCTCTGAATGTTCAGGTAATCTTTTCTCTTAAAAATAGCATGTACTCAAATAGACTAGATTCAATAGATTTATATGTGTAAACAGTATAGAAAAATCTTGGCACGGAATCCATGTAAAGTTCACAGGCAGATTGACTCAGTCATAGAAAACAGCAAATCGGTAGAATTAGTAAAATGTTTGAAAGTTTGTCCAGGGCAGTTTGAAACAGGCAGAAAACTCTGCAAACACAAATTGAGAGTGTTAGACATATAAGCTGATACAAGATGGACTATAAAACAGAATCAGTGATCTTGAGACAACAAAACTGAGGAGAGAATTAAGGCACAGATTATACAGACGTAGAATAATATTTCCACCCTCAAGACTGCTATTCACTTTTATTCATGTTCATCATGATCAAGAAGGATAGAGGGTGTACCAAACCAGAAACCTAGGAAGTTCGTAAATCCAACCATTGCTGCTTTATCATGGATGCTGAAGGGCCTAACATTACTTTTACTCGCTATTTCATGTTGATCCTAAATTGAACATATGGTCGCTCGTGGTAAAGCAATGCATTGATCTGGTATGATACTTGCATAAGAATGTTTATATGTCAAAATAGGCCCCATAAAACACTAGCGGTTTCAGCACCTGATCAAAATGTAATTCTACCTGATTGGAACTAAGGTGAATAAGGTTATCAGGTTGCAACATCTCAGGCATTGCAGGGATAATTGGTAATTCCATCATCAGAAATTGTGTAAATGATTTTTTTTTGATAAAGGTGTCAGTAGAGGAAGCGTCGCCTACAAAATATGATCCCATCCCCCATAGGGGATGTTTTAGGATGTGGGGACAAGTAAAAAATGTCCCCACCCCATCCCCTATTTTGTTAGTCTCTCATTTGCCCCACTATAGACCATAAGTGATGCACCATCCTTGTTGATAGAGAATAGGTGAAAGTAGTAATGAAATAAATGAAACAAACTTGGATAAGGAATGGCTACTCTAGCATCATGGATGGTTGAACCAATATCAAACATCAACCACTCATCATTATCATTGTCACATGTTCAATTGGCTCCTATTTTCTTAGAGCTATTGATTGTTCAACATTGAAAAAAATGCAAACTTTCAATTTTATATTTTTGAAGAATACCATACAAGAGCTTGGGGTATCAAATGTTATACAAGTGGTGATCAATTTGGCATATGCATGTAAGTTAGTTGGCTCAATGGTGGATAGTGTTTATAAGCAAATTTTTCCAACCCCATGTGTTCTCATGTTGAACAACACATAGGACAACATTGGAAAAATAGGTTGGGTGAAAGCAATGGTGATAGAAGATAGTGACATAGAGATGTTTATTTGCAACTATCACACCTCGCTGGCTTTGTTCAAGACTTATTTGAGGAAGGAATTCCTCAAACCTATAGATACTAAATATCTCAAGATTCTCAGCTACTTCATTTTGCTAGAGTGGATGATTGAGATGCAGAAGCCTCTACAAATTAAGGATGGTTAATTCAGACTGGGGTAGATGGCAAAACGGGAAGCATGACTGAAGGAAAAAGTGTAAAGCAAAAGATCATTGTCAATAATTGCTTGTCCACAATAAGATAAGGCATTACTGATTTTAATATTATTTTTTTATAATGTAATTTATTAATGTTTTTAACTTGTAAATTATTTTCATTCTTTCTAATAGTATTCACTCTTTGTTATTTGGTTATTAATCATTTTTTAAATTTTAATTTTTGTAACTTGTCTGCACTCATAGGCATGTTTGCTTCTTGTCTCACCCACTGTGTGAGTCATAAGATATGTTGATACAGACTCTCCTAGCCTTGGAGAAATTTATGAGAAATTTGATAGCATGCTTGAATAGCTGAAGCAAACAATTTATAATAGAAATGTTAATTTAAGATTTTATGAAAAAAATATTAGACACATTATGATATAGCAATGGGACACTATGAACAGTCCGCTTCATATGGCAACCTATACTCAAAATCCCAAATGGTATGTGGCTACCTAGATGAGTGACTTCATCCCATAAGTGATAAAAGAAGAGCTAAGTAAGGCCCTTCAAAAACAGTATACTAAAGAAGGGTCTACCAAACTTGACAAACACTGACTAGCCCTTGTCAATCTTTGTGGTCCAACCTTCAACAAGCTAGAGGCAAGGATAACTAAAGCTACAATAGCTCAAATCGACTCTATTGAATGGTGGATGTGGCATGACAAGGCACGAAAATTGAAAATACTTGCCACTTGCCTCCTCTCACAAGTTGTCGATTCCTCTACTTCAAAGAGGAATTAGTCCACATATAGCTTCATTCAGTCAATTAAGAGAAACAACCTTAAGTCTAGCCAATTAGTGAAGTTGGTGGTCATGCATAACTCCTTGAGGCGACAAGGTCAACAAAATCGAGTACTGTAAAACTCCAACTGCACATTAGATTCTTGACCTCATAGATGCCATATAGGTTGATGACGAGACACGTGAGGGATTGGTTGGGTTTCCATTGGATGAGGCAATCCTACATAACAGCAATGACTCTAACTCTGAAATAGTGTTACCAAAAGATGATTAGGAGCAGCTGCATTTTTTCTATTTTTGACATTTCCCAATTAAAACTTGTAGCCTTTGGGTGTTTTGTTATAATTTTTATATAATATTTATGCAGATTGACAATAAAAATAATTAAATTTTCTTAATTTGTTTATCGACTCCCATGTGAAATCTGAATTCACCTAATGTTAATGTGTTAAGTTTTATACAATGTTTATGATGAATGCCTTATTGATGTTATCATATGAATATTTGAAATTTCCTTATGTTTTAAGGTTTTTCCTTTCATAAAAAAACGTGGTTGGAAAATGTGTCCCCCCATACCATGTTGTCCCCATCTGAAATATCCCACTTGTGCAACAGTAAAGAGTCTAAATAGAGTTCCCAGTATTAATAATGAAATGAAAGCTTATAATGCCAAGCTGAAACAACTGCTCAGAAAAACTTAGTGAACTCCAATCAGATTTCAGAATGCATCTATTATTCCAAATTAACAGTGCATACATAATCAAAGATAGGAAGTGAAAACAAAAACTATATCTTTCAGTTCATTAGTACATACAATAACAAATGAAAACATTAACATATTGACTCCCCTATAGGCTGCACTCAATCTGGAACAATATCTTCTCTAGCGCTTGCATTCCTGGGCGCAAGCATAAGGCTTTGCAGGAAAATGGACAATTATGGCTTTACTGAAAATATACACTGTTGTGAAAGGGCTTCACTGCCAATACTCTATGCCTATTAAAACAATTGTTGCCGAAGGGACAAACGATTCTCTGAACTCTTCAAACACCTCCAAACACCCAGACAATAGTCCCCAGAATCTCTGCAAACTGTCAAAGGCCCACCCACCTCAGCTAAGCCATAGCAAATTCCCGCATAGTATTATGGCCAACTTACAAGTGCTGCAGTAAGCAAAGGAAGCCCGATATGCAACAAAATCAAAAAAATACAATGTAGTTCAGAACTTTTTATAGCCTTTACACCTAGGCTCAATAATAAACTTGCCAGGATAACACCACTCAAGATGTAATTATTTACTTCAGGCAATAGTTTGAACTTTAGGCTCTCAATGCTAAAAATATTTATCCTCGCCGATACTGAAAAGCAAGGGTCCCACAATATAACATCATACCACAATTTCACAATATATTTCACCATGTAGTGTCGTAAATTACACCTCATATAGTTCTACACTACATAAGCGCCTACGCTTTACGCTGATTGGAGGCCGCCTTCATCGCCTAGTCCTTTTGTCCATCTTGCTTGCCCTGTCAGCCTCCACCTTGTCCTTTTCCAACCCGGCTGACTATTTGATTCGTCGACACTAGCGTGCCACGGAGACATCCACACGCTGCTCCAGCATCCTGTAAATCTGACAGTCTGAAGGTGGTTGTTTGAGCGTTACGCCTACACCTGGAAAATGCTCGTAACACCTCTGTGTGCGTCCACCAACGTCCGTTTTCGTCCCAGAGGGTTTATCTTCCTTCTTGGACCTCATTTTGGCTCTCTAACAATTCATTCTCACGTTTGGCTACCAGTTGACATATTCTCATAGCTCTACCCCATTGTTGAAGTTCTAGTTGCATGCTCAATTCTCTTGGCTCTCACACCTTCAATGCTATTCTCACGTTTTGGGAGATTGGTCTTCTTCTTCTTTTCCACCCGGCAGCCTCACTTTGGGTGTGGAAGGGAAGTTCCTTTCTCTTTTCCTTCCGTTCGTCTCCATAGCATATTTATTGTTGAATATCTCTTATTTTATTTATTTTTTTATGGTAAGTACTATCTAGTATGGGGATAGCACCCTTTATTAAATTTCTGGTGTTGAATATCTCTTATGCTTTGTTTTATCATTCCATTTATCTATCAATCTATTTATCTCAGCTGTCCATGGAGATGGAAACACCAAAACGGGGATCTAACTGTGGCAGGCCTCTAATTCATAGCCACAACATTTTGTCTCCGTTCGTTTGGGGAGCTAGCTGGAGTCTTCAAGCGTAGGACTGTTGTGACAATCTCCTTCCTTTTTCATTCTTCATTGATACTATTGTTTTCATTATATTTACATCGTTAAGGATATTGTCATAATACATTGAAAATTGGCCCTTTGCACTCTCTATACAGTCCTTTGTACTTTGTTCATACAGAATGTTGGCGCTCCATGTTGTCGTCCCAAACCCGCACCCATGTCCTTGGACAAAGGCTGAGCATAGGTAATTAGGGAGTCTCTATGGCTTGTTCTTTCGAGTTTTATAGTTAGATAATCTTATTGGATCTTCTATCCAATAATCTTTGTTCGTAGGCTTGGATAGTTAGTTGTTGATATCTTCCTGGCTCACCAGAGCACTAGTTTAGTGAGGTAGCAAAGGTCGGTTTTCTCCTTGAGGTCTATCACTTCAAGGGTAGCAAATCCCCTCCTCTACAAACCATTACCACAATGCACCAATAAATATTATTAATCCTCAGACTTCAATATATGTGATAAATTATTCCAATGGCACGACATCAATATCAATCCCAGGAATCACATTATTCATTTCCATCAACAATAGTCGCACTTTATATTAAAATATTAGCCAAGAATCGGAATCCATAAAAATTATTACAACTTTAGACCAATGACTAAAATAACATTAAGAAATATATTAATCCATCAAACAACTACCTAGCAATGTATCAATCTTTATTTTCTGAATCAGGAATAAACTTCTATAAATTTGTCTCTAATGGAGACTTCACAAATTTAGCCCAGCTGTGAACTCCGTCGCAAATCCATTCCTAGGAAGAGTCAAGTTTTCGTCCAACCCTTCTAATCAACTAAAGGCTTTTGTCCTCAGTTTCTCATAAACCATCATATCAAATCCAAAAACATATCTCACTCCACCTAGCCAACCTCCTTATAAAGAACTCCCGGAAGCATCTAGAATATTAGGCCAACTTAGCCGACTTTAATATTTATCATATTTGAAGAACTTTATTTATGAAGTGAATTTTTGTATTATTTTAGAGTTTTTACTTTATTTTAAATAAATTAAATTAACCAATTAATTTTTTGGACAACTTAATTAATAAATTTAATTAAGTCACTTTATGAAAATTTGTGGGCATTACAATCCTCTAGGCCTAAACATTGCTTGCCCTCAAGCAATTTTCTGCTGTACCACTAGGATCCCAAACTAGCCACTGCTTCACTTTGATGCAATCAGCATTACTGAAACGTGCAACTTTGTCATGCCGAAGTATTCCTACCATCATGCTGATCAATGGTCTTATTCCTTCTTCAACCAACAATGTCTCATCATAATACTCATGAGTGTTTGTATACTACAATCTGCCCATTATAGATGCATAAGAGATGGGAGACTCATCATCAAATGTCATACCTAAAAAATCTCTTGCATCAATATCATATTCACTCGGAAGATCAACTGGATTGTCTACTCATTCACTTCATGATTATTCATCGTTGTGATCATCCTTGCTGTTGTTACTTGTGGTGCTTCATCCAGCAAGGCTTTGAGTACTATCTTCTTCCCATACTTCGTGAACTCCAGCTCCATCTAATAGAAGTCTTGAATGTATCGTTCAAGAAAATGCAACCATTGAATTCCTAGTATGGCATCAGAATTAACAATCTCAATCATGTAGAAATTATTAGTGATTGTGTAGCCATCAAACTCAATGCTCATTTCTGGTACCCTCTTGTTGTAGCTCCTCTTAAACCCATCAGCCATCATGACATGAAATCCTAAAAAGTTCTCCAATGGCAACCCTTCTCTTGTCACCAAGCTATCACTCACGAAATTGTGAGTTGCGCCACTATCAAACAAACATGTCACTTGTAGTCCATTAACCATTCCTCTTACTCTAAATGGTTGATATTTAGGAGTACCTGAAAGTGAAATTGTGGTACCATGTGCTAAGGCTATAGTATCTTGCTCCTCATTGTCACTTTCTGAAGTATCATCAATAGCATCATCAACATCGAATGTAACTTCAGTATAATGCAATTGACCTATCCCACGACATCTATGACTAGACACCCATGATTCCTTACAAGTGAAGCACAACTTCTTCCTACACAACTCATTCTTGCTCTCAAAATCTAGCTTCTTATCATCTTCATATTTGGCTTCGATGGGACTTTGGGCTCCTCTTGAGATACCTTATTCTCCTAGGTACTAGTGTCCTCATAATTCTATTTCCCCTTGGAGATAAAGCTATTCTTAGTCAATGAATCCTCTAAATAAGGGCTCTCATGATGTCAACTCGCAAGGTATTTGGGTTGAATTCCCTTACTAAAACCCTTGAGAAGATTAGCTAAGCCTTTGCTGTCATTTTATGACACCCTTGGTCCATCAGTGAGAACCGATCAGAGATATGTTCTATGGACCAGCACTGCATCAATTGATCAAAGAGAAAATAATGGAATCATGAAGTATGAAGTGTTGTCTTGTCGGAACTCCAGAACTCCCAAGTTCCTAAGTCTTCTCTTCCTCAACCCCGGAACCCCCAGGTTCCCAAGTTCCTAAGTCTTCTCTTCCTCAACTCTGGAACCCCCAGGTTCCCAAGTTCCTAAGTCGTCAACCCTGAAACTCCGGAATCCCGGAATCCCAAGCCTAAGTCTTCCCAACTTCGGTAACCTATGTTTCCAAAGTCTTCCCAACTTCCTTCCGGCTTGCAACACTTCCAAATGGCGTGATCAACACTCAAGGCTCTTAATGCTCCAACAACTCTTGCAACTTTTACACCTTTTGTGGAGCTATAGGGGCACATTTAATGATTTTTGCAGGATTTCCATCAAGAGAAGTACAGGGCCATGCTTATTTGTGGTTACTTATGTCATGCCCACATGCTCTGACTTTGGAATGTCAGTCAATCCACCTTCTAGAACTACCCTTTCTTCTTGGGATTGCATTTTCAAGGTATGGCCAGGTTGCTTGCATGTACACAATGTCAGCTGCATGCACTTCCCTGCATTCCCTAACTGACATTTCCCTGCACACACAAGGGTCAAGGCTTCTCTTCCTTGACCAATGGTTCTCCTATGTGACCAGTTTTCTATATATGCTCTTTCACTTCTCTTAAAGACTTGCATTTATCTTGCATTTCTGCAACTGTAAGTTTGGCCATTGGCCTTATAATGAATTGAAATCACCATTCTTGCCTTACTTCAACGTATGTATGTTGTGTATGTGTTTTTACCTTCATTGTACGTGTATGTTTGTGGCTTTCTTTCACATATGTTGTGTTAACTTGTTTCGGAGTGTGACTTGTGGGAAACCTTCTCCCCTCTTGACATTCAGCAAGTCCTAACCTCCATACGTGTGTTAAGGTCATTCATGAAACTGAAGTTTGTGCATCTCCTAGGTATTTCAGTTGATTCTTTGTGCCATTTTGGGTGGAGAGAGAAACATCTCTTATCTTGGTGTATCACCTCCTTTCATTTTAAGCATTTCTCTCTTCCATTTTCCTCTGCAAGCTGTTAGGATAGGTTTAGAAGTAAGATTTGGAGTGTTGAACTGGTTCAACACGTGCACTTGGATTGAGAAGAAAGTCGGCCTTCTCCATAGATTCAACCCCCTTGCGCAAGGTCCCACACTTCAGGATTGTTTCTATGTTTCACAAGGTTGTTGAGTTGATAGCTCAGCAAGGGTGCAAGCTTTTGTGACAACAGTTTTTGGCACTCCCAGTGGGACAGACTTTCGATTTACATGCTAAAGATTTAGTGTTTTTCTTAGTGTCTCATCCTTTAGAGGCAGTCATCTTTCAAGCACTTGGCGAATGTGCTCACAAGTCCAGTCTCTTGTTCATGACTTGTTGCTAATTTCATGCCCAGAATTCATACAAGGGCGTCTTCTAGAGGTAGCTTCCAATTTGTAGAACTCTCATCTTTAGGTTCTAGAAGGCGGAGAGGTAAACCTTCATTGTCACCAGTCAGGGGTGTCAAGGTCGTAAACACTCCATCTCCCAGGTCTCGTTCTACCCCTCCATTTACAAGACCATTACTATCTAGGGCTCCCACCACTCATATCAATAGACCATTGTTTCACATGGCCAGAAATCAGGTTTTTGTTACCTTCAATGGGGGGAGTCCTCTTATTTTGACCCAATGGAATGATATACCAATGGCTACATTAAAGAGTATACCATACTTCACTGGTGAAACAGCTACTACCCCCATTGAGCATATTCAAGACATTGCGAACATCTGCTCCGTCCATAATGTCACTCAAGATGATGTTGCTGTCAGACTCTTAGCCACATCTTTGAAAGGAAAAGCTTTGCAGTGGTATAGAGTGTTGTCGTCTAGCTCCATTCACAATTGAGATGAATTAGGGGAGAAGTTGTGCAACCATTTCGAAGACAAAAGTGATCACCTATCACTTGTGGAGCAGTTGACTACAATTAAGAGGGCACCTCATGAGTTCATGGGGGACTTCAATTTCAGATTCCAAAAGACATAGAATAGAATCCCTGCTCTAGTGAAGCCATCTCCAAATCATGCCTTCTTGTATTATCTAAGAGCTCTCAACAACAATATAGCTGTCATGATACAATCAATGGGTGGAGCCTCCCTACCAAAATGCATATAGCATAGCCATAAGGGCAGAAAATTGTTTGGTACAAGCTGGGAAGATAGCTCCAAGGCCTCCAATGCCTCTCTTCCCAAAAGCTCCTACTCAACAACCCACCTTGGCTCCTATCCCCATGACGCTCGCAGGTCAACCATCCACATCCTCTACATCCTCTAATGAGCTCCATGAAGTCAAGACTCTATTGCAAAACTTTGGCAATGAGCTGGTAACACTAAAGAGGCAACAAACTCAGCATAGAAGACCTTATCAAGCACAAAATCAGAACTATCAGCAGAATAGGCCACCCTTTCAAGGGCAAAAGCAATAGAGCAACACCAGGGCTTTGAATAGTGTGAGCCCCATAGCTGCAAGTAACTCAAAAGCAATAGTTCCAATGCAAAACAACCTAGCCCAAGAGCAAGATTGGTGTCAACCATGCAATCAACCACACAACCAAGGTGCATGCCAAAATGGAGAGTTTGCCCAAGCCTTAGTAGTGCAGAATGAGCCAGCAATATGACCCAAATCAGCCTAGTGTTGGCACTCAGGCTCACTTACAAAAAGATTCTACCTTTGTCAATTGGAAGGAGGCAGAATTTTGTGGTATGAACCAAACAAATGGTGAGTCTATGCTACAATATACAAGGTCAAAGAAGAGAGCCATGGAAGCTACCTCACCTTCAACATCAGCCCAAGCTCCAACACCCAATGTAGCTGTCCAGGATACAAGCCAAAATACCATGCAAGGGAGCAAGAGGCAAGAGGAGGCCCAAGTCATCCAAAGAGAAAAGGTAGACCTTGTAGCCTCAAAGGGGCCTCTAAAATCAGTCGATGTTCCTTTCAATATAGTAGATCAAATGAAGAAGGCCAACCTCAATGTCACTACTATGTGGGAGACCCTTTCCATCCCATCTCAAAGGGATTTGCTCAAGGAAGCATTGAAGGACATCAACCAGTCAGGTGATGAGGCAGCAGTTAGCAGGAAGGAAGTTTCCACCAGTTTGGTACAACCCAAGGAGGAAGAAGATTCAAACAAGATCAGCAAGCCTCCCCCCTTCTATCTCTCCTTAATCATAGGAGATAACTTAGTTCACAGCTGCATGATAGATTCAGGAGCTAGTAGCTCTGTCATACCTAAGAAGGTAGTTGATCTTCTTGGCATAGAATATGAACCTATGACTAAGGGGGTGGTCCAATTGGATGGTACTTCTATTAAGACAGTAGGGGTTGTTAAAAATTTTAAGTTAACCTTGCATACATGCCTTGGTTGCACTGTCTTGCAAGATGTATCAATCATCGACCTCCCTGCCTTCTTTGCCATCTGTCTATCTAGAGACTTCACCGCCAAGATAAGTGGATACCTGTCTTCTGATTGGTCCCACATGCTATTTCGAACAAGGTATGGTACGAAGGTTACCATAAGGGCAAAGCCCATTGCGCAAAACCACATTGAGCCCTACACCCCCAGCCCTATAAACATGAATTGCACTTTGCACGAAGAGGGGGAGGAGTGTACTGTCCGTGAGCCTGCTACTCTTTTGCAAGAGGTCCCTAATTGTTTGCTGGATGAATGGGCCAATGCTTTTCAATTTGATCCATTGGCAAAGACTGAAGAGACTGGGCTTGGTACCTATTGCATCCATGAAGACACAAGGAGATTCAGAGGGGTTATGGAGCATGTTTTTTGATGGTTCATAAAACAAAAACGGTGCAGGTATAGGTGTCGATGTGATGCTTGTTTCTCCTGAGCAAAAGAAATATTTCTTCTCTTTAAGGCTTCAGTTTGGTTGCATCAACAATGTCGCTGAGTATGAAGCTTTGATCCAAGGCCTCCAACTTGCACAAAACAGAAAGATCAAATCTTTGCAAGTATTTGGAGATAGCGAATTGGTTGTTAACCATATCCGAGCTCAAAGTATAACAAAGAACAACCTACTCAAATCATACAAACACAGGGTTTGGGATTTGATTGAAGGATTCAAGGCCTTCAACATCCAGAGTATTCCTAGAAGTCCGAACAAGCATGCTGATAGGCTTGCAGCGGTTGGTGCTCAATTCGAAATACCAGCGCATGTTGCAAGCGAGAAGGAACAACACATCAAGCTTGTTGTGAGGTCTGCCATCCCAGACAATCAGGCAAATTGGCAAGTATTCGAAAGTGATCAGCAGATTGTTAATTTCTTGCAAAATGAAGTAGAATTTTCTGCTAAAAATTAGTCTACGTTGCACGACCAATATGGAGATCAAATCATGCAGCTCAACTCCAACAAGTTGCCTAAAGGTCTAGTTACCTTGGAGGGCATTTTCAACTCGGATGATCAATTGAAGAAGAAGATGAACCTGACTGCAAAGAAGGGTGATTACAAGCCAGTTGTTGTCGAGGGTAGGTCTCTAAACATGGGCAAGGTATGTTCCTCAACCGAACAAGAGGCCTTTGTTGAGCTTTGTCAAAAATATGATGACATAGTTGCTTGGACCTATGAAGATTTGAAGGCTTTTGACCCTAGCTTAGCCCAACATACAATAGAGCTAAACCTGGATGCAAAGCCAGTTAGACAAAAGCAAAGGCCAATAAACCCCAAGATTGAGCCACTAATGAGGAAGGAGTTGATCAAGCTCATAGAAGCCAATATCATCTTCCCTATCAAGCACTCCTCCTGGGTGGCCAACCTTGTCCCTGTAAGGAAGAAGAATGGGGAAATCAGACTATGTGTAGACTTTATGGACCTCAACAAAGCCTCCCTCAACGATCATTATCCGCTTCCCTCCATGGAGCAGATTCTCCAAAAGGTCAGTGGCTCTGAAAGATTTTCGTTCTTGGATGGGTATTCAAGCTACAATCAAATTTTAGTCCAAGAATTAGACCAATACAAGACTGCATTT
The DNA here is from genome assembly GCF_030272615.1 of Cryptomeria japonica. Classification (NCBI taxonomy): domain Eukaryota; kingdom Viridiplantae; phylum Streptophyta; class Pinopsida; order Cupressales; family Cupressaceae; genus Cryptomeria; species Cryptomeria japonica. The sequence continues at coordinate 273,996,342 of NC_081407.1, forward strand.
ACTACTAAGTGGGGTACCTATGCTTATTGCAAGATGGCTTTTGGGCTAACCAATGCAGGTGCCACGTTTCAAAGAGCAATCGACATGGCTTTCAAGGATGTATTAGCAAAGTTTGTGCTTATATACCTTGACGACATAACTGTTTATTCAAAGCATGCAGCTGACCATCTTGGTCATCTTGAGCAGGTGTTCATGAAATGCAGGGAGTATGGTGTGTCCTTGAACCCTACCAAGTGTGTATTTGCTACTGATCAAGGAAGATTGCTAGGATACATTGTATCCAAAGATGGCTTGACCACTGATCCAGAGCGAGTAGAGGCTATTCTTTCTCTCCCACTCCCCAGTCACAAGAAGGGATTGCAAAGTTTCCTTGGTAGGATCAACTTTGTGAGGAGGTTCATTCCCAACCATGCCACCATGGAAAAACCCCTCACCTCCATGTTGAAGAAAAAAAAGGTTTTCAATTGGACCAACGAGGGTAGGGTCGTCTTTGAAGAGATTAAACAAGCAATTGCTCAGGCCCCTACCCTTGTCAACCCTAGCTATGAAAGGGATTTTATCCTCTATACCTTCGGAGGAGAGTCCAACATCTCAACTATCCTAACAGAGCTAAACAATGATAATTTTATCCTCTATTGCCTTCTTTAGTGAGGGGTTAAAAGACTATGAGCTTAAGTATAGCTACGTAGAGAAGCAGGTCCTCACTGTTGTAAGGGCATTAAAAAAGTTTAGACACATGTTGTCTAACAACAGGATCTAGCTCTTAGTTCCACATGCAAGTGTCAAGGATTTCCTTCTAAACAAAGACATCAGCGAGAAGAGGGTTGGGTGGATAACCAAGGTCATGGAATACAACATCAACATCAAGATCACCAAGCTCGTAAGAGGCAGGGGCCTATGTGAACAACTCGTCATTTCAAAAAGAGGAATCTCCATCGATCCTGAAAGAGTAAAAGCTATATCCACTATCAATTGGCCGGCTAGTAAGAAGGAACTCAAATCGTTTTTTGGCAAGATCAACTTTGTCAGAAAATTCATTACCGGATTTGCCGAGATAGTCAGACCCTTGAATGAGATGCTGAAGAAGGATGCAAAGATTGAATGGTCGCCACAGGCCAAAAGGGCATTTGAGGAGATAAAGACGACAATTGCAGAAGCGCCAGTATTGATCAGTCCTGATTACCTCAAGCCCTTCTATCTATATTCCTTCGCTTCTGACTACACTTGTGCCGCTATTCTCACCCAGAGAAGTGAAGAAAGGGATGAAAATCCAATTGCATTCATGAGCACCCCGCTGAAAGATGCAGAACTCAGATATCCCAATATTGAGAAACAAGCATACGCGCTGGTAAAGGCCGTTAAGAAATTTAGACATTACCTCCTAAGGGCCAAAATTTATGCAATAGTACCAGATGCAGCAGTCAAGACTCTCCTCATGCAAAATGAACTAGGAGAAAGAAGAGGCAAGTGGGTCGCCATTATCCAAGAATTTGATATTGAAATCCAGCCCATGAAACTTGTTCGAGGACAAGCTTTGGCGCAGACATTGGCAATTGACGGACCAGGATTAGTCCAGCAAATTTATGAATTAGAGGATGTCACCCCCGATGAATGGTACAAAGATATTGTGACATACCTGCTTAATCACAGATATCCTGCTCGCATGACACCAACGCAGAAAAGAGCATTAAGAATAAAATGTCAACATTATATGCTTCAAGGATCTGTTCTATATCGCAGAAATCACGAAGGAATATATCTGAGGTGTGTTGGCAAAGATGAAGCCAAACAAATAATTGAACATTTCCATTCCAAGTTTGGGACCGGACATGGAGCCAACCTTGCTACAGCACACCAGATCCTAAGGGCAGGATATTACTGGCCTACACTTTTCAAAGATACATTTAATCATATCAGGACTTGCCACACATGCCAAGTTGCAGCCTTCAGAGAAAGAAATCCTGCTATGCCATTGAATCCAGTAATTGAAGCTAGACCATTTGCCAAATGGGGAATGGATTTTATTGGTGTCATCAACCCCGTATCCTCAGCACAACATAAGTATATCATCACAGCAACTGATTATTGTACAAGATGGTCGGAGGCACAAGCACTCAAAGTATGCACAACCAAAGTTGTAATCAAATTCCTGGAAGAAAACATTATCACAAGGTTTGGATGTCCTTATGCGTTGGTTTGCGACAATGGCTCGGCATTCACATCATTGAGATTCTCGAATTGGGCTTTTGAATATGGAATAACCCTCAAATTTTCATCAAATTATTATCCTTAGGGTAATGGGTTGGCTGAGTCAACCAACAAGAACCTACTCAGTGTTATCAAGAAGTTGCTAGAAAGAAGTCCGAGAGAATGGCATACCCAATTGAGATTCGCTCTATGGGCGGACCGAATCAGGACCAAGAACGCATTAGGGATTTCACCTTATTTTCTGGTTTATGGTCAAGATCCAGTTTTTCCCATGCAACTCAGGATCCCGACTTTGAGATTTATTCAGGAGTACATGGAAGACACCGATGTTGTTCAAGCCCGATTAACACAGTTAATGAATCTGGAAAAAAAGAGAGATCAAGCATTGGAAAATTTTGCAAAACACCAAGGAGTGGTGAAAAGATGGTTCGATCGGCAAGCTAGAGTCAAGGCATTCCGGATCTCGGATCTCGTCTTGTACTGGGACAAAGCACACGAAAAAAAGGGAGAACATGACAAGTTTGATAAGCTTTGGAAAGGCCCTTATCAAATTTCAGAGATTTTGGGAGAAAATGCATTCAGGTTGAAGACTTTAACTGGAGAGGACATCCCATTGCCTGTCAATGGGAGGTATCTCAAACATTATTTCCAATCCTAAGATGCCCAAGGCCTTCCCTTGTACATAGTTTAGTTTGCTTTCGTTTTTGTCGTTTTCTTTTCTTTTGTGTTGGTTTGCCTTTTGCTTTGTTTTCGTTCTTAGTTTAGGTGTCTTGTCTTAGGTTAGTTGTTTTGTCCTGAGGTGTATCCATTTGAAATTGGGTGATTTTGTTATGTAACACTCTGACTTCCCGCTAGGTTGTTGGTTGCATTTGGATAATCATGAGGTCTTTTGGAACTACAAAGGGAGTTTCTTTTAATAAAGCTTTGAGTCAGGACGTATTTGCAATGAAGCAAGATTAGCTTATTGAACTCACGTATTTTTGTCCTCCAGTTATTATATCTTTTCACACTTATAATCTCCGAGTCGTTATGGTTTCCAGGCAAAGCTGTGATCAGTGAAAAATCTAAAGTCTGACTTCAGCGCCACCGCAATTCTCAAACCCTAGTGAGCTTCACTGCTGACAAGCCAAAAGAATTGACGGAACTAAAAAGCAATATCAAAAGAAAAAGATGTGAAAATGAAAATGAGAAAAAATCAAAAGAAAAGAAAATGAGCTGACAAAGAAATGTAAAATTGGCTAGAGGGAATATACGAGTAACTCCATCGGGGCTATAGACGCCTGGCTGGCAATGGAGCAATGTTCGTGAGCTTGCGGCGATAACCTCGTCGAGACTATGGACGTCTGACTGGCAGCGAGGCTCTATCCAGGATGCTTTTGGGGTCCAGATAAACTACGTAGCTTATCACAGGGGAACCTGGAGATCATGATTGTCTTGTTGAGGGGAATTAACGCATTTGCACACACATGGGTAACTGTGGACTTGATACTTTGTCTCAATATGATGGTCTCTTCTTGTGAGTGTTTCTTAACTCCTGGTTTTGTTGAGGGAGGTTTTCTGAGTTTTCTTCTAGAAAGATTGATTCCCAAATGTTTTCCAACATTTCTCAGTGGTGTCGCCAGATGTTGTGACCATTTCACACATCGCCCCATTAAAATGGGGACCCCCTCTTTTTGCTTGGTTTTGCTTGTTCTTCTTTCTGCTTTTAGGGTTTTGAGTAAGTGAGTCAGTCGTCTGGACTAGGGTTAAGCCTTAGGGTTTCCATTTTGATGTTTTCAAGCCAGAGTCCAGTCCATTTTGAAGAATTATTGAGCATCCTCCTGTGGATTGCAATTTTGAAATAGGGTGAATTTGTCGGGGTGTCAGGTTTGTCTGTCTAGGTTTAGTCGGAATTTTGAAAGTAAGTCCAAGTTTTGCCTAAGTATTAATGATGGAATTATGAAATTTTGTCCGATTGAATTTTTGACCAAATTTTGGAAATTTTGATAATTGACCCCTGGCCTTGGAGATAACTTAATTATGCCTTGTGAAGCGACTGAAGTCCTAAAATCTTGATATTTTAGCCTATAGGGGTAAAATCGCTCCTGTCCCTCAGTCAGGGACCAGGGCGAAATTGGTATTTTATGCATCCTGGTTATTAACTTGTTTTATTTGTCTTGAGTTGAACATAGATTGGAGTTTATGAAGATTTTGGGACTCAAAAATGGCAAGTTTTTCAAGGTTTAAAGCCAAATCGCTCCTGTCCCTTAGCCAGGGACCAGGGCGAAATGGCTTACTTAGACCATTTTTGGCCTTAGTTGATCAAATTAAAGCACCAAGAACGCAATAAGAGATGAAATCAACCTGATGAAGTACCAAGACTTAGTCGTTTGCAATGAAAAATTGAACATTTGGCCTTAAGGACAAAAATCGCTCCTATCCCTCACTGAAGGACCAGAGCTTGAAATCCAAGATCGCCTTGTCCTTGCAAGATTTGAATGATTTCGTGATTTGAGAAGAACAAGGAAGGTACGTTTTATCAGTTGAATATAACTTGAAAGGGGCACTATGGAGAAAATCAACCCAAGAAATTAAATCGCTCCTGTCCCTCTGTCAGGGACCAAGGCGAATTTCAGAGATAGCTCCTGTCCCTCTCCCAGGGACCAGAGCGATTTTCTTAGAGGACAAGTTTTTGGTGAAAAGGAAGTGAGTTTTAAGTTTGAGGCAAATAAATGAAGGCGTAACCACTCTATTGAAGATAATTTTGAAGGTTGCAAGACGCAAAGTGAAACATATTTTGTCCTAGGCGCTCCTGTCCCTCAGCCAAGGACCAGAGCGATTTCCTCATAAGGCAAATTTCTCGCAAAGTTAAAACAAGTTCCATGTTGGAGATGGGTGAAGGGGAGCATAATGAATCCATTGAAGAAAGTTTTAAACACTGGCAAAGAATGATTGAGCCTATAATTGCCAATTCGCTCCTGTCCCTCACCAAGGGACCAAGGCGAAAATCACTTGAATATCAAATTTGCCTTGCAAAGGACAAGTTGAGTATGCGTGGAGTGAATGGATGAAGTTATTACTTGCCTTGTGATGTAAATTGGCAATTAAAGAGACAAGGATCAAGGAGAAAAGCAAAAATCGCTCCTGTCCTTCAGTCAAGGACCAGGGGGAAAGTGGTTCAAAGAGACATTCATTCAAAAAATCAAATAGATCAAGCTCAAGGTTCCCAATTAAAATGCCAGTTTGAGCGTAAAGGAAGTGACTTTGAACGTGAAGATCAATCCAAAATGCTTAAGTATTCCTGTCCCTCTCCCAGGGACCAGAGCGATATTGTTAATGTCCCAAATCCTTCCCATGATTAGGCGCCAACATTTTTGAATTACATTAAATGCTAAAAATCGATAAAACTTGAAATATTTAATTGAATTAGCATTTAAAAATAGCACATGAGGCATTTAATGATTAATTTAACCTTTTAAAAAATCGAAATTATTAATTATAAAGGTGTTTAAATTAATTAACTATTAAATTAAATAAAAGAGCGCTTGGGTTTTATTTTAATGTTTTTACAAAAGTCGGCCTCCTCTTTTTATTTAAATTTTGTTATTATTTGCCTTATTTCCAAGTCGGCCTATAGGGATTGCAAAGAGGTGAGTGCCTATATAATGAAGGTATGTGAGCATGTTTAAACCATCATTCAATCATTGTTCATATGCGATTTGGAGAGGCGATTAAGGAAGTGCGAAATCTCATCAAGAAGGGTGCGAACTTTGTTTATGGTGGAGCGAATTTGCCCTCAAGGTGGTGAAGTTAATAAAGGAGACGCCTTTGCTAGAAGAAGCTCACGTTGAAGACTCTAATCTTCATTTTACCTAGGCGAATTTCCTAATTTTGCATTCTTTTCTTAGAGTTAGCTCTCAAAGTGAGGTATGGCGAAGTCTTCCTTGTCTAAATTTTGAATTTTTAAATCGTCCTGGCCCCAATTTTGAATTTTGAATTTTGAAATTTTGAATTTCCAGTAGCTCAATTGTATTTAGGAAATGATAACTCAAAGACTTATCATGAAGTTTCCTAAATTCAATCTTTAATCTAATTTATATTTCTACATTGCAAAGCATGTTACTTATTGTGAAATGTTGTGTAGGTGTTACGATGGCGACCCCGAAGGCAGGAGCATCCACCAGTCGTCCAGCTCTCATGAAGGAAGATCAAAAGAATGAAGAATTGGAGACCAAGATCGTGTCAAAGTGAAGCAACATTGGAGATACCAACTTAGGAAACTTCAGTACGAAGAAGTTTCGAGAGGTCCCTTACATTGGCAAGCCATCACCTGTCGCCAGGAGGATAATTGAAAGTGGCATCATTAAGGCCGTCGGCTTCCCTCCAGCAATCCAGTGCCATGAGTTGATGATGGAGTGTGCTCGCCATTATGATCCACAGTCCAGATCGATCGTGTCCAAGGAGGGAAACACTTTGGCTTACCTTTCAGAGGAAGCTATAAGTGAGGCTTTCCATCTTCCAGAGCACAGAGATATGATCTACAAAAGCATAGAAGGAGCCAGGTCCATGTACGAAGATGATCCAGACACTTGCCTAAGCATCATCAATAAGAATTGGTTACTCAAGAGTCGTCCTCGCCTGAGCAAGATTCCAAACACACCACATAGGATCGACTTCCAGGAGGAGTACAGAGATTTGATAACACTACTCAACCGAGTCACAGGAGCCCCTCAAGCCTTCTATTTTGAGAAGTGGATGTTCTACTTCATCCAAGTGATAGTTCAGGGAAAAGGAACAATTCATTGGGCTAGAATGATTAGCCATTGCTTGGACGTACAGTTAAGGAGACTGAAGGCTACCAAGTCCTTCCACATGAGTTCATACATCATATATGCCTTGATCAGGAGCTTTGAATATGCAGGATTACCTCACAGAGGAGTGATTGGGAGAGGACCCGGGGAGGTCAGAGTCTGTGATTCCTATGTTCACTTGCATCATCCGCCAGGAAGTAACTACAAGTTAGTCAATGATACCTTCACGATGAACATCACCAGGACGTTGCAAGGCGGACTTCACAATCGGCTATCTCAAGATGCACAAGAGCTAGTAAAGAGGTACGGTGCTTGGTTTATCCAATTTCCGAAATTTACATATATTAGAGTTCATGGATGTCCTTCACCTCCATACATATTGCCGAGATATCCGACAGACAGAATAGTGTTACTTGAGGTAACTAGACAGTTGGCAGCTTGTGCGAAGGCATTCAGACACAGACATGGAAATGGAGTTCCTGTGCCTATCATATTAGGGAATTCAGTTGAGGTATGTCCTAATGCTCTAGCCATGGATGATGCAGAGAAGGAGTTAGCTTTATATTCATTTTCATTCTTTGCCTTGAGAGAAAGCTTTGATCCTTATGGGTATATAGAGGAGACAGTCAGAAGAAAATACAAGCATGAGTTTCAGATAGAAGACTTTGTGATGAATCTCTCAGATGATCTGGAAGTGAAAAGAAAGATGCATTCTAGATTGCCTTTAGACTTCATCAGGAAATGCAAAATTTACAGAGTGGCCGACCAAGCTCAGGACAGTGGCAGGCATCTTCAATCATCTTATGATCGAGAAAGCAAATTAGTGAGGCTAGATTGGAATGAACCCGAGATTGTGGATCTAGATGCTTTGATGGCTCCAGTTTTGTCTTGTACTCGCAGATGGGTTGATGTGCAACATCAGAAGTTGAGAGAGCAGGGCATATCTATGACTTTTACTTTGGAAGAAAGACCCGCAGAAGGTGGAGCAAGTGTAAGTGAAGGTAATACTAATCCCAGAAGCACAAGCGAAGGTAACCTTCGAAGCGTAAGCGAGGGCAATCCTCATCCTAGAGGCTCAAAGAGAAAAGAGAGACCTGAGAAAAAGGAATCCTCCAAGAAGAAGCAAGAGGCCAATCGAGATCGTTCATCCGGCACATCTTCTCGACAAGAGAAGAGGACACTTGAAATGGAGGAGTCTATGGAATCAATGATACAGAATGATAAACAGGAAGAAGGACAGGCACCTCAACGATCATCAAGTCAATCTCTCCAAGTCAATGAGCTACATGAAGACAAGAACGATAACGAAGTGATATTTCCTCTCAGAGAAGAAGAAACATTGCCTAAGGAGATACAAGTGAAAGAAACAAGATCTGCCATCCCAGATTGGTTAAAGGAGAGACTAACAAGGGTGATTGTGATCGAGGACGAAGATAATGTGATTGATTTAGAGAGCCTTGTTGGAAATTCTCAGGAAGTAACAGAAAAGAGGAAGGCCACTAAGATGTCCAAGATGATCAGAGATGAGACCGGATCCAGGAAATTGCAGATAGCTACACCGGCAGTAGACAAGTATGAAGGTGAGATCCTCGCAGAGGAATATGATGTAGAGACATTTGAGCTTGGTCCACTCACAGCCGAGCAGACACTAGATGAGGCCACCGATTCATTTGAAGCACTGAAAGACAAGCTTAGGGAAGAAATGGAGAAAAATAGAAAGCTTGAGAGAGAGAGAGGTGCATGGAGAGGCTACTTTAGCCATGTTAATCAGCCTTTGGGACGTCAGGATCCAGCAGTATCTTCTGCGCAGGCACTTCCCCTTGAATCAGTTGGTGAGGCAAAGAGAGTTAGGAGTTTGGTCAAGCTTATGAGCTCTTGGATTGACAAATCTCATACAGTTGCTATTGAATTTGCAACAAGGATGATGCAGACTATTCACCGAGCTATCCAGGTTCTTGAGATCATCCACAACTTAATGATAACAGTAGCCGCCTTTGCCCATACCAAAGATGTCATCATTCCTGTCCTGCAAGTAATCAGACAAACATCAAGGAAAGTCCTAGTACAAGAAAAGATAATGGATGGAGGACCTCATAGTTTACTTCAGTGGTCAACTTTACTCCAGATGAAGGAGGTTCTCTTCGAGGACATCAGTACTAGATGCAATCATGTTGAGGAGGTCATCCACCTGATCCAGGATAGAGTGTTTGAGGTACTACGTACTATTCTTGGCAGGAGGATCGAAGTTGAGACAGATGTGGACTTACAAGAATTAGAAGAAAGGGTCAAGGTCATCTTTTGCAAAGATGCGACTATTATCACAGATGAGCAACGGGACCAGATGTTTGCTACCATGCTCCTGATTGAGAAGACCAAAGAACTTGAACCTGAATGGGACGTTGCTCTCCTCAAGGCTTTCGATCAGGTCATCCATTTGGAGGAACGAATGAGTAATCTTCCCGAGATTCCAATCGCTGAGATCGAAGGAATCGTGTCCAGATTCATTGCATATGCTAAAAAGGAGCATTGGAAAGGGAATAAGATTCTAGAAGAAAGGTTGTTATAGATGACGTGGCACCTTAATTGTCATTGGTCTATGTCTCCTAGGTTTTTGTGCCAAATTTAATATTTGGCTATGCATTTAATATTGTTCAATAAAAAGGGGACTATTTGTAATAAACCCTAATTAGGGTTTAGGTGTCATAATCTTGGCCATTGATCTTCTTTTGATCTGGACCGTTCATTGTAATTGAGGATGCTATATATACCCTCATTTCTTTTCATTTTGCAAATTAGATACTAGAGAGAATTAGAGAGATATTAGAGATTAGCAATTAGATAAGAGCAAGTTACTTTGTAGTAAGATTGAGCTTTGAAGAAGGAATTTCAAGCAATTGTTGTTTATGATGACTTTGAGATCAATAAAATATTGAAGTTATGGTGTTTTATTGCAACTCTTGTGGTTATCTTCATGGTTGTTTACTTTCTTGAATCATTCTCAGTCAAGGTAGTATTTTAGTTTGAAGGACAAAGTGTTGGACTTGATCTTTGGTAAGATTCACTTTCCAAACCACTAGCTTCTTGCTGATTGTAGGAACGCCTTGCGTGGTCAACTGGAGAAACTTGAATCACTTAAACCTTCAATCGTCATTGAGCTTTAGACATGTGCCTTTGTGGTAGTGTCTATGATCCTTGATGAATTGAAAGATCATTTGTTACCTTAGAAGATCGCATCAATTTCAGTTGAGTTGTTATTTTATGGCAATATTGAAGTTGGTAGAATCTTACCAAGTCTTGTCCGCATTAAGTCATTCTTAGGATTAGATTAGAATTAATCTCTTGCAAGCCCTTCTCTTTTGATCTTTTTTGAGAATTTGTTAGTATAGGAAATCCTATTTCGGAACATAAGTCCCCTTGATGAAACAGCAATCACAACGACCACTGGTGCTTATCCACACGTAGAGACCCTACATAAAAGAACATTGGAGTCACCCTGATTGATCCTTTCTTTGCGACATCTTCAGCAATCAAAGACTTTATTCAAGAGAGGATAAGGTACCCTTGGCTATTTTATTCTGTGTATGATTGTGTACAAAATACACGTCAACAGTGACATGACCAGCTTCTTAATGGAAGGCAGATACCCCCAAGGTCTAGACAAGGCCAAAAGACGGCATTTTAGATTGCAGTCCATTCCCTATGTCTTAGTAGATGGCACCCTCTTTTGAAGAGACTCTAATGGAGTCTTGTTAAGATGTATTGAGAAAAATCAAGTCAGTAGATTGTTAGAAGAATTTCATGATGGCTCTTCAGGGGGCCACTTCTCTACAAGGACTACAGCTATCAAAATAATGAGGGTTGGTTATTACTGGCCATCCTCATTCAATGACTCACATAGATGGGTGAAGAATTGCAAGAAATGTGTTTTCTTCTCTGGAAAGCAAAGACTAGCTGCCCTACCTCTTCATCCCATCCGAGCAGATCAACTATTCGCACAATAGGGTTTAGACTTCATTGGCATGATAAATCCACCTTCTAGTGTTGGCCACAAGTGGATCTTGGCAGCAACAGACTACTTCACTAGGTGAACAGAGGCAATTGCATTGAGGGATGCCACTGAGGCCTCAGTATTGGAATTCCTTGATGGAATCATGAGAAGATTTGGTGTCCCTTCCACCATCATATCAGATAATGCCAAGGCATTCGTTGGGATCCAAATCAGTTCTTGGGCAGTTAAGCATGGTGTATACTTGAAGACGTCATCCAATTATTAACCTCAAGGTAATGGCTTAGCTGAATCTTCCAACAAGAACCTTATCAGGATAATCAAAAGGACGATTGAAGACAACCAAAGGTCGTGGCATACTAAGTTGAGGACAGCCTTATGGGCTGACAGGATCACACCCAAGAGGGCGATCAGTAACTCCCCTTTCATACTGGTATATGGGAAAGAAGCAAGACTCCCAACTTCCCTAGAGTTACCCTCTCTTGAACTAGCACATCAACTGGAATTAACAGAGAATGATGCCATGACAATAAGGCTAGCTGAGCTAATGAAGCTGGAGGAGGTTAGAGGCCAGGCTATGCATAAGCTTGAGACTCATCAAAAAACAAGTCGAGAATTTTTAACAAAAAGGCTACTAATAGGGTCTTCAAATAGGGAGATCTATTTCTAAAGTGGGATGCAGACAAAGCCAAAGCTAGGCGACACTCCAAATTTGATGCTATCTGGAGTGGTCCATATGTAATCACTAGTTGCAAGGAGGCCAATGCATTTCATCTCTCCAGGCTTGATGGCGAAGTTCTTCTAATCCCAGTGAATGGGATTCATCTCAAGCCCTGCTTCTAAAGAGGGTGTTGATGACTATGTAAATATTAGACTAGAAGTTGTTTTGCTTTCATAAGTGCTTGTGCACCTGTCGCATTCTCCTTAAGAGGGTGTGTGCTCTAGTTTCCAGTTTCCCTCCAAGTGATAGCGCACACATGTTTTGGGTCATTTCAATGACTCAGTGCCCAATGGATGCTCAAGGCTTCTGGACTTCATGCTTAGCAGGCAAGCATCCCGCAGAGGTCGCCAAAAATGTTGTCATTTTATGACACCCTTGGTCCATCAGTGAGAACCGATCAGAGATATTCTCTATGGACCAACGTTGCCTCAGTTGATCAAAGAGAAAACAATGGAATCATGAAGTACGAAGTGTTGTCTTGCTGGAACTCCGTAACTCCCAACTTCCTAAGTCTTCTCTTCCTCAACCCTGGAACCCCCAAGTTCCCAAGTTCCTAAGTCTTCTCTTCCTCAACCCCGGAACTCCGAAACCCCCAGGTTCCCAAGTCCTCAACCCTGGAACCCCTAGGTTCCAAAGCTTCTAAGTCTTCTCTTCCTCAACCTTGGAACTCCGAAACCCCCAAGTTCCTAAGTCCTCAACCCCGGAACTCCAAAACCCCTAGGTTCCTACGTCCTCAACCCCGGAACTCCGGAATCCCAAAATCCCAAGCCTAAGTCTTCCCAATTTTGGTAACCTGTGTTTCCCAAGTCTTCCCAACTTCCTTCCGGCTTGCAACACTTCCAGATGGCGTGATCAACACTCAATGCTCTTAATGCTCCAACAACTCTTGCGACTTGTACACCTTTTGTGGAGCTACAGTGGCACATTTAATGATTTTTGCAAGATTTCCATTGAGAGAAGTATAGGGCCATGCTTATTTGTGGTTACTCATGTCATGCCTGCATGCTCTAACTTTGGAATGTCAGTCAATCCACCTTCTAGAAGTACCCTTTCTTCTTGGGATTGCATTTTTAGGATATGGCCAGGTTGCTTGCATGTACACAATGTCAAGTGCATGCACTTCCCTGCATTCCCTGACTGACATTTCCCTGCACACACAAGGGTCAAGGCTTCTTTTCCTTGACCAATGGTCTCTCCTATGCGACCCGTTTTCTATATAAGGTTGTTATGCCTCATGTTAAAGGGTCCTCTCCTTGTTGGCTTGAGCTATTCTATGCTCTTTCACTTCTCTTAAAGACTTGTATTTATCTTGCATTTTTGCAACAATAAGTTTGGCCATTGGCCTTATAATGAATTGAAATCACCATTCTTGCCTTACAATGTATGTTGTGTATGTGTTCTTACCTTCATTGTAATTGTATGTTTGTGGCTTTCTTTCACATATATGTTGTGTTAACCTATTTCTGAGTGTGACTTATGGGAAACCTTCTCCCCTCTTGACATTTAGCAAGTCCTAACCTCCATATGTGTGTTAAGGTCATTCATGCAACTGAAGTTTGTGCATCTCCTGGGTATTTCAGTTGATTCTTTGTGCCATTTTGGGTGGGGAGAGAAACATCTCTTATCTTGGTGTATCACCTCCTTTCAGTTTAAGCGTCTCTCTTCTCTTTTCCTCTGCAAGTTGTTAGTATAGGTTTAGAAGTAAGATTTGGAGTGTTGAGTTGGTTCAACACATGCACTTGGATTGAGAAGGAAGTCGGCCTTCTCCGGAGATTCAACCCCCTTGCGCAAGGTCCCACACTTCAGGGTTGTTTCCATGTTTCACAAGGTTGTTGAGTTGATAGCCCAGCAAGGGTGCAAGCTTTTGTGAGTCTTTTTTCTTTTACATCTGGAACCATGACTGCAAGCCTTTGAAATTCTGCTACATGATCCTTCACTTTACCCTCTTGCTTCAGTTGTGCTAAATCTCTAAAGTGGATTTATGAATCCTTCCTATCAAATCTTTCAATCAATCGTTGGCTGAAATCCTCCATAGTGGTGATGGAGTGGTGAGGGAGCCATGCCCTTGACTTATCCTGCCATGGTACCACCATCCGTGAGCTATCCCCTCCAAGTGCAAGGTGGCAAATCTTAATGCTTCTTCTTCAAACATTGGGTTCAAGGAGAAGTATGTATCTATTTTTTTGTAGCCACGACCTTGCTGATGTACTACCTGTCCCATCAAAGTTGGGGATTGTAATCTTTCCCAAATGGTGCTGGATATCCTTTCTTACAACATACCTCCTCTTCCTATGCCCACCTTTTGTTTTCAGTTCATAGAAATCACTGCAATTCACATCATTGCGAACTGCAGCACTCAAAGCATTGTATTCATCATGAAATTTGTCCATTACATTAACCTGATCAGGCTACTCTTCGTCTATATCTTTCTGCAAGAACTTGGCCCTAAAAGTCTGGTGTTTACTGAGGCTCTTTCTGCTTCAGCAGAAGTTCTATTCCCATTAGAAGTACTACATATGGTCCTATTATGTGCAAGCTTGTCAACACTTGGTTGCTGATTTAAGCCTCTCAGTAATTGAACCATTTACCTCAATGTTTTAAACATATTATTGTGGAGTTCCTCAATCCTTTTGAAGAATGCTTCAGTGGTGTTATCTTCCTTGTCCACCGTGGCCGTTCCCTCTTCCTCTCTGTTGGTATCATAGTTCCCTTTCACTCATCAAATTTTCCCTTAGGTTGACAGGTTCACTGCTTTGTACCACTGAAATATCCCACTTGTGCAACAATCAAGAGTCTAAATAGAATTCCCAGTATTAATAATGAAATGAAAGCTTTTAATGTCAAGCTGAAACAATTGCTTAGAAAAACTCAGTGAACAACTCTGATGCACCTATTATTAGAAATCACCAGTGCATACATAAATCAAAGATAGGAAGTGGAAACCAAAATTGCATCTTTTTGTTCATCAACTCTAGTACATACTGAAATTAACATACTGATTCCCATATCGGCTGCACTAAATCTAGAATGATGTCTTCTCTAGCTCTTGCATTCCTAAGTGCAAGCATAAGGCTTTGCTAGAAAATGGACAGGTATGGTTTTACTGAAAATATATGCTGCTATGAAAGGGCTTCACCGCCAATCCTCTATGCTTATCAAAACAACTATTGCAGTAGGAACAAACAATTATCTGAACTCTTGAAACACCTCCAAACACCTAGACGATATTCCCCAGAATCTCTGCGGACTATCAAAGGCCGACACACCTGAGCTAATCTGTAGCAAATTCCTGCATAATAATATGGAACTTATAAGTGTTGCGGTAAGCAAAGGAAGCCCGATATGCAATAAAATCACCAGAATATAATATAGTTTGAAATCTTTTATAGCCTTTATGCCCAACTTCAATAATAAACTTGCCACAATAGCACCCCTCAAGATGTAATCATTTACTTCAGGCAATAGTCTAAACTTTAGACTCTTAATGGTAAAAGTATTATCCTAGCTGATACTGAAAAGCAGGGGTCCCACAATATAACATCAAACCACAATTTCACCAATAAATATTATTAAACCTCAGACTTCAATATACGCGATAAATTTTATCAATGGCATGGCATCAATATCAATCATTTGGGATCACATTATTCATTTCCATCAACAATACTTGCACTTTGCCTATATTAAAATATTAGCCAAGAATCGGAACCCATAAAAATCTAAGTTACCAGGTTCACTTGCTGCCAGTCCAGACCTAAGTCCAGTTTGCACCGGGTCCGACAACTGGTCTGGTTAGCGTAGGGGTCAAGCAAAATTTGCGGATAAATCCTTTGAGAAATCCATCAGTATCGCCTAAAGCTGAAAGGAATGGAATTGTGTGCAAAAAGGAATGGATTAAATTGAATATATTTTAGTATATATAATATATTCTAATATTTTATAATTTATATAAGGTGAATTTATATATTTATTTATATTTATTATATATATTTTGTACTAAGGAACCCAAACCCGCAAAAAAAAATTAGCTGAACTAGTGAACTGAGTTCTCGAACCTGAACCTAAACCCAAATCCGAACCGGTAATTTAGATAAAAATTATTACATCAACTTTAAACCAGAGGCTAAAATAATATTTAGAAATATATTAAACCATAAAACAGCTACCTGACCATTTATCAATCTTTATTTTCTGAATCAGGAATAAACTTCTGTAAATTTGTCTCCAATGGAGACTTCACAAATTTAGCCCAACTGTGAACTCTGTCACAAATCCACTCCCAAGAAGAGTCAGAATTCATCCAACCATTCTAATCAACTAAAGGTTTCCGTCCTCGACTTCTCATAAACCGTCATATCAAAATCAAAAACATATGTCACTCCACCCAACCAACCTCCTTATAAAGAACTCCCAAAAGCATCTAGAATATTAGGCTGACTTAGCCAACTTTAACATTTACAATATTTGGAGAACTTTATTTAATAAAGTGACTTTTTATATTATTTTATTATTTTCACTTTATTTTAATTAAATTAATAAATTAATAAATTAAAGTCATTATCATGAAATAAATTTTAATTTTTCGACAACATAATTAATTAATTTTAATTAAGTCACTGTATGAAAATTTGGGGACATTACACCAACTCTAAAGCTTGGGGGAGTTCATATTTTCCTACTATATTTGGGATACCACAAAATCTAGGTAATGTTTCTCAATATCCCCTAGGTTTTACAATTTTATAGAATTTGTAACCATCCCTATGTTATGAAAATTAAAGATAGAATGATTATCAAGATATTGTAAAAGAATCCTTAAATAAGATTATAAACACTTTATTCGGATAGGATAAGAGTGACAACTAAGAGGATAAGACTAACAACTGATATTCCTAAAATCTATCCTAAAAGCGCATTGACCATTATAAATAAAACATTAAATTAATACCCTCCCTTAATGGTGAATCTCTTAACTACACCAAGCTTATTCCAAAATTTTACAAATTTTTCAGGACTCGAAGACTTGGTAAGAATGTCAATGGATTGATCCCGAAAAGACAATCTTGAAACATAACCAATCCATCTTCTACAAGTTGTCTGATAAAATATCAATGAAGTTCCACATGTTTGGAATGCTTTTTGAAAATAGGATTCTTGGCAAGTTTTAGCACCCCTTGATTGTCATAGAACAAGGGTGAACAGGCTTTGCTTGAGGCATCTTCATGTCCAAAAGCATCCTCTTCAGAGCCATACTACCTTGTTACTTGTATTGCTCCTCAATATTAAGCATTTGTTGATGATAGAGCTATTGCCTACTATTTCCTACTAGTCCACGTGACTACACCTATGTCGAGGCCACAAACACAACCATGAGTGGATTTACTATCATTTGAATTTGTAAACCTAAACAATCTAGGATCTTTCCTTCTATTGTATAATATCCCAAAGTCAAGTGTCCCTTTCACATATCTCAACATCCTCTCCACTAAAGTCCTATGTACTTCTTGGGTGTTGTCATGTATCTAGAAATGAAACTCACAACATAGCTCAAATCATGTATAGTGGCATTAAGATTTATTAACCTCTCAACTGTTGCCTATAAGTTAACTCATTGACTATCTAAGAGTTAGTTTGGTTGAAAGTTTTTGTCCTTTTTTCATACATGTTGATAAGATTTTGCAATCTATCATTCTAAATTTGTTAAACAACACTTGCCATATTTTGATTATGAAACAAAAACGCTGCCGCTTGTTTTCTTCTACACCTGGGCAGTAATGTACGAGGCCTAGATCATTAATGTCAAAAGCTACACATGTATCCAATTTGATCTTTTCACTTGCATGTGTCTCATTACCTATAATAATGATGTGATCTACATAAATGACTAGTAACATTATATCATCACCAATGCTTTTGACATAAAAAATTTGGATATGAAGGATTTTGCTAGAATCCATGTTCAACCAAATATCTATCAATTTGGATGTATCATGCCCTAGGTGCCTGCTTCAAGCCATATAAAGTTTTCTTCAGTCTACATACAAGATTCTTGTAATGTCCCAACTTCGCAAATCTAAGAAAACACGTAAACAATGAATTTTAATGATTGATTAATTCATCTAGGGTGTAATTTGTCTAAATTCATTTGAGTTTATTTGTTATCAATAAGTCAATTCCATATTTAATTCCTAGTGGGATAAAAGGGATAAGCTACCTTAGGATGCCCGTAGCGCTTAACAGGCCCAAGGGCGGTACACTCCCCCTTGGCCCTACTGCCAGAAGCCCTTTGTCAACTGCAGTGGGTGGCCTACCTGACAGAGGCCTAGTTCCTGCTATCCCTGTTGCCTAATTCCTCATTTATCTCACTGGGTTTGGATATGCAATTGCTTTATTTATTATCTTGGTAGAGATCATTCCTCTAATTCTTAATTGCATAATATGGTTCTTTCTTAATTAGTAGTTGTATAATATTTATTAATTTATGTAATATGTGGAGATGTATTCATATTATATATATATATATATACATACATACATACATACATATATATATATATATATATATATATATATATATATATATATATATATATATATATATATATATATATATATATATATATATATATATATATAATATGTGGAGATGTATTCATATTATATACATACATACATACATACATACATACATACATAGATATATATATATATATATATATATATATATATATATATATATATATAAGATTTCATTATCTAATTTCTATATATATAAAGGTGTATCTTAACCATCCTAGAATATAATTATTTTGAATTTAACAACTACCCAAAATTTATACATTTATGCAATAACACTTATCTATTTTTCAGAATGTAACTTCATTAAATATTATTGCGAATTTAAACAAGGGTCGAAAAACGACTTACCTGCGTCTCCTGTTGCTGCGTCCTTTTTTCCCGCGTCCCATGCATCCCTTCTCCCTATTTTGTTAACCGCGTGCCTTCTTCCTTCCTTCCTAAAGCCCACGAGTTTGGCTTTTAATACCAGCGGATGGGGGGGAAAACGGACTTCGGCCAGGGGTCGTGTCTGTTTGGAGGAGCGAACGAGGTGACCGTTGGAGTCACCGTTTCCACCCGCAGCTCTTTATCGGTGCCTTCAAGCTTAGACACAACGCTTCATACCTACGGTGTTTGCTGGTGTAGTTCCACCCCGAAAACCCCTAGTTTAACGCGTTGGTTGTATTATGTATCGGTTCTTATAAAATAAAGGGTCCCGTAATTTGTAAATTCTCATTTTCTTAGTAATGTTTACAATATATTAAGTTCTTCTTTTCTCTTGTTTATATTGTATATTTATATTTTTAGATTTATTACGTGCATCAATAATAATAATAATTATTATATATTTAATTAACAATGCATTATATTGTATATAGTTTATGTCTATTTATCACTAATTATATATTAGTTAACAATTGAACATGATTATTACATCAATATAAACTAGGAGCCATTTCTGATTAAATAATGGAAGATAAATGATATTTTTATAATTACAAAAAATGTGGGGTTATGACAATTCTCCTTTGCTACAAACTTGAAAACCTTGTGATTGGGATTTGTACACTTCTTCCTACAAATCTCCATTGAGAAAGACAATCTTGACATCCATTTGATGGACTATCCAACCAAATAGAGTTGCCCTGACTAGAACTAATCGAATGTTGCTCATCTTTGTTGTAGGAGAAAAGGTTTCTTCATAGTCAATGCCTTCTCAAAAATTGTACTTACAACCAAAGTTACAAGACTCCGCGAGTCTTGCCTAGACTCGCAGAGTCCAAAGGCGGGTCGCCCTCGCCGAGGCCCACAGCCTCTGGACTCAGTCGAGTCTGGCCGAGTCTGTCAAACCAACAAATAGAGACATTGAAGAGCAGACCAACAAATAGATTGAAGAGGAGATAAGGTTTGTTGATTGTTTGTGCAAGTTTGTAGCTTGCATTCAAGCATTTGAAGGTGTTAAAGAAGGATTTGGAAGAGGTTTTCAAGCATATTTATAGAGGTAAGTACCATTTTTTTGTTTGTTTTTTTATTTTCTTACTTTCATATTTCCATTTGTTGTACATTTGTTTTGTTTTTGTTTTATTTTATATTGATGGAAGAAATATGAAAGTTGAAACCCTAGTTTTGTTTATTCTTTCTATTATTTATTTTTAGATTTTAATTTATTTAGAATAAGAGACATTATGCTGATTGTTTTCATTTATAATATATTGTAGCATAATGTTTCATCCTACCGGTAGTGGAAGTGGTGCCCCAGTTAGACAGGATAAGGCTTGGAAACATGGCATCCCCAAGATCAAAAAAAGAAGTAACATGTATCTATTGCAAAACAAGATATAATGGGGGAGGTATTAACCAGTTGAAATATCACATTGCACAAATAGAATGCCATGATGCAAACCCATGCAAAAAAGCACCACTTGAGTCTCTACGTGAAGTGCAAGCTCAATTAGAGGAATTTAAAGAGAAAAAATAATTAAAAAGGAAGCAAATGGAAGAAATGGCAGCCATTGGTGGAGAGGCTTCTTCAAATCTTCGGCCTCCATTTCTTGAATCTGGAAGTAGTGGTTTGTGGTAGTGTGAGTGTGAGCATTGGGCATCAAATTACAAAGTCGAGCGATCACTGATATTGGCTCCTCTGAGCTTTAGACTTCTAGCCTCTAAACTCTAGCTTTTATGTTGATAAATGATTTGAACTTTTGATGACATGGATTTCATATTCCATGTATATTGTAGACATTTGACACTATCTATATTTCTAATGTGTTATTTAGTTTAGCTTATTTCCTTCAGCGCAAGCCTAAAATTTGCATTTATACTTATGTGATCAATGTAAACTTGTGTATGTGCTTCAATTTGATGAGATTATTGTGTCTTTACTGTTAATTTATTAAAAAATGCATGAAAGAAGTTTAAAATCGTTAAAAATCTTTGAATTTCTTGGGTTTTACAATTTGCCGAGTTTGGGCGTCGAGGCCGAGTCCAAGTCAAAAATCAGCTTGCCAAGTCCGAGGCTTGTAACTATGCTCGCGACCAACCAAAATTTGTACTTGTCAACAGTACCATTTGTCGTGTACTTGAGTTTGCACACATATTTGCAACCAATGGGTTGCTTCCCTAGTGGAAGATCTAAGAGATTCCAAGTCTTATTTTTCATAAGACATTCATGTTCAATGGCCATGGCCTTTTCTCATTTAGGTTCTCTTTTTGCCTCCTTAAACACCTGTGTTTAATAAACACCCTAAATATTAGCCATTAGAGCAAATTGTGTTCTGCTTGTTCTTGCCTCTAAATGATCTACCCTTGATCATTTCACTTATCCAAACATTGACAATGGTGTGAATCACGGTTATGTTCTCTTGCTGCCTATCCATTGTTACCATTACAGCACCATTTGATTCTAAAAATCCACGGAAATGGACATATGGTCTTGATTGAGGTCCCAACTGTCAAGGTAACATGTGAGGGTTTGGGACCTTGGGCAAACTAATCAAGAATCTTCATGAGGGTTTCTACTATTTGTAGCAACTTCTTATTGTAATTGTTTTCTCCTGCTAACTGCCCATTGTCACCACTGCAGCTTCTTTTTAATGATTAACATTTGATCCAGACATACTCTCATTGCTAATTCACCCAGTATTTTTGACATTTGTACCCACTTTAAAGCCTTGTGTACGTAACCACACCTACCATTGAATATGAGAAATTTTCAGCTTGAATTAATATATTTTGATATTTATTTTCAGCTTTTAGGTAGAGTTTCTCAGCAATTTTGTGTTCTTATCATTTAAAAGCCTATCCTCTATCACATTTCCTATCTGTCTTTAGAAAAATCTACTGCAGATCAAATATCCTAGGAGAATTGATTATGACATATTTGAGAAATTCATTTTAAATAAAACTATCTTCCAAAATCAATATCTCATTTATAAAATGATGAATTAAGAAAGTACCGCTTTCATACTCCAATGCTTGAAGAATCATTTCTACCTGAACAACAGAATAAAAGGTACATTCATCAATGTTTTCTTCTTGCCATTTTATATTAGCACAAATTTGTCAATCATATCTCATCATACATAGAACCAAGCAAATAATGATGACGTAGTTTGAGAACAGAGACAAAAATGTGGAAGTTAAGAATAGAAATTGACTTGATAGAACAAAGTTACAAAACACATTCATTAACAAGGATGAACTGAACAGAGCTCTGCATGTAATTCAATTAAACAATTGGTAAAATTCAGCGCAGAGAGAAAAATAGCACAAAAAAATCAAGTATAACAATAAACATCAGATATAGTTGTAGTAAGTGGCACAAACCACCCTTGTAATTGAAACAATACCATAGATCTCAAGTGAAACATTTCCTTGCATCTGTATTAAAAAGATTAATACCATCCACTACAAAGCATAAGATTTGCAATTTTGCATACTCCTAGCTCTAAGTAATTGTTAAGCAATATTGGTTAAAGATTTACGTGGAATTTTCAAATACTCAATACAACTACACTAGCAGTTTGGAAGGTTGAAAAGATTGAGTGGTAAGTTCATGATAGCGTTAATCATAATGAAGTCAATAATGCAGCCAAGGAAGATGTAGCATAAAGGTTACAACCAGAGAAACATGTAATGTCCCCATTTTAGCAGACTTGGATTTTGTGAGATTAGCCTATTATCCTGACCCTTGTAGGCTAATGTGTTGGATAGAGGGTCTTTTGAGGATTGGTATCATCTCCAATGTTCAGAGTGCTTCAGTTTGGTCTTCGTTTGGCATCATTCGGACATCATTTGCTCTACTTCCTATTTTTAGTAAGTCTTGGGATGTTAGAGATGGACCCCTGCTACTTTTAGTAAAGGGGGTATGGTCATATGCAGTCTCGTCATGTTAGCTCCCAGTTCAGACGACGTTTGAAAATACAAAGTATTCATGGAGATATTAATGTTTAATTGGCTCAATTAAACATTAATTATTTGGAGATTATATTATTAAGTTATAAAATGACTTTATATTATAAAGCACTTAAATGAGGGTCTATTTATCATGATAAGGGGGCCAAGTTTATTAATAATTTATGAGCACATAACCCAAGGTTTAATTACATTATTGATGCCAATGAAATATTATAACATTTTAATGTTAATTAAGAGCTTTTTGAAGAAGTTCGAACTTCTTGAGGAAATATAAGTGTGCAAAAGGAATCGAACTTCATTATGTGATTGGAGTTTTTGATTGAAGTTTCTCTGGAGCATTGAAGTGTAGAATACCAAGGGTTTCTGCAAGATTCAAGGCTTGTCGGCATTGGAGAGCGTGGCTTCTTCATTGTAACAGCATATAGAGGGTGTGCAATATCATCTGATTATGCTTGTGAGAGTTGGCTTAATTCAGAAGTCAATATTGAGCTGATTGGAGGGTTTATTTCAGAGTTTGTTTGCAGATTGAAAGAGACTACAGTGCGCTACAATGTCGTGAACAGTGCACATGAACAGTGCACTACAGTAGTTTGAATTCTATAGAAGGGGATTTAGAAAGGTGAACAGCTATATATATTTGACAAAGGCTTTGCGTATGAGGAGAATCAAACCAATATATCAAGGCAACCATTGAAATTCCAAGTTTTCTATCTATGGTCATTGTATTAGAAAATCATTACTTCATTGCATCATTTTCTATTATGATTATATCATGAAATACTTGGAGGTTGCATATGTTTAATGGAGATATAAGTTGCATATTCCACATTCATGGTAACATTCAACATTGATCAGCCACTTACCTTTCATGCCAATTGTTTGCTTAAATGCCTAATGGCTGTAGGTATACATTGGGATGCATGACAAGTGTTTGTCTTAATGTCAACTAGCTGTACTAGTGAATTTCAGTCATTACATGTGTGTGTAAAGGTCTAAAACAGATAGTATATCATTTCTATAGCAACTTTGCATTGTTAGAAGCTTTCCATAACTTCATTTGCAGCCTACAAACCCAGAGAAGACCAATAAAGAATTCACTACAGCGGCTTCAAACATTGTATGCCAAGTGTTTGACAATATTCCTTGGGGTTCAAATAAGCGAAACAGGGTCAAATTAGCCAAGGGATACTACAAAACACAAGAATTCTCGTTGTACCTCTGTGCTACCAGGTTTGCTGAAAACCCAACCCATACCAAAACCAGTCTGAACTAGGTACGATACTAGTCAAGGTATGGGCTGGGTTTAACAGGGGTTTAACAGGGCTCTGCCCAGGACTTTGGGTTCACCCTGGGTACATCTACTACATAGCTGGGGCTAACTCACAAACCAGAGCAGAACCTTGGGAAAATCCAAGAGGAACCAGCCCCATAACATAAACATGTCACTTTTATTAAAATGCAGAAAAAATGTAATAAACTGGCCCTAATTAACCCTAAATTTGTATTTTTGTGCAAAATTATAGCATGCCCAACCCAAATGTATCAAACCCAAGGAAAAAAATTCAGTAAACTGCCAAACTAGCACCCCAATCCAAAATACAAACCAGCAACTTAGTTGTACATCTGTTGAGGATGGCCATGGAGGGAAAATAAGTTTGCATTATGATATCAAGACAAAGACAAGCACATGTAACAACTATCAAAATTAAAAACTTTGGTATTCACCATGAAACTTATTATTACAAGTTCACTGATTGGCTAGATTTCCAAGACTTGTTATACTTATCAAGGCATTGGGTACAATTTGATGGACTGTTATTCAAAATTTGGCTAGATTCCCAAGCTTATTAAAATTGTCCAGTAATTGGCTAAGTTTCCAAGACTTGATCATGTCCCCAGATATATCAAATAATGCAGCCATTAGAGATGTTATCTAAAGGTTACAAGCAGAAAAAATTTGAATCTCACAAGTAATCTTGTTGTATCTCTGTCAAGGGAAAACAAGTTTGTTGCTTTATCAATGTAGAGATGAGCACATCACAAGGAAGTTTTTGGGAAGCCACATTCAGATTGATCAAATAATAGGAAAACAAGGTATTAGCACCATGAATCTCACAGTGCTCTTGGCACACCTTTACTGATGACAGCCTTGGAGGGAAATAAGTTTCCATTGTCTCATCAATGCAGAGATAGGCACATTACAAAGATGTTATTGAGAAAGCACATTCAGATACATCATATAATGACAAACAAAGATATTGGCACCATGTGACAATTATCCGTTGTTCAAAAAGGACACATCCCCACCCCCTACATGCAAAAAATTTCAGAAGTTTCCATGATAAGTACATCCCTGGAACATGGGGAGGCCATGAGGACATCCCCCTGCCATCCCTCCATCAACACCACTATTTCTAAGATTTCTCCAATCTATTTTTTCTCTAAGAGGGACTGTTTTAGGGACATCCCCTCCAAATGGGCACATCTGGGGGACTGTGAGGCATCCCTTGACCCTAACAAGAAATGCAAAGGCATCACCTATAAAAAAGTGCTGAAAAAGTATCCTATGTTATATATTAAAAAAAATCTTGATTCTAGTGCCCATAGCCCTAACCCTAATGGCTAACGGGTGTCACCCACACCCACAGCCTCACAAAAACCTATAAAAAAGATATTTCAGTCACATTCCAAATTGCAAGTGTTCATTGACTGAAGTTGAAAGTTGGAAACTGAGGTAGTAAGCCAAGAGTGAGAAGATTGCAAAGAGTGGAAGAGCATCAAGCGAGGAAAAGTGAGATCAGAAAGAAGACTCAGAAGAGTGAAAGCATTTGCTAAATTCAATGTATCAAGCCACAAGGTAAGAATTTCTGATTTCTTCATTTCTCATTTCATTTTTAATTTTGAAATTTATTTTGATTTATAAGCTTGTAGCTTTGTTTTCAATTTCAAAATTGGAAGTCAAACTAAGATTCCATCTTGTGTATCCTCTGCTTCTACACTTCATCCAGCCTAAAGTAACAAAAAAAAAGTAAAATTTATGACAGTACTATCTAGGTTTTTTCAATTTTTTAAATCAGCTTTTTAGTTTTGTAAAGTAATGCATAAACAATTGAAAAAATTTAAAATCAGTCATAAAACCTTAATTGTTAAACTAGGATTTTAACTTTTGTGTATCCTCTGCTTTTATGCTTCATGCAACTTAAAGTAAGAAAAACAAAAGGAAAAATTTCGTTTCTTAATCACTTGCATTATGCATGGTTTGAATTTTAATTTTTAAATTATAACCTTCTAAATTTGATAACTGTTTCTTGTCACTATGAGTACGAGTTCCCACGGGATGAATTTTGATGAGGATGAGCTTGAAGAGGTTGAAGATGAAGTTAAAATTGAATCTGATTATGCACATAATGATCCAAATACAAAAGCAGAGAGGGGTGAAGCAACTAGTTTTATTGGAGTGAAAATATTCGCAGCACTTCCAAAATGGTGCAAAAATATGCTAAGGTTCCCTTCAATTCAAAGTCCCCTTTACGACAATTTGCAGCTAAGTTACAAGCAAAGCATCGGGACATTTGGGGGCACTAGGTTGTGGAAGTGCCACTTTTATAAACACAAATTTCAAGGCAACATAACAAAAGCTAATGCCCACCTCCTTCTCTGAGCCAAAGGTGTAAATGTAAGTGCAAAGCTGGCAAAAAAACTCAAATATAGGACTGACATAAGTAAATTATGGAGTGTTAGTAAAGAAAATGCATCTACAACTACTACTTTGCCACTAGGGGAAGAGGTCTTCAGAGTTCTAATACTTTGCAAAGGCACAGGCACATATTCAAATTTCATCTAGTGCAAGAGCAGCAATGCCCAAGGGGAAACATAAGATGACTAGAAATGTTCTAAACCCAGTAGTAGAATTATCTAATGTGCAAGTAAAGAATGAGACAAACGATGCCATTTGCAAAATTTTCATTGTGAATGGCATTCTATTCCATGTGGCTTTTTGCACTCTAATTATTATAAGGCTATGACAAAGATAGTAAGGTGTAATACAGATGCAAAAGCATATGGATTTCAAAGAATCGATGTTGTTCAATTAATCAAGGAGACAAAGCTCCTTTATATAGAGTTACAAAGACGATGTTTCTAAAAGAAACAATCGTTAACTAGAGGCTAAATTAGAAACAACTTAAATGACCATTAATAGCATAAAGAGAAAGATATTATTCTAATACCCTCCCTTAATGATCATCGTTCTAACTACCAACAGAAATAACAGAGAATATTGCCCCCTTCTTCTCAGAACATGCTGCAACAAAAGACAAGAGCCTGCCACCAACTCTACCACTTGAGAAGAGTCTGCCACCAACCCTCCTAGAAACTGCAGAACTTCTGGAGATACCCAAAACAACACCAACCGCCCAACCTGATGTTGGAGAACTCTCCCTCCCTGTAACCAGAGACACATCAAGAACAGCTGTCACGATTTTGAGGAAAAAATCAGCAAACCCTCCAAACTATTGCAAATGAGCAAGATGCCCAAAAATAGACTGCAAATAAGAGACTAGTGCAGATGTTCGCACAACTCCAAGTGCAACTAAAAACAGACTGCAACAAAGTACCATTTTTGAGGAAAAAATCATAAACCCTCGTGATTTTTTTTTTTTTTACAGGGACAAAAAATATTTAAAATCCCACAGACAATTTTTTAGGACAAAATTATTAAACCCATCAGAATTTTTTTTAGGTAAAAAAATATTAAAAACCGAAACGAACATCGATGCCCATAAGCCATCTTCACACTTTTTGAGGCACGAAAAACGAGGTACTAAGAAGATGCTAAGTACACAAAACCTTACTACCTTCCAACATCAAGTTGGTCAATGACACCATCTTGCACGTTTCCCAATGCATGGAAAACAAAAAAACTAAGAAGAGGCATTGGCATGGAATTAAAAAAAATCGAATCCCAATGCAGAAACAGAGGCAGATGCAGGTAGACTTCAAAAAATGAAGTACGACAGGCACGAATTTCAAGAAAAAAATTCTGGCTGACCTAGAAAAATCTGAAGACAACCCAGAAATCCTTGCGAAAAACCCATAAAGAATCTGCTGTCGGAATCTGGATCCGCTGGCTCAAAAATTGAGGCACAAAAATCAAAGCACCCAAAAAATTCTGATGAGGACCCAGTTGAGATCTCGACAAACCCACCACGAATCTGTGCTTAGAAATTTTTTCAACTGAATCTAGAGGGTCAAAACCCTAGCCGAAAATGCAGATTTTCGTCCAAAAATGGCAGAAAAAAAATAAATCTGCAGGCGGGAAAGTCGCGTGGTTGCGCGAAATGCAGGAGAGACGGGTCGCGGGAGAGGGCAGCAAATAGCCAAAAAACCCTAGTAGCTACAGCCAAAACGAACTGCTAAAGTAGCAATTTCGAATAAACAAAGAAATTTTTCAAAAAAAACTATTAAAAATTCATGACGAATTTTTAATTGAAAAATTATTTCGAAAATAACCAAGGCTCTGATACCATAATACAAATGCAAAAGCATATGGATTTCAAAGAATCGATGTTGTTCAATTAATCAAGGAGACAAAGCTCCTTTATATAGAGTTACAAAGACGATGTTTCTAAAAGAAACAATCGTTAACTAGAGGCTAAATTAGAAACAACTTAAATGACCATTAATAGCATAAAGAGAAAGATATTATTCTAATAAGGTGAGACTATCATATGTGCCACTAGGGGAGACTAAATTGAAGACAACAATCTTAGATAAGAACTATTACAAGACTAATATTTTATCGGAGAGAATGAAGGATACTTAAGTCACAAATGAATGTAGCATAGTCATGATGGGTGGATGGACATTAGGCATTAATCATGCTTACATGTATAGAGGGCACTTATTCCTTGGAAGTGGCTATGTAGCCACATAAAACATACGTTATATAAGGGGCACATATTCCGATGTGCCTTTTTCCTCTTTTATAACTTACGTTTTATGTGGCTGCATAGCCAATTACTTATTCCTTAGGGTTGTTGATTGTTCAGGGTATTGCAAGGATGCTGATTTTCAATTCCAAATCCTTAAAGCATAGAGGAGGTTGGGCCACAAAATGTGGAGCAAGTGCTGACAAATGTGGCCAATGTGTTCAAAGCTGCAAGGAATTAACTAAGGCATCCCACAGACATATTTGGTGGACTCTTTGTTGCATGCCATAAACAATGTAGTTAAGGACATGGGAAAAATCAATTGAACTAATGCAATTGTTAGTGATGTGTAGATGTTTATTTGCAACCACCACACTTCAAATACACTCTTCAAGACTTCTCCAAAAATAAATTCTTGAAACCTATAGAGACTAGGTGAGCATCATATTTTATTCTCTTGTAGAGGATATTTGACTTGCACAAGGCATGGCAATTAATGGTGATGACAACAAAATGAAACAATGAACAGATTCTAAGATAGAGCAGGGGAAGAGGGTGGAAGAGGTGGTGAAGAGTGATGTTTCTAGGCCAAAATAAAATATATTATCACCATCATCCATCCATTCTTCAAAGTGATTAGATATGGGGATGTTAATGGACCTACCATTGGAGAGATGTATGAGTGCATTGATAATATGCTTGACCAAAAAAAGGTTGTTGTATGACCAAAAACCCCACATTGCAATTCTACAATAAACATATTCAGCCAACCATTCAACATAGATGGGAGAAGCTCAACACTCCTTTGCACATGTTCGCATAGTCATCATTGTCCACTGGTATATGGGTTTGTTATTATGTTGTTAGATTTGTTACTGTCAGTAGCATATTTAGGATACTATTTGTTGTGTTGTTAAACCCGTGAGTGCTATTTTAGAGCATAGGGTTGCCTTTAATCCTCCTATATATTTGTAAACCCTACATGAGAATAGACAATGGAATAATATTATATTCATTATGATTCTCTAATATGGTATCAGCGCTAGAATCGTTCGTGTGCCTATGTGTCATTTTGATGCATCATCCGATACATGCATAGCTTCTAAAAGGTCGATGAGAGATGGATCTGTAGAAGATCCTAGAAAAGCTGGTTTATTGCCTAAATTACTAGGCAATTACATTGGCATTTCAACATTCACGGTTCATCATCCGCTTTGTCAAGTATCTATAGGCCCATGAAAAATCATTTGCTAGCCTATGTGATTTCAGTGCACATTGTCTGTTTGATCGGCCCATGAAGCTCTTCATTTCTCTCCTATGTGGATTGTTGTTTGGAATCGTTTTTTCCTCAAGCAATTGGTGCTCTTCTTATTCCACACAACAACGTTCGTGGGTGTATTCTTGTGTAGGCATTCTTAGTCCTTGCTTTGGCCCAGACCATTCTCGAAGTTTGGCTATGATTGCACCATTGATTGGTGAATATTGTTCGCAGAATAATCGACCTCACATTGGCTCGACCTTCTCTATCAGGGGCAAGTCAAAGCTATGAGCGTAGAGTTCATTTGTCGAGCAGCATGTAAGATGCAAATTCATTTGGTGGCGTTGTAAGGAGAGTTAACTTTCCCTGCAGCACATAAGAAGTCTACTGCCATGATCTCACACAAGTGATTGAAGACTCTCGGTGGGCCCTCTAAAATGCTGCATTCACCCTCTGTAACAAAAATTCAAGGGTCGGGTACTTCAAATAACATCATAAGTTATATGTTTTGTTTCTTATTGAATAGCTACCAGACTTAAAAACTTTAATCGTAAGCTGTCTTCTTTTTAATTATTGTTCATTAATGGATTTAGTGAAATACATGGGGTTACAAATTCATGGTATATAGTTTTGACAAAACTATCCAATAGAGTGTAAACTATCATTGTTGAATTTTATTATGCTCTTCAACATTGATTGCTATCACCTTACTTTTTTGGTGAGGAGTTTGTCTTGTCTATACCCAGATTTTATTCTATTCTCCATACTCCTCTGAGAACCTGACAAATCTCATGTGTTGTATTCCAATGTCAACTTTGAGAGCATTTAACAGAGGCATCTTTGTAATTTCAACTCAGCTATGGTGTTAGTTTTGCTTCTATATTATCCTCTCTATACAGTCACCTGTTGATTTGAGTGACAAGAGATAGGACAATATCACATCTAGCTAAGACAATGGCAGGAAGTTCTCCAAAATTCCTTCTTCCAGATTCGCAATTGCTTGTTGGCATTGTGTTGTCATTGATGTCAGCCGGCATTGTGGTCATTGAAGTCAACCGGTATAGGCATTGCGGTGTCATTGATATCCACCGGTATAGCTGTCATTGACCACAACCGCTGAGTATACAAATAGGTGTCAACCAGTGAGTAGGCATTGGAGAGAGTTAGCATGATGGAAAGGTGTCAACCGTTGAGTGATGTATTGACATTGTCCGGTGAAGTGAAGTGTTGGCATTTTGTTGTTGCCAACCGGTAAGCATGTAACCTGTAAGAAAGCAAGGCTGATCCAATAAAGAATGTGCAGACAAACGGTATACAGTTTGATGTCATACAGCAGGACTCCCACCAAGTAAAGATGTTGTCATCAGATGAGGAAATGACCGACAGAGTTTGTGCTGCTGCAAGATAGTAAGAAAGGTCAACCGGTTCTCACCAAGTGTTTGGCAGGTTAAGTGCCACAATCTATCCACTTCCACCAGTAAGTGGTAATACTCAGCCTATCTCCCAACATACATGGAATGTATTATATCCCTCCAGGATAAGGCAATCAAAGGAGTTAAAGGCAGGTGGTTGAAGGCACATACTAGATGATCAAAGTGAGATATCATAAGCCTCCAGTGTCTGAGATCAGAGATGAGCACTGGATCAACATGTGAAGACATGATGAGCTACCGGGACAAAAGAGGAAGAATTAGTTGTGATGAGTTTGCCACTTTGGCAACCTGGTTGAGATGAGGTGTGAGTTGATGAAGGAGAAGGAAAGATTTTGCATTTGCACACATGGACCTACTCCGGGATGTTGATGTCAACCAGAATGCAGATAGAGATTAGTGTCATCGGTGTGCAAGCAGATGAACTGTCAAACGGTAAACATATCTACCGATATGCTAGAAGATCAGATGGAGATTAATGTTGCCATGGTTGGACACAGCTGAAGATTGCTGACATAGTGATCCTATGGATGTTACCGGTGTGCAGACAAGAGTGTAGTCAACCGGTAAGCATGTCAACCGATAAGCGAGCAGAAGAGACAAAGTGAAGAGCTCCTATCAGATGGACATGTGTCCGAGTTTGGTGACCGGGCAAATGTGATCCAACGAGCAAAACAGAGAAGAGATGGCATGAAGGTTGACAGGTTAATGTATAACCGGTAGGGAAGTTGAACCGGTAGATGAACACGAGTAGTGTGTTGGTCGATGACTGAGCTTAAACCAACACAATGGACTAAGCTGAGGTGGATATCGATTAGAGGACACATGGACTCCAGGTGGTAGGTAGACATATAGAAGTCAGTGAAGTGTGTTTTGGCGAGGTTGGTAATGGGTAGGTAGACATTAAATGTCAATTGTGACCTTCACAAGTCAAGTGCATAGGTTTGCGGCTCGATATAGATCGAATGGCAAAGATTTTCAATGCAATGATCGATGCAGGATGTCCAAGTGCAGATCAGATTTGATGATGACTACTGCGAGATCATTTAACATGATTGACAAAGAGCATGGCCGACAAACAGACCATGTTTGCTAAATATAGGAAACGCGTATTGGAAGCAGCGAGATTGGCTGTGATGCTTGATTTGCTACAGGTTATATTCGATTTGATCTTATTGGATTTGGTTTTGCCTTGTAGTCGGTGGAAGAAACCCTAACGCGCCAAATTTGAAGTCATGCTTTGGCGGGAAAGCCTGGATATAAATAGACAAATAGAAGACCTAAGTTAATGATGCTACCAGAAGGTGTGGTGCCGGATACACAAGAAGAGAGAGTGAGTATGCATCAAAAAGTCAATCAATCGGAGAATTCATCATAGAACATCGAAGCGACTGAGTGTGTGGAGGTGCAATCGGTGAGAGGGTTTAACAGAGGTTTAACCAGTAAGGTTGAAGTAGCTTGTAAACTGCCATAGATTGTAACAGTCAAATGAACCGGTAGTGTTAGAACCGGTAAGAAGGCAAGAGAGAGAGTGGAAGATAGCAGATTGAGTACCAGAGAAGATTCGGCAAGGCAGAGAGCAGAGCAACGTTTAACCGGTATGCTAAGTAACCAGTAAACGGGTGCATGGTCTGACAGTCCATCCAACCAACAAAGTCTGAACCGGTGTGTCTGCAGTAGTAGATGAGTAGACAGAAAGTGAGAAAAAGGAAGGAGAGGACAGGGAACCAGCAGAGAGAAGAACAGAGGCAGAGTGACAGAAAGAGGTTTGAACCGGTAAGACAGAGGAGTGAAACCAGAAGAGAGAATTAATGCAGTGGTTACAAAACACATTTGTAACCAAGTTATTTACTATTGTATTGTTTTGATAACATTCATTGTATATCACTGAGTTGGTGCTCAGTGCAGGGTTTGGTGCCCTAATCAGCAGGGGTAGGTGCTCCTTTGGGTTGGTGCTCCTTGGGTTGGTGCCCTAAATGTTGTAATAGTTGTTTTCATTGTGAGGCTAGATTGGAGCAGTAGACTCCAGCAACATTTCTCGCTGAGGTTTTTTCCATGTTGGGGTTT
This sequence comes from Cryptomeria japonica, assembly GCF_030272615.1. NCBI lineage: Eukaryota > Viridiplantae > Streptophyta > Pinopsida > Cupressales > Cupressaceae > Cryptomeria > Cryptomeria japonica. The sequence goes on from NC_081407.1 coordinate 274,029,726, forward strand.
CCTCGTACATTTTGTGTTACATGATGTGGCTTTGTGTGTTTGGATTTTAATCTCTTTCCTTATCTCACCGGTATGCTCATTTGGTCTTAGAATTGTTAACCGATACACACATTTGATTTAATAGGTTTAAGATTAAAATCACTGATTCACCTGCCCCCCCTCTCAATGGCATCTTGTGTCCAACATTGCTATGCCGAAATAATTATTCCGCTTGGAAGACCAAACTTAAAACTCAACTAGAGTTTGAAGAAATTTGAGATGTGGTCAGTGACACCACAACAAGACATAAAACAAATGTCTATGAGCATAAGAAATTTGATCAAGCCCACAAAAAGGCAAAATTGATCATTTTGTTCAGTGTGTCTGATGATGTCCAGCCCTTTATCCGCAACTCGTCCATATCGAAAGACGCATGGGACAAGCTCAAGACGATGTATGAGGCAAAGAATCAGAATCAAATCCTGAATTTGCAAAGTCAACTACATGACCTGGAGATGAAGAATGGAGAACAGTTAAATTCCTTCCTCAAAAGGATTGTAGAGTTAAGAGCCTCTCTACAAGCATTGGGAGAAACAATTGATGGTGGTGTGTTAGTGCCTATTGTTTTACGAGCACTACCATCCAGATACAAAGTCTTTGTAACAACTTTGAATGTCACTGAGACGACCCCCACATTTCAGAAGCTAGTAAATCTACTCTAGAAAGAAGAATCTATCAGCTAGGAGCATCATCAAGATGATCATGCCATGACTACAAATCATAAAGGCAAGAAACCTATGAAGTAGTTCAGTGGACCTCCTAAATCTAGTAATTCATCTAGACCTTAGACAAAGTGTCCAATATGTGAAAGATTTGGACATGATGTGAAAAATTGTTCATAGAACTCCTTCAACAAAGGATCATCCAACAAACCACCTCCAAAGAAGCCATTTCAAAGTGGCAAACCCCGATGGGAGCAAAAGCACATCCAGAAGCAACAAAGCAATGTTGCGAAAGTAGATGATTCCCCAGATGAGGAATACGTGTTGTCAGCCCAGACTTCAAAAGATGGTTCACAATCTACTTCAATATGGTATGTGGATTTGGGTGCTACAAAGCACATGACTGGACAAAAGAAGCGGTTTCTCACATTGAAACCTCATCATGGTATAGTCACACTTGGAGATGATATTGTCCACGACATCCAAGGTATCAGTGACATCTCTTTCCAATTTGGCATAATTGTTGGACATTGTTGCTGCTAGGATATGTTGTTGCCATTGATGTCAACATATTCCTGCTTCGGTGATTGCAAATTGGTTTATTGTGGTCATGATTTGGTGTATGGAGTATTTATAGTATCATTATATTATTTTGTATTGGTTTTGGTGTCCGGGAAGCTTAATTGATCATATCATATGATCCGGTTTTGCAGTTTGTTTTTTTGATCAGTGCTTTGCAGAGCTCAGTATTTCCTCCAGTATATTCCAATGTGATCAGATCTTGAGTTCTGATTTTGGGAGATTATTTTGGATGGTCTTGTGTATCTTCATTGTAGATGGTTCGTGATTTGGTGCCCCGCAAGTTATCTTTCTTCGTGACAGTTGTTGTTGTTTGAGTTTTTCTTGAGGTTCAGATGTTGATCGATGAAAATTAGATAAGTGGTGTTGGTACAGCTATTACTGATGATTCTAACGTGCTTGTTGGTGTTTCCTAATTGTGTCCTATTTGTTTTGGCAATCTGCATTAATCATTGTGCAAGTTTTTGGTGATTTTGTTGAACCGGTGATGTTCTTCGTGTTATGCGGTTTTCCTGGTGGTGTAGGGTGTTGCGGTGGTGTTGCGCATTTGGAGATTTGATTTAGGTCCATGTTATGTCATGTATATCATTATATTGGTCTGGTGGTTGATCTTTGTATCGTGTGATGTAATTTTGTAATTGTGAGTTGAGGATTTAGCCGACCTTGTTGTCAAGGTTGATGGATTGTATAAATAGGTGATATTGTCATGTAATTTAAGTATCATGGTTGAGTCTGAATTTGGTGTATGTGCGAACAAGTGATTCATCCTTCGGCATTGTGATTGAGCAGAGATTGGTGTTGCAGAGAAGACAAATGTGCTTAACTAAAACTATCATCAAGCATTTGGAGATGCTATACTATAAGTTCATTCTTTCCGGATTGTAGTCTGAATCTTATTGTAAGTCAGTGAGACTTCCCTAAGGGTTGTAGCCTTCTGGGTTATCATATTTGAGCAATGAGCTCTAGGTGGTGTGCCTGAATGCATGTGCATTCCCCATTTTAATATTTACACATACTACTACAGAGTATCATCTTATTGTGGGTAGGTTCCCACAATGGTTTTTCCCTTAACTGGGTTTTCCACGTCAAAATCTTGGTGTTGTGTTGTGCTTTCAATTTGCTTATCTTTGTTATTGTTGCAGTTTATCAAATCTGTATGTGGTTAAGTATGTAAATCCGATGAAAACTGATTCACCCCTCCCCCCTCTCAATTTTCCTTCATTGTTGCTGCCAACAATAATCACTGCAATGTTACCAATGTTTTGTATGTGCTAGAACTTACCAAAAATCTTCTTTCTATTAATCAATTTCTTGATCATAACCTTAGGATTGAATTTAATACAACTAAGGATAAAAAGGTCTATCTTATCAAAGATAAGTCTAAAAATGCCAAGATTGTTGCTAGTGCTATTGAGGCTTGATACAATTGCTAATGATCAAGCCTTAGTGACTAAGGACAATGATCTTTCAATGCTTTGGCATCGTAGATTCGATCACTTGAGCACTAGTTATTTTCTAAAATTTTGTAAGAATAACATGGTAAAAGGGCTTCCATCCCTTGAAAAGTTGAGCGCAGTTTGTTCTAGTTGTATTGCTAAAAAACAACATAGAGCACCTTTTTATCCAAGTGAGCATCGTGCTAGCCAATCCTTGCAGCTGGTGCATACCGATCTGTGCGGCCCCATGACACCTACTTATAAAGGATACAAGTACTTTCAACTTTTTGCTGATGATCACACGAGGAAAATGTGGGTATATTGCTTGCAACATAAAGATGAAGCTCTTTCATATTTCAAAGAATTTCGCAATCAGGTGGAGAAAGATACAAATCACTATATTTGTGTCCTTGCTCAAATCAAGGGGGGGAATACACCAGCACTGAATTATCCACATATTTGAAGGAAAATGGCATTCGGCATCAACTGACTACAGCATACACACCTCAACAAAATGGTGTTGCAGAATGGAGAAATCGCATCATCATGGAGATGGTTTCAAGTATGTTGAAAGATTCTCAACTTGAACATGCATATTGGGCTGAAGCTGTTCACACAACAATTTATCTTCTGAATCGTGCTCCAACCAAAGCCCTTGATGGAAGCACACCAGAAGAAGCTAGATGAAAAATCACTACAATATATACTTCTTGGATGTAGTACAAAAGCAATCTATAAGTATCATCATGTTTCTTTCCATGAATACAAAAGCATAGAACTTTTTAAGGTTTCCCACTTCAACACTCCCAAGTAGCAACTTTTACAAATTATCTTGTGCAAGAGATTCTACCAGGTATTGTTTTCTTTCTCTATCTTTTGTACCCTCCACAAAGAAAATCAAATGGCCAATAAAGAAGACTACAAAACGACAAATGAAGAAGAACCAAAAAGTTATGTCAAAGCCCTAAAAAAGCCCTATGAAAAGTGAATTAAACAACAAGAAGGAAGACCATGTCCCACAAAAATCAAGCAATCCTCCAAAACATAACAAGGACAAATTCAAGAAATCATTTCCTCCGAGAAAAGCACATATGTCCAAGTTCCAACATTCTTTCTATTGTTTCAACATTTGAATATTGTTGGGTATAAGTTACTTCAACTTCCTCTAGAGAAGTATAAAACGTAAGATTTGAAAATGGCAACAAAAATGAAGTTGGAAGGTTGTTGAGAGTAATGGGAGTTGGAGCGTTCAAAGAGAAGTGTGAAGGTCGTTGAAGAGAAGTGTTGTTGGCAAATTGGAGATAGAATATTGCAAATAAAATAATGGCATTGTGAATGAGATTACTCCAAAATAGTAATATGAATCATAGTTTGTCGTATATATGGAACCTCTATTGTTTGAACATTTGAATATTAGTGTTTATCTGTGATTTTGAAATACATTGTTGTAGATTTGTTGCATGTTTCGGCTCATCCCCAAGCGTGTCTACACCAAATGGTATCAGAGTAGGTTCCAAAAGACTAGAAGTGTCAGACAAAGTTCTAGAGAATTTGTTGTAGGTAAAGGGAAATAGGAGTGCAAACCTACAACTACAAAGAACTTGTGTATAATGGCACATGAAGGACATGGACGCCAAAGTGGGACACCAAGAGGTGCAAACCAGTGTTATAGGACTCGGCAAGTCTGGCTCGAACTATGCGAATCCAGAGTAGGTCAACCCTATAGAGTCCAACGGACCCTAGACTCGGACTCACCTGAGTCTGGCCAACTCTGCTCAAACTCGCTGAGTCCCGAGCATGAGACTCTCTCGTGCCCAACCACAAATAAAAAGCAAAAATAAAATAAAAAATGATTTGTTTTAACTTGCACAAAAGGTTAATATGCTATGTTACCCGAGGACGCGTCCCCGGTATTTTTTTCAGCCGTCCCCATCCTGAGGACAGGGGACTCCTAGAGGACGTCCCCATAAATTCTACATATAGACAATGAAATTTGGCAATGAATTCTATAAGCAATTTGACTTTGACTCTCAGTTTAACACAAATTTGCCATAAGAACTCTACTAGTTCTTATATGTTAAGGTTCTATAATGGATATGTGCATGTTTTATCTATGTTTTCATATGAATATTTTAAATTTCCCTATTTATTTTAATTTTCCCTACTTTTATATAGCCATCCCCTAGCCGTCCCCAAAATTGGCAAAAAAAAAATCACCGTCCCGGAAACACGTACCCCCGTCCCCTGCCATCCCCATCCCGGAAACTTGGGGTAACATAGTTAATATGTTTACCTTCTTACCAGCAGATAGATTGAAGAGGAGATTGTGATTGTTGATTGTTTGTGCAAGTTAGTAGTTTGATTCAAGCATTTAAAGCAGTTAAAGAAGGATTTGGAAGAAGTCTCTACAAATTTGAAGGTGCATTTCTTCAATTTTGGAGCAAATTCAAAGAGGTTAGTTACATTTTTTTGTTGCTTTTTGATTTTTTTACTTTCATATTTCTATTTTATTGTACATTTTTTTGTTTTTGTTTCATTTTATGTGATGGAAAATATGAAACCCTAGTTTTGTTTTTTCTTTCAATTATTTATTTTTAATATTTGACTTAATTGGAATAAGAGACATTATGCTGATTTTTTTCACTTATAATATATCACAGCATAATGTCTCAGCCTACCGATAGAAGAAGTGGTGCTCCAAAGGCATCCCCAATTAGAAAGGATAAGGCTTGGAAACATGGCATCCCCGAATCAAAAAAATAACATGTATTCATTGCAAAACAAAATATAATGGGGGAGGTATTAACCGGCTGAAATATCACAATTGCATAAATAGAATGCCATGATGCCAAACCATGCAAACTAGCACCCCCTGAGGCTATACATGAAGTGCAAGCTCTAATAGAGGAATTTGAAGAGAAAAAGAATTAAAAAAGAAGCAAATAGAAGAAATGGCAAACATTGGTGAAGAGGCTTCTTCAAACCCTTGGCCTCCATTTCTTGCATTTGGAAGTAGTGGATGTGTGAGTGTGACAATTGGGCCTCGGATTTGTAAAAATAAATCCACATTAGATTCACTTTTTGTTCCACGCATTACTCTGGTTGCACAGCCATCGCTTGAGAGCATGGGTAGGAATAAGGAGAAGCATGATGTTGAGAAAATTGCAATCAGAGATTTTTGGTTCTACAACAATGTTCCATTTCATGTAGCGAGGTATTCATTATTATTTTGATTTCTATGTCTTAATTTTTTTGCTTTTAAGAAATTAAGAATTTAAGAGTATGCCGCAATGTTTATTTAATTTTTAAAGTTACAAGTAAAATTTAATAGTTGATAGTAAATACTTTTTTTTTTTTATCGGTAATCGGCCGAAGCCTGAATAGCTTTTGACTGGAGCTATGAACCAGTGGGGACACAATAGGGGGCCCCATCCTCATTACATATCTTTGAATTATTATTATTATTATGTTTGATTAGATTGACCCCAAGACCTTCCCCATCCTATGGAAGGCCAACAGTCACAGCTTAGAATTCCACTTCAAATGTCCCTATTGGGAATTGAACTTGGGTCTCCACAGTGAGAACCCAATGTTTTAACTAGTTAAGCTCAACCCCTTGGACAGTTAATAGTAAATATTTATTCTGTTGATTTAATTTGTTTTAGGTCTCCATATTGGCAAATTATGGTAGATGCCATTACTATTTGTGGTCAAGGGTTCAAAGCCCCTAATGATGAGGAGATAAAAGGCTCTATTATGAGTCAAAAGGTGACTGATGTTAAAGCCAAAATTGTCGATCAGCATGAGATATGGAGGAAGGGTTGCACCACAATGACTAATGGTTGGACCGACAAAAGAAATAGAACATTGCTGAATTTTCTTGTCTCCTCATTAGGTAATTGTACTTTGTATTTTGTAACGTATATTTATTATTGATTTAGTGATTAAGTTTTTTAATTTTCATTTTACTAAATCGCTTTATTTTTTTCTTAGGTAGCAAAGTGTTTTTGAAGTCAATTGATGATTCAAGGAATATAAAAAATGTTAAGTATCTCTGTGGGGTGTTGGAGGAGAATGTGGTGCAAATAGTGACAAATAATGCAGTAAATTATGTTGTTGCACCTCATATTGGAGGATCTTGGCAAAATTCCATGGATTAAAACATGTGTAGAGATTGAAACAAATATTTGTAAATACATGTCTAATCATGCTTGGGTCCTCACCCTTATGAGAAATTCCACAAATAAGAAAGAGTTGGCTCGTCCAGGAATCATCCAATTTGCAACAAATTTTATCACATTGCAATTCTTGCTTCAATCCAAGGCCAGATTGAAACGCATGTTTGTAAGTGAGTGGACCGCATCATCATATGCAAAGACCACAACAGGGTTTGAAACGGCTGATTGAGTTTTTGATGAGCATAGCTTTTGGCAACCGGCCAAGGAGATTGTGCCGGTCACACTTGTTTATGTAAAACTTAAAACTTAAAGCTTAATGTTTCAACTTGTGATCATAGTTCAGAGCCTCTTGTTGTTCTCCTACGAGTTGTTGATGGAGAGAAGCCCGTAATGGGCTACATTTATGAGAGCATGGACAAGGTGAAGGAGGTCATTAGAAGCATTTATAAGGGGAATCAAGCTAAGTATGGTCCCATATGGGAGGTCATTGATCAACGATTGCACAATCTTCTTCACAAGCCTATACATGCAGCTGCCTACTACCTTAATCCAATGTTTTAATTTCACCCAAATTTCAAGGCTAATGACGAGGTGTGGAGTGGGCTCTATGAAGTTGTAGAGCGAATGTCACCTAATTCATTAGTTGGAGCACACATAATCCGTGAGATAGAGATGTTTAAGAATGCACAAGGAGACTTCTTCTCACAAGACAAATGCAAGCTGAACCAAACACAAATGAAGCTAGGTAAAAATCTATTCAAGGCATAGTTTAAAATTTAAATCTTAAACTTTTCTATCTATGATTCTATTAACATTATTGTAAACTCAAAGATATAGAATAGAAATGATTTTTATTATTTTTCGTTTCAGATGCATAGTGGGAGATGTTTGGTAATAAAGGTGCCAAATCTACAGAAGATTACAGTTCGTATCTTGAGCCAGCCATGCACTGCTTCAAGATGTGAGCGCAATCGGAGCATGTTCGAGCATATTCACTCCAAAAAGCACAATAGGTTGGTGGTGCAAAGGTTGAATGATCTTGTGTATGTTCATTACAACCTTCGCCTCCATCACAGATAGATCTTGGGCACTGACATCTCCTATCACTTCAGAGGAGGTTGATCCATAGGTAGAGTGGAACACTGAGATTGATGTTCTTGTCTTTAGCAATGAAGACTTGGAAAAAGTTGATCAAGTGGATCGAGAGGCAGAGGCAATAGCGATGCCAAAGGAGGCTAGAGCATGAGGAGACCCATTGGAGGACCCCAAGCCCGAGGATGATGTGGATGAGGATGTTGATGTCACTGAGGTCGAGCTTGAGACACACAAATATCATGGCTGTAAAACATTTCAGGACCTATCTTAGGTGCACACATAGGACGGTTGCGGGGTCAAGTTATCACCGATATTAGCTCCTCTGAGCCTTGGACTCCAAGGCTCTAGCTTTTATGTTGATATATGTTTTGAACTTTTGATGCCATGGATTTCATATTCCATGAATTTTGTAGACATTTGACACTACTTATATTTCTAATGTGTTATTTAGTTTAGCTTATTTCCTTCAGCTCAAGCCTAAAATTTGCATTTATACTTATGTGATCAATGTAAACTTGTGTATGTGTTCAAAGTAGCTTCTATTTGATGAGATTATTTTGTCTTTGAGGTTTATTTATTAAAGGATGCATGAAACAAGTTTTAAATCCTTAAAAATCTTTGAATTTCTTGGGTTATTTAATTTGCCAAGTGTTGGCCATGTTTCTGCAGATTCCAAGCATCAAGTCTAAGTCCAAGTCAAAAATCAGCTAGTCGAGTCTGAGTCTTGTAACTATGGTGCAAACCCAACAATTGTAGAGATGTTACGAGGCTTAACAACAAGGTTTGAGGTCATTGAAATGGCCTCGAGAAGAGTTCATATAGAAGATGTAAGCAATGAGGAAGATGAACAAGTTGTTGAAGGTGGGAATGAAGCCAACCAAGAAAGACTTGGCCAAGGAGAGGAAAGGTTCATACAAGCAATTACGAGGGTTAACAACAAACTTCGATCTGATCCCCCGAATTACAGTGTAAGTTTGACCCCAGAAGAATTGTTGGATTGAATCTCATAAATGGAAAAATATTTTGATTTTGAAGGTATGGAAGATGACAGGAAAGGTTAAATATGTTGCTAAAAGGTTTAAAGGGCATGCATCCCTATGGTAGGATCACTTGCAAACAGACAAACAAAAGAGAGGAGACAAGAAGATAAAACCTAGGAAAGGATGGTTACAAAGCTGAAGACAAAGGCTTCGCTAGAGAACTATCATATTGATATATTTTGCAAGTCATGGGTGCTCAATATTATATACTCAAGTATCCACTTAGGCATGAGTTTCTGAGGTGTTATCCTTGCCTTAGCGTGAGCTACTGTTCTCAAAACAAAGTCTTTGCTGCCTCATTTTCATATTGTATTTCTGAATTGTTGTGATTTGTAAGGATGCAACTTCATGGACAAATTGTTATGTATCTAAGGTAGGCAATATAAAGGATAGAGCTTGTTTGTACTATGTTTATTATTGCAGAAACTTATGAGCTATATGAATGGTCAGCTGGAGATTGTGAAAAATGGGTTGAAGAGTATTTGTGTAACTACATTGCAAGGTAGCAAAAGACCTAGATTAAGTGGTTACATTTTGGAGAGCACTGCCATAACACCACCTATCATATGTCAATAGGAATGTCTTCATTCAGAGCATTGTATGGTTATGATGCTCTATCATTTTACATTTGTCTCTTGGCGACAGTAGGGCTCCCAAAGCCAAAGATTGGATCTAGGAGAGTGAAAACATCCTTAAATCTCTTAAGGATAATTTACAAAATGCTCAAAACCAGCATAAGTTTTATGCAGACGGATGCAAGATTGAGCATAGCTTTGAGGTTGAATACTTGGTGTACTTGCAATAGCAGCGATACAGACAATATTCACTGAAGAAAAGTGCTACAGAAAAGTTGAAACCCCGATTATATCGCCCATAGGATAGTCAAGAGAGTGAAGGAAGTTGCTTACGAGCTTGAGCTGCTAGAGAGTAGCAAGATCCACAATGTGTTTCATTTATCATGCCACCAGAAAGCATTGAGGTAGCAGATTACTACCTCAACAAAGTTACCACAGTTGGATGAGGAAGACAAGTTGGTCTTGGCACCTAATGAGATTCTATATGTCAAGGAAAGGAAGTTGAGCAGGATAATTAAGGAGTATCTTATCAAATGGAGAAAAACTTACCCGCAGAGGATGCCACTTGAGAAGTAGATTCTACAACATCCTAATCTGCAATTGCTTGAGGGCAAGCATTTTCAAGAAGGGAGGACTATAATGTCCCCTTCCGCACACTCGATCTTGGAGGATTTATTAGCCTATTTAATTCCCCTAAGCTATAGTCAGGATAAAGGGAATTAATTAATTTAATTATTTAATATTACCTGTCAAAAGTATATTATCCATTAATATTATTCTACATTGGAAGAGAATTTGACAGGACAAGGATGGCATCATTTTTTGACAAACGGAGGTTTAGCATAGTGGAACACGCCAGACGAAAAACTCTATTTATAGCCCTAGCAGCCAAGAATGACTCATCATATGTGTTCTGAGGTGTTGAGGTGTCTGGCTGAAAATGGAAACCCCAATTAGGCTGATGGCTAGAAAGAGGCAGATGTCATTTCTTGGGGAGGTAACTATAAAATGCCTTAGATCTATTCTTAAGTCCATCCATGAACTGGTAATGCATGCGGTCAAGGTGATTTTAGGGGAAGAAATTATCTAGTCCAACCATAGATATCAGATAAATTCTGATAACTCGGCCATGTTTTTGATGGTCCTGTTAGAGATGGGAGAACCGAAGATGGTAGTGAAGACTTTATGCGAGAAGGTCTTTAAGGCCTAGTATCTCGAGGAGATAGATGTGGTGTTGGCAAATGTGGGAGGTGAAAAACGAATTCCCCTGCCACGACTCCCAATTGTCATGATGGCAGAGCCAAAGGCGTATAAGGGTAAGAAGTCGGCAATTGCTAGAAACGTCGTGTTCCTAAAAAAATTGTTGGAGATGAGGCTGAATGAAGGCGAAGTGTGGATCAAGGACTACTTGAAGGTTGAAGGTGTGGATTGCAACCTAGAAATGGAAGACCAAAGCACTATCATCAAAGAAGAGGTGAATACAGAGGTTGAGGAGGTGGGTGCCAAAGGGAATACGAAGGTGGAGGACCACAAGATTGTAGACTGGATTGCCTAATGAAAGGATGGCTTAGATGCTATGGGATGTTTTATTACATATATCAAATACTGTTAAATATAGTTTGTTGTATGGGTAGCTTAGACATAATATTGCATTGCTCGAGACCACCATTTTGTTGTGAAGGTGGATTTTTGGAATCATCGCAGTTATTAGGGGAAGGGTATAGGGAAAGGATATAGTTATACAGCCTCTATGGTGTGGTGCAGGAGCACCTATGGAGCACCTATGAAGACCTATGGAGGCAAGGTGCACTAGGGTAATTGATAGGCCCTCATGAAGAATAAATGAGTAATGAAGTCTAAAAGGCCTTTAAGGTCTTAAAACAATGTAATCATGGCCATTAGAGCCAATAAATGCAATGAATTGTAATAGAAAGGTCAAAAAGTGTAAAATTGTCAAAATTGGCAATTAGGCCTAGAAAGGGCTAAAATTGGGTTTTGAAGGGTAGAATAGGTTTGTGAGGAATAAAACATGTTTGAAATTTTTATAGGGGTCAAGTTGTTTCATATTGACAACTTTTTGAGCAACTTTTATTGTCAAAATTGCAAAAAATGACAAAAATAGGTGGTTAGAGGTAGTTGGGTGGTTATGGTTTGGTCTTGAAGGCCAAAAATGCTATAAATTATTGTAAAACAATGATATGGAGGGATATGGTGAGTGTTTGGTCGAAGATAATCATTCAGAGCAATAAAAACCATATTTTCATGTGCATTTTCTGAATTTTCAACATGGACAGTTAGATCTTTTGTTAATTTTGATGCATTTCATGTTTGTATTTTGAAATATTCTTGTTTTGGGATGATAAAGGAATGATCTAACTTTGTTTTGGAGGCAGTGGCATTTGATTTGGTGTTCATTTGATAAAGATATCAAAGTTTTACAAAAATCTGCCAAAACCCTTACTAGGGCATCCAGTGGCCTCATAAATGTAATAACTTTTGTTTAGATGTTTTTCCAAACCCCATTTTGGGCAGGGATGAGGGTAAGGATGTATTGTACCTGTCCATGGTGTGTACAGGGTTCCATGATGGATTTGGCACGTGCTTCATGAAGGTTTCAGACTGAAAAATAGTCAGATTTGGGGTGTGACTGCAACAGTCCTGATGCGAGGGCAATATCTCATCATTGAACCGTTGGATCTTCTTAAATTTTGGATATGTTGTGGAGGGTTAAGTTTGGAATAATCTCACCGAAGCGATTGAGAAAAGAATGTTTTGTTCAAAAGTTATAGATATCTGAGTACGGGTCTATTAAGAAGGACAGCAAGAAGGTTTATTTTGTTTATTTAGTTTCAAAGTTGTGTTTAATGGTTCAGTGGAGTATGTATGGAAATGGATAGAGCCTAAGGGAATGTGTGAGTGTCTTGAGTAAATTGGTAATATGTGAAACCAAAGGGAGAGAGTTTTATGAGTTGTTTGGTCAACAAATATTGTCATTTATGCTTTTGAATGTCCTAAAACAGTGAGACAATGTGTTGGGTGTTATTCTAGTATGTGGAGAGTAGGGGATCAGAGGTGATGTGTTTAACCAATGGGAGGTATTGAGGAATGAGTTGTGTGGGTGTGGATAAGATTCCTTAGGTGTTTGGGTAAGATCCTCCTACCCTCTGCATCATGGTGGACATTGATATGTAGAACTGAAATGTAAATCTTTTTTGGAAACTATAGAATGTGTGCTACCCCTTAGCAGCTATTTAATTTTACTTACCAAAAAAAGGTAATATTATTTGATTAATTTAATATTATAAAGTGACATTAAGGGTTATTTAAGTGATTTTAATTAAGTCACTTTATTATTTCCCTAAGCTCAAATTTAAATTAAAAAGAGAGGAAAAACCTAAAAGGTGCCTAAAGATTCTATTGATTATAAAAAAGCAGCTTGGGCCTCATTTAAGACATGCTTGGTTATTTCTCATTCTTATTTGGAGAGCCACCATGTCTCAAACGAGGCCCAAGCTGCTCTTCTATAGCCACCGGAGAAGCTTCTACACCTTTTAGGTTTTCTCTCTCTTTTTAATTTAAATTTGAGCTTAGGGAAATAATAAAGTGAATTAATTAAAATCCTACTTAAATAAACCTTAAAGTCACTCTTTAACTTTATTAAATTTAATTAAATAATATTACCCTTATAATATAATTTACAAATAATACTAAATAATTATATTAATTAATTCCCTTTAGCCCGATTATAGCCTACAGAAATTAAATAGGCTAATAAGTCCTCTAGGAAAGACTACGCAGAAGAAGACATAACAATTGAAGTGTCAACTATTAAATGACTTAGGTAACTAAAAGTAAATGTCAAAAGATAAGCTCTTATGACAGCTAACACCTTCTAGAAAGATTCCCTAGGACCTAAGTAAACATTTGAATAGGACCCAATAATGAACTATCTGGGTAAAATACCTTATTTACACCAACAATAGGTACACAAAGAAAAGAAGCACGGCTCTACAACGCAGCAACCATTCTATAAAAACAAAATCTTTTACCACCAAACAAGCGCACCTTCCTAAATTGATATGGCATTCTCCATACATTAATTAAATATTTACTATAGCTCACAAATGCAACGATGATTAATTTTTTGTGAAGAATTATTTGGGTTAGAAGGCAGTCTTTCAAGCCTCAAACATACAAGTCATAATTAAACATAACTTAGCCATTGGACTGTGATACATAACATTACAAGCATTAGTCATTTATAAAAAGGAAAACATTAGTAATTTGCCAAAGTCAAAAACACTTTATTGAAACTTATTACACATTAGACAATTGTTTATTTAAGAACCAAATTTTGTGGGTAAAATTTTACAAAATTTTACAAAATTTTAAATATTTGAAATTTTCAATTATTTTCCATCGTTTGTGTAATCTCATATATATGTACTAGGAACCATATCATAGCAATAAATAAGAAAATGCAAAGAAAAACATGAAACCTAAAATACAGGAAAATGAAGAATTGCATACCTTGTCAAAATCCTTAACAATTTTTGCTTCTGGAGAAGAATTGTTTTCATACTCGTTCCATAAGTCATATATTTCTTTAGCTAGAAAAGGCAAAAAACCAACATATCAATTTTAATAATTCTAAAAATATTCAATTGCTTGAGAAAAGCAATAGTTCCAAGTATTTTTCCTCATTCTAATTGTTGAAAAATGAATTTTAACAATGCCAATGCAATTCAAGGAAAGTAAGAATTATCAAATCATCACAAAGCTGATACTGTACGTTCAATTTCCTGTAATAATGGTGTCTTATAATGCATTTAAATTACATTGCAAATGAAAATAAGGGAATTGCATGCAAAAAACAAGTGGTCAAACGGCATAAGAATACTTCATGTAAAATACGCTCATGCTACAAAAAAGCATACAGTTTTTCTCCTTTTATCGATTTTTTTTACTGATTTCAGCTACAACCAATCAATGTATAGGGCAGATACTAGCATTCTATGATAAATGTTGGCAGGAAAGTATAACAGTTCAACACAGTCAGGTAAATCCTATTGCATCTCAATGTAAGGAACACGTGGAGCATAAGACTCGACTTTTTTTACTGATTTCAGCTACAACCAATCAATGTATGGGGCAGATACTAGCATTCTATGATAAATGTTGGCAGGAAAGTATAACAGTTCAACACAGTCAGGTAAATCCTATTGCATCTCAATGTAAGGAACACGTGGAGCATAAGACTCGAAAGACACCATCTAAGATAGGGATAAGATAGATGGGTCATGTCTCATCCTCTAAACATATATATATATATATATGACAAGTTAGATGAATATAGAAGATTATAGAGGAAGATATATAGTATAAAGGAGATGCAAGGATATATGAATGTAGTCAATTGATATTAATAATACAAAGATACTGAAATTCTATATGTGAAGTGTTATGTGATATTTTTTTAAGTTAACTAGTTAGTCTTTTATCTGGATCTAATCCTTACTCCCTTTGTATGACTGAGTTTGGGGTATAAACCAAAGTTACAAGACCTGGACTTGCCTCAAACTCAGCAAGCTGATTTTGGACTCAATCCCTAGACTCGGCAAAGACTCAACAAGTTGAAAAACCCAAGAAATTCAGAGATTTTTAAAGATTTAAAACTTGTTCCATGCACACTTTAATAAATAAACATTAATTACACAATAATCTCATGAAATAGAAGCTACTTTTAACACATACACAAGTATACATTGATCGCATAAGTATAAACACAAATTTTAGCTTGAGGAAATAGCACATTAGATATATAAAGTGTCAAAATGTCTACCAAAGTCATGGAATATGAAATCTGTGGCATCAAAAGTTCCAAACAAATATCAAAATAAAAGCTAGAAGTCTATTGCTTAGAGGAGCCTATACCATTCGGCATCTGGACCCTCCTACATGTGCGCCTAAGATAATAGATCCTAGATGATGCTGCAGCTATGATATCTCCCTATCTAATTTTTTATAAAAAAAATTATACACTTAATTTTTTATTAAAAAAATTTACAATTTTTTTTATATACTCTTAATTTTTTATAGATTTTATATACTCTATTTTTTTATAAAAAATTTATAAACTCTATATTTTTTATAAAAAAATTCTGAACTCCTAATTTTTTATAAAACTCTACTTTTTTATAGGATCTATATTCGCAGACCCTTTGTGCTTTAGTAGGCTTGTTTTGGTGTTGATAGTATTTGAAATCAAGTAAAATGTCTCACATTTTTTGTGCAGCCAAACCTCCCAATATCTCATATCCCTCTTAAATATTAATATGTTCATACTCAAAGCAAATAAAGATAATGCAATTGTTATAATAGAAAAAATTTAACTATTAAAATAAGATTATTTAACCTTTTATCAACCAAAAAAGAATCCTATTAATCGACTAAAAACATTAATCACTAACCAATACCTTGTCTGTTAATCACTAATAAAATAATAACATTTTACCTAAAGGATCTTTTTTTCCTAAAATTTACAAATCAATGTGGAATTTCATAAACTAACATCCATCGGCAACACCAATGATGAAAACTACATATTGTACAGTACCATTATTCCTAGAATTCTATATTTGTCATTCCCACATGGGCTCAACAAATTATAACAAGAAGCCAACACACAAGAACTTCATGCCAGTGACATGTATCCCACCAACCAAATAATGTATTTATATCATGTCATATAACCTGCTTTTTCCTCCATTAACTCATCACAAGTCTTTAACACAAGAATTTTTGTAGTACACCTACAACTTTTGAGAATAGCTACAATGTGGCTTACTACCACAACACAATAATCTCAACAAAGCAACAATGCCACTATGTATTTTACCTTTTAGGTCCCATGGTAAGTCTAATAGTTCATTTCTATATACTCAATTTGAAGCCCAAATTTTTAGGTTTTATGATGTTGTGACATATTTACCATGTATATTGAGTTCACATAAGCCTCTTCCCCCACTCTGACGTGATTTTCCACATTCACAAATGTGCAATCACAACAATCAACATTTGTCATCTATTTTCATTTCTACATGAACAAAGCTTTTATGTCAATCACAACAATCCTATCTAGGAGTTGTACCTTGACAAACAATTGGTTTCTATGAAACACAATTTGTAGCCCATATTTTAGGTTATATGATGTTGTAACATGTCCATTTATTTACCATGCACATTGAGTTCACAAAAACCTCTTCCCACTATGACATGATTGTCCACACTCAAAATTGTGCAATCTACTAGCTAACACAACATTTGTCATTTACTTTTGTAGCTACATGAACAAATCTTTTATGTCAATCACAACAATCCTATGTGGGAGGTTTGCCTTGCTACTACACAACTCTATCCGCTCCTATCTCACTTCACTCAAGACAATCTACTTAACACACCAATTAGGTTTCAAGGAAAGATTTGCTAGTCGTCCATGTGGGTTGTTTGCCTTGCTACAACGTAACTCTATCCACTACTATCTCACTTCACTCAAGACAATCTACTTAACAAACCAATTAAGTTTCAAGGAAAGATTTGCTAGTCGTCCATGTGGGTTGATTCTATTTCCCCACATCATACTATTACACAACTTTTGGGATTTTGAGGAATTGGTTAGTAGTTACAACTTACTATACATCCACAATTAGGTAAGAGAATTATTTTTTATTATTTTAAGCAATGCTGATTGTTAGTATTAAATTTCTGATTTTATTATTACTAACTAATGCATTGCTGAATTTAGTATTAAATTTCTCATTTTGACTAAGTTTCAAACTTGTAAATTTACTAAATATTTTTTACTCTTTATAATTATATCTCCTCCATTATCTCACCTATTGAGTGGGTCATAAGTTATGATGATACAGACTCTCCTAGCCTTGGAGAGATTTAAGAAACATTTGACTTGGACAAATGAGCCAAGCAATTTACAGCAAGGACCCTAATTTGTCATTTAGTTAGGAGCACATTAGACCCATTTTGACATGGAAGTGAAACACTATGAATACCCCATACCTATGCTCTCAATTCCAAATGGTAAGCAACTAGACCTGGGAGAGTGCCTCCATCTCATGATAAAGAGATGAAAGAAGGGTTGATGAGGACCCTTGGGAAAATGTATATTGAGGAGGAGTCTAGCAAACTTTGATCATAATGGCTAGAGTTTATGAGTCTTCATGGCCCAACATTCAATAGACCAGAGGCTAGAATGGATAGAGCTACATTAGCTCAATCCAAACCCATTGGATGGTGGCCATGGCATGGCAAGGATGCATCCAAGTTGAGGATGCTTGGCACTCATCTTCTTTCACAGGTTGTTAGTTTCTCTGTTGCGGAGAATTGATTTACATGTAGCTTCATCTAAACAGTTAAGAGGAATAGGCTTACCTCTGGACGATCAAAGAAGTTGGTGGTTATTCATAGTGTCTTGCGGCTTCAGGATCAGCAACTCCTAAGTATCATCGAACTCCAGCAGCACGTTGGGATGTTGACCCCAAATATACTACACGGATTGATGAGGAAGCACATGAAGCATTGCTTGGGGTTCCATTGGATGAGATGGCCTCTCATAGTGCCAATGACTCAAACTCTAATTTTGATGCAATGTTAGGGGAGGCTGATTAGAGCAGCGACATATTAATATTTCTATATATTTGTCATTTTGCAGTTGAAACTTGAAACTGCAACATTTGGGCATTTTGGTGTAATTTTTATATAATATGTTATGTTTTTGTAAATCAACGCAATTAATTTTTTTAAACTTCATTTGTTTGTTGCTTTCTATGAAATGAAAATATTGATTGAACTCCAATATTGTATGTTAAGGTTCTACGATGTATATGATGATTGCCTTATGAATGCTATCATATGAATATCTGAAATTTTCTATATTTTTTCCCCTATTTTTTTAATAATTGTCCTCTAAAATCCCCCAAAAATGGCTTCCTCCTATCCCCACCGCCGAAGCACGTCCCCCTGTACCCACCTGTTGACGTGTATTTTGTACACTATCATACACAGAATAAAATACCTAAAGGCATCTTATCCTCTCTTGAAAAAAGTCTCTAACTGCTGAAGATTCGCATGAAGGATCAGTTAGGATGAGTCCAATGTTCTGGTAAGTAGGGTCTCTACGTGTGGACAAGCACCAGTGGTATGATGTGATTTGCTGTATCCTCAAGGGGTCTTACGCTCCGAAAGTTCGAGATTTTACTAAACTAAAGAAACTTTTCAAAAAAAATAACAAAAGAGTAGGGTTTTCAAGAGGTCTAATCTAGTCTAACCCTAAGAATGACTTTGTGTGAACAAGACTTGGCAAGATTCAACCAACTTCAATTTTGCCATAAGATAACAACTCAATTGAAATTGATGCGATCTTCTAAGGTAACAAATGATTTTCAATGCATCAAAGATCAAAGACACTACCACGAAGGTACATATCCAAGATACAATAATGATTGAAAGTTAAGTGATTCAAATATATCCAGTCGACCACGCAAGGCGTTCCTACAATCAGCAAGAAGCTAGTGGTATGGAAAGCGAATCCTACCAAAGATCAAGTCTCACACTATGTCCTTCAAATTAACACACTACTTTGATTGAGCATGATTCAAGTAAATTGAACAACCATGAAGATAACCAAGAAAGTTGCAACAAAACACCATAACTTCAATATTTCATTGATTTCCAAGTCATCATGTACAACAATTGCTTGAATTCCTTTCCTCAAAACTCAATCTTACTACAAAAATAAAATTGCTTCTAACTCTAATCTCTTAATATCTCTATTCTCTCTTACATCTATTCTATTACCAATGAAATGAAAAAATGAGGGTATAAATAGCATCCTCAATTACAATGAAAGGTCCAGATTGAAAGTAGATCAACGGTCAAGATCATGACACCTAAACCCTAATTAGGGTTTGTTACAAATGGCCTCCTTTTTACTGAACAATATTAAATGCATAGCCAAATATTAAATTTGGCACAAAAACCTAGGAGACATAAACCAATGACAAATAAGATGCCATGTCATCTATAACAACCTCTCATCTAGAATCTTATTCCCTTTCCAATTCTCTTTTTTAGCATATGCAATGAATCTTGATACGATTCCTTCGATCTCAGCAATTGGAATCTCGGGAAGATTCTTCATACTTTCTTCCAAGTGGATGACCTGATCGAATGCATCTAGAAGAGCTGCATCCCATGAAGATTCAAGTTCCTTTGTTCTTTCAATCAGGAGCATGGTGGCAAACATCTGATCATATTGCTCATCTGTAACATTTGCGTCCTTGCAAAAGATGACCTTGATTCTATCCTCTAATTCCTGCATATCCACATCTGTCTCGACCTCGATCCTCCTGTCAAGAATGGTACGAAGTACCCCAAATACTCTGTCCTGGATCGGATTGATCACCTCCTCAACTTGGCTACATCTAACGCTAATGTCCTCGAAGAGAACACTCTTCATATGGAGTAAGGTTGACCACTGAAGCAAACTGTGAGGTCCTCCATCTATAATCTTCTCTTGTGCTAAGACCTTCCTTGATGTGTGTCTAATTACTTTCAAGACAGGGATGATAACATCTTTGGTATGGGCAAATGCGGCTACTACTGTTATCATCAAATTGTGGATTATCTCAAGAACCTGGATAGCTTGATGAATAATCTTCATCATCCTTGTTACAAATTCTACTGCCACTGTATGAGATTTATCCATCCAAGTACTCGTACGCTGGACCATGTTCCTGAATCTTTCTGCCTCATTAATTGATTGAAGTGGAAGTGCTTGTACTAGTGATCTAGCTGGATCCTGACGTCCCAAAGGTTCATTGAGATGACTGAAATATGTCCTCCATGCACCGACCTCTCTCTCAAGCTTTCTATTCTTCTCCATTTCTTCTCTAAGCTTGTCTTTCAATGCCTCAAATGAATCGGTGGCATCATCTAGTGTCTGCTCTGCTGTGGATGGTCCTAGCTCAAATGTCTGTATATCATATTCCTCTGCTAAGATCTCACCTTCATATTTGTCTACTGCCGGTGTAGCTATCTGTAGTTTTCTGGATCCAGTCTCATCTCGAATCATCTTGGACATCTTGGTAGCCTTCCTCTTTTCTGTTACTTCGTGTGAGCGTCCAACAAGGCTCTCTAAATCAATTGCATTGTCCTCGTCCTCTATTACGATCACCTTGGTTAATCTTTCCTTCAACCAATCTGGGATAGCCGATCTTGTCTCTTGAACTTGAATTTCTTTATGTACTACTTCTTCTTCTCTGGGAGGAGATGTCATTTCGTTGTCTTCTTTATCTTCATCTAACTCATAATCTTGGAGAGATCCATCTGGTGACCCTTGTGGTGCCTGTCCTTCTTCCTGCCTGTCATTCTGTACCATCGATTCCATAGATTCTTCTACTTGAAGTGTCCTCTTCTCTGGTCTAGAAGATGTACCAGATGATCGATCTCTGTTAGCCCCTTGCTTCTTCTTGGAAGATTCCTTCTTTTCTGATCTTTCTTTTCTCTTCGAACCTCTTGGATGGAGATTGCCCTCACTGGCACATCGAAGGTTACCTTCACCTGAATTTCTAGGATTAGGATTGCCTTCACTCACACTAGCTCCACCTTCGGCTGGTTTCTCTTCCAAAGTGAAAGTCATAGCTATGCCTTGCTCTCTCAACTTCTGATGCTGTACGTCAACCCATCTGCGAGTACAAGACAAGACTGGTGCCATCAAAGTATCTAGATCCACGACCTCGGGCTCATTCCAATCCAACCTTATTGTTTTGCTTTCTCGATCATAGGATGACTGGATATGTCTGCCACTGTCCTGAGCTTGGTCGGCCACTCTATAAATCCTGCATTTCCTGATGAAATCCAAAGGCAATCTAGAATGCAATTTTTGTTTCACTTCAAGATCATCTAAGAGATTCATCATAAAATCTTCTATTTGGTACTCATGCTTAAACTTTCTACCGACTGTCTCCTCTAAATGTCCATGTGGATCAAAGCTTTCTCTCAAAGCAAAGGATGAAAAAAAATACAAGGCTAACTCCTTCTCTGCGTCATCCATAGCTAAAGCATTAGGACATACCTCAACTGAATTGCCCAAAATGATAGGTACTGGAACTCCATTCCCATGTCTGTGTCTGAATGCCTTCGCATATGCTGCCAACTGTCTTGTTACTTCAAGTAACACAATTCTGTCTGTCGGATATCTCGGCAACATGTATGGAGGTAAAGGACATCCATGCACTCTAATATAAGTGAACTTCGGAAACTGAATGAACCAAGCACCATACCTCTTTATTAATTCCTGTGCATCCTGAGATAATCTGTTGTGAATCCCACCTTGCAACGTCCTTGTGATGTTCATCGTGAAGGTATCATTAACTAACTTGTAGTTATTTCCTGGCGGATGATGCAAGTAGGCATAGGAATCACAAGCTCTGACCTCACCGGGTCCTCTTCCAATCACTCCTCTGTGAGGTAGTCCTGCGTACTCAAAACTCCTGATCAAGGCATAGATGACGTATGAACTCATGTGGAAGGACTTGGTAGCCTTGAGTCTCCTCAACTGTACGTCCAAGCAATGGCTGATCATCCTAGCCCAATGTATGGTACCTTTCCCTTGAACAATCACCTGGATGAAGTAGAACATCCACTTCTCAAAATAGAAGGCGTGAGGGGCTCCAGTAACTCGATTGAGCATTGTAATCAAATCTCTGTACTCCTCCTGGAAATCAATCCTGTGCGGTGTGTTCGGGATCTTGCTTAGACGGGGACAGCTCTTGAGTAACCAGTTCTTGTTGATGATGCTTAGACAAGCATCTGGATCATCTTCGTACATTGACCTGGCTCCCTCTATGCTCTTGTATATCATGTCCCTGTGCTCTGGAAGATGGAAAGCTTCGCTTATAGCTTCCTCTGAAAGGTACACCAAAGTGTTTCCCTCATTGGACACGATTGTTCTGGACTGAGGATCATAATGACGAGCACATTCGATCATCAACTCATGGCACTGAACAGCTGGAGGAAAGCCGGCCGCCTTTATGATGCCACTCTCGATTATTCTCCGGGCGACAGGTGATGGCTTGCCAATGTAAGGGACCTCTCGAAACTTCTTCGTGCTGAAGTTACCCAAATTAGTATCTCCAATGTTGCTCCACTTCGATACGATCTTGGTCTCCACTTCTTCGGTCTTCTAATCTTCCTTCATGAGAGCTGAACGACTGGTGGATGCTCCCGCCTTCGGGGTTGCCATACCTACACAACATTTCATAATGAGAAACTAGATTTTGCAATAAATAACATAGATTAGAGAGTACTTTAGGAAACCTCATGATAAGTCTTATAGTTATCATTTCCTAAAATGATTGAGCTAGGAATTCAAAATTCAAAAATCAAAATTTAAGCTATGACGATCAACGTACAAAATTTAAAACAATAAAACCAATATCACCATACCTCACTAGAGAACTAACTCTAGAATGCAAAATGAATAAAATCGCCTAGGCAAAATTGATGTTAGATGGTCTTCAACGTGATCTCCTCTTCAAGTTAGCAACTTCGCCACCTTTTGGGATATCCTTGACGTGATCTCCAATATCTATGACAAGCTCGCACAAATGAGACTAAGGTTCGCACCCCTTAGATTGATGTTAACGCCTTGGATAATACTTCGCACCACCTTGCATGAACTAAAATTCGCTCCTCTAACACACAATTCGCACTACTCCTTTATCTTCCTCAAATCGCATGTGAAATGGTAAAATGATAATGTGAAAATGACGATTCTCACCTCTCCTTTATAAGCGCTCACACCTCAATTACCACTTAGGCCGACTTTTGTAAAATTAGGCAATTAAAAATGATTTTTAAATAAATAACAAAGCCGTCTTTCATAAACCAAATAAATACCAAGCGCTATATTTAATTTTTTAATGAATTAATAATTAATTATTAAATGCCTTTGTTTATAAATTAATTAATTCGATTTTCTTACAAGGCAAAAATAATTAATTAATACCAAGCGCAAATTTTAAATGCCATTATAATTGGATTTTCAAACTTATCGAATTTTCTAGCATTTAAATAAATTCAAAAATGTGTTTGAGCGCCAAAATTTAAAGATGAAAAAAAATGCAAACCTCATCGCCCTGGTCCCTGACTGAGGGACAGGAGCGATCCATCATCTTGGTCTTGATTCTTGCAATTTTAACGTTCAAAGTCTTCATCTCCACGTTGAATTTGCCATTTTCGTTGGGTTCTTCGAGCTTGAGTGTCTTGCTTGTGTGAACAAATGCCTTTTATGACCATTATCGCCCTGGTCCCTTGGAGAGGGACAGGAGCGATCTAGATGTTTTCACTTAGATCTTGCATCTTCAATCTCCAATTTCCATCATAAGGCGAATATTAACATTGTTTCTTCATTCCACGCTTGTCTCACTTGACTTCTACAAGGCGTTTTTGATGTTTGGAGGATCATCGCCCTGGTCCCTTGGAGAGGGACAGAAGCGATCCATGTGTTTTCTCCATTTCAAGCTTAAATTGGTAACATCTTAACGTTCACCTCCTTTGTATCGCCTTCCAAATGATGTTTTAAACCTTGTGCAACTTTGCTTTGACGTGATCTTCAAAGGATAACAAGTGACTTAACAAATATCACCCTGGTCCCTTGGAGAGGGACAGGAGCGATCCTTGTGTCTTGGTCTAAATTTGCAAACTTTCAATCTTTGTTCTTCGTTCATTGCCTTCCAAATAGCGTCCTTGATCTTGCCTATCCTTGCCTTAACGTGACTTTTGAGAGATTTGGCAACTATAGTA
This sequence comes from Cryptomeria japonica, assembly GCF_030272615.1. NCBI lineage: Eukaryota > Viridiplantae > Streptophyta > Pinopsida > Cupressales > Cupressaceae > Cryptomeria > Cryptomeria japonica. The sequence goes on from NC_081407.1 coordinate 274,054,213, forward strand.
GATATCGCTCTGGTCCCTTGGAGAGGGACAGGAGCGAACTTCAAGGTTTTGAGTTTGTCTTTGCCTTCTTCAACTTACCATTGCCTTCATTGGGTAAAACGTAGTCGCTTGATCCTTCTTAGCCACTTGGTACTTGTTAAACTTTCAAAATCGAGGTCTCTATAGGAATTTCGCTCTGGTCCCTGCCTGAGGGACAGGAGTGAAGTAGGGTATTTGGTACAAATCTTTCAATGTTAGCGACTTTTGATGCTTTGTGCTTGATGGAGATGCCTCGAAATGTCCTTGCCACCTTATATCCGGACTTGGAGTGTCTTGAATTTGAAGAAGAGGCAATATAATCATTATATCGCCCTGGTCCCTGACTGAGGGACAGGAGCGATCTTGCTCTTGTAGGCTTCATCTCACTTTATCACCTTCAAAAATTATCTTCAACGGATTCGTAATGTACCTTTTCACTCATCCATGCCTTGGAATTCATCGTAACTTGGCAAGAAATTTGTCTAAGGTAAAAATCGCTCTGGTCCCTGACTGAGGGACAGGAGCGAACTTGGGCATTTGGGTCCCTTGTTGACGTTTTGTAATCTTCAATTCATCTTCAACGGGTTCAATTCACCTCCTTTCTTGCCTTCGAACTTATAACTTGCTTGATTTTTGCCTGAATTTTGCCTTATGAAGAATTTCGCTCTGGTCCCTTGGAGAGGGACGGGAGCTATAATGGATTTCGCCCTGGTCCCTGACTGAGGGACAGGAGCGATTTTTGCATTTTGGGTCATTCTCCTTCACGACGGCACTTCAAGTTATATTCATTTGATAAAACACATCTCCTTGGACCTCTTCAAATCGTCAAGTCATTAAAATCCTGCAAGGACAAAACAATATTTGATTTTGAGCTCCAGTCCTTCACTGAGGGACAGGAGCGATTTTGACTCCTGGAGGCATTTCCGTGTTCGTGAAATTCTTCAATTTATATTCAACGGAAAGATCACACCTTTCTCTATCATTTCCAATTCGAAATTCATCTTGACCTTGCAGGGACAGTAAGATATTTGAAAACGAGTTCCAATCCTTCACTGAGGGACAGGAGCGATTTTGCTCCTACAGGCCAAAATATCAAGATTTCACACGTTTAATCACTTCACAAGGCAAAAACAAATCATTTCCAATGCCCGGGATCAAATATCAAAAAAAAGTCAAAATTTGGTCAAAATTATTCAATTGGACAAAATTCACATTTCATCATCAACACTTAGACAAATTTAGACTCTGCACTTAAAATTCCAATTGAAAATAGACCATTTTGGCGAATTCATTTCATTCAAAATTGCATCCTACAAAAGGAGGCTCAAAAAGCTCTCAAAACTGACTGGATTCTGGCCTGAAAAGACGGTAATTAAAACCCTAATGCTTGACCCTAAATCCAGAGAACTGACAAACTAACAAAAACCCTAAAAACGAAGCGAAAGGCGTGGAAAAACGAGCAAAAAGAGGGGGTCCCCATTTTAAATGGGGCGATGTGTGAAATGGTCACAACACCGCCCTACCTCGTCCCCAAAACACAAGGTAACAGGGATATCACCGATTCCACTAGTACAAAACTGCCATAATGTATGCTTGAATGTCACAACAAATGGTCATTCACCACTTCCTCTAATATTTGTTGCATTATACTATTTATTTGCCACGACATTCATATATTCATTCACCCCCTACTACAAGTGGCGATGTCAACATTTTGCCTTTTCTACCTCATGCTAACTTCTACAACTTGAATGAAAGGTCAAAGAGATGTTTCTAAACATCCCTAATACTCTCTGATCAGTCTCACAAACTGCCATGCATAAGAATAAACCATTTTTTCATAAGAAAGAATCGTGGTTACATGCCATATTTCCAAGAGTGTGACATGTGCTTGCAACTCCCTTCTACAAATTGAGGTCATGTTATTGCTATCATGTAATTATAACATTGAAACAGAAAAATATTAAATATCTACACATTATTATCCAATAAACTTAAAATAATGATTTCAGGAAAAACTCATATCATAAAGAACTTAAAGTTTATAAAATTGTAACAAAAATTAAAATTATAGCATATATTTAGAACCATCAATTCAATTATAACAATTATTGTAAAGAAATGTCATGAGCCAAATTAACATATTCAATATTTGTAATTCATCCTCATACAGTTTTGCAAATATAATACCAGCCCTAACCTTGAGAATTGTTTTTGGTGTCTCATTGTCTCTCATCAAAGCATTGAAGTTGGTGCCACAAAGGTTAAAATAATACTTAAAACGCATCCTCTGGACAACTGTAAACAATCACAAACATTCCTAGATACAAATAATTTCCTAACGATATTCCTTGACGATTATCCCTAAAAGTCTATTCCCTTGACTTCTTTCCCTCACAACAATGTACCTGTCATCTGGATTCCTTAGGTCCAAGTGGCATTTGACAACCTTATGTTTAAATTACACCATCCATCTATCCTCATGGCCATTGATCGAGGGCATGCTTGCACAAGACAAATAAACATAGAAACATCAATTATATCTCTTTAACACTAGATTATTATAAACTCAACTACACTCCAATAAAGAAGCAATGTGTTGCTCTTGCCTTTGCAAACAAAAATCTTGGACAATAATGATGTAAACAACAAAATTCATCATCCAATTGGATCCCCTATACTATTGTTTGAGCAAAGCAACACTAGCCAACAAAACAACTAAATAAATTAATGCTCCTGCAAGATTTTGGCTGAAAATTGTTAATAAATCATCCAAGGAAGGCTTAGCCATCATGAAACAATTTGTTGACTCAACCTTACCTAATGACTCATAGGAGGTGGTCGATATTGGCTTTCTTAACAATACCACACCAACTATTCACAAAGAATTCACTCTTGTGCTTATATCACGATAGCATGAGATAATAATCTAATCAAAACTCTCTTAAGGGGGCTTCCTCTCAATGACACTGTCTCCTTCACAAACTGTCATCTACTATATTATCATTGCAGGTAGACTTCTCTATAGAGAGTATGCTATGGTTTTGATACAATGTCTCACTCCTAAGGATGCCCAACTTACCTTAGAGGAGATTCTTACCCTAAGGGAGCTTTCTCCTAATGATGCATTCTCCTTCACATACTTGTCATGCACAATATTATCATTGGAGGTAGACATCTTTAGAAAGAGTGTGATATGGTTTTGACACAATGTTTCACTCCTAATAATGCTCAACTTATGACAACAATAATATTTGGTGTGGTCATTGCTGCACAAACCACCAATCGATGAATTATTAAGATGGGCTATTATTGGCCTAATCATCAAGGATGCCTTATTGCCCTGAGTTCATAACTTTGTCATTGAGCTTGAACTTGCCTCTTTCAATGAGAAATGTGGATCAACACAACTCTTAACTATTTTATTGATTGAATTGAAGCACGCCACTCAATAACATGTTCAGCCAGGCCATTGCTAAATTTTCCTTCCACCAATTCAATGGTAGAGTTGATTAGCAAAACAATTTAATATCTACCTATACTTCTCTTTAGCTTATCCCATGGAAATGTTCAGTTTGAAACCACCGAATAAGACTATTATGAAATTTCTTTTTCTCATCTTTGAATCTTAGAGCAGCTTAGATCTCCAATTGTTTTTGGCTCATTGGCATGTTGAGATAATGTACAAACAACCACAAGGTCAACCACAACCACATGTTAAAAACAATCGTAATGTCCCCATATTTACGCCATCCTATTTGCAAGCATTAGCTAGTTTTCAAAGTTTTCCATAGGTTTCCTAATGTCGTGGAAGGGTTCTAGTGTTCTTGGTGAGTTTGGTTCTCAATTTCAATGGGTTCTGAAGGCATTTGCTATTAATTGTAAGCGCTTGAATAGCAACAACCTTTCTGGTTTGTTCTCTTCGGTCTTTGGAGAACACTTCTATTTATAGTAAAAGCTTGCATGGCACCAATCTTTCTAGCTAATTTTGAATTTGTTCTCTTTGGTCCTCAAAGAATACTACTATTTACAGTAAAAGCTTGCATGGCACCAATCTTTCTGGGTGTTTCTGGGTTTCTTCTCTTTAGTTCTCAGAGAATTCTGCTATTTATAATGTGTGCTCATGTGTTATGTCCCCCACCTGATTAACATAATTAATCTATTTCAATACACTAAATTGATTGAGAGACTAATCATGAAGCCAGTCATTGATATTCTTCAACTTATTAGTTATTAACAAGTGCTTATTTATTTTCCTCATTAGATGATTAATTTCATTATTCATAGTTCTTAATATAGATATCAGACCCTGCTACTAAATCAGTTTTAAGGGAGAAGGTCTATGTATGTTACCAAAGTGCTTAGAGACCAAAGACAACAGGTTCCCTCAAAGTTTACAGATCCAAGACCTTACCTATCTTGGGTCTATACCCTCAAGGCTTATGCGTTCCTGATTTCCACCCTATCTTACTGCCCCTCTTTGGAATATCTCATTCCCATCTTCTTAAATACTGAGTAATAACATGATTTAGACTATAAGTATACTAATTTCTTGTGTATTATCTATATATATGAAATTAAGTATGACCATCATATATATTACAGTCCATATTAATATTACTATTAATTCTGCATAAGAACATGATCAGGCTTCATATATTAAGCATATGTATTAAACACATCCCCATGCATACCACCAAGAACAAGGATGTTACTGCCTGTAACTTAATAACAATTTTGTTCTGATCTTATCGATAAAATATATTGGTCTTTCTGTAGTATTGAACTTATATCTGTTGTGCTGGATATCCCCATAATCCTTCCTGATGTTGCCCTTTATAGTTTCGCGTTTCCTTGAGAAGAGACGACTCTTGGATGTTGTCATTCCCGTGCAAGGGTCACACTCTTCTTAGAGACATCTCTTCATAACTCAAACTAACGGATTATTGTTAAGTGCCTTAATGATGTTGTTTAAGAGAACCTCTGTCCTTTCTTAATCGCTATTTTCTTCCTGTTTATTCACATGTGTTGGGTGCAGAGGTGTAATCGCTGCTTCTCATTCTTGATTGCTGTGGTTGGTAGAAGAGGCACTCTAAGATGAGGACCTCTTGAGGCAATGCCAATATTCCTACACATATCCGTTCTCAGCTCTTTATGATCTTATCGAATTTGTTTCTACTCTTATGAATGATTCATAGTCGTATTCTTGTAAGCCTAGAGTTCCAGATGTCTCTTATCTATTCGTTGTTATTTATTTAGGAATCGCTGTGGATACTTAGAATGCTTAGTTTACGATGTAATATGATGGTTTCCTTCATTATGCTTAATGAAGGTAATTACCACCAGGTGCATTAATTACTTTGGTCTAAAGATCATAGAAAATCGTAAAGTCTCATAAATGAGACGATTTTCTAATTAATGGTAAGAGCATTTCATGTGACAAGGTCACTGTCAGATTGGGGCATAGAAAATCGTGTAGTCTCATAAATGAGACGATTTTCTAATTAATGGTAAGAGCATTTCATGCGACAAGGTCACTGTCAGATTGGGGGCATGACATCATGTTGGCATCAATTATCATCTGTCATAAACCACACCTGGTATCATGAAACTAATTGTTAATAATTCAATACTAGTACACAATGTAAATATCGAATTGATTAAGAATTGATTAGACACTTAATAAAATTGTTAATGCTCTCGTTTGATTAAATATCTAACACAATTGTAATGAATTGTTCTTAATGCTAATCACAATATAGTTTAAATTTACTAATACCGATTCGTTAACACAGAGGTTACACCCCTTGGTAAACATGCCCCCTTACAAGAGTTGTACCTTCTCTAATCTGCCCCTACACGAAGGATAAAAGGGTATCGGGCTGCAGGCTTGTAAGGGGGATATAGAAAAGATATAACTTTTGCGGAAATTATAGAGGAAGGAGGAAGACGTGAGAAAGTGAAGGAACACACAGGCATTTCAGTAGTTCGAAGGATTAAGATCTGATATCTCCTAAGTCATTGCAACTCAGGAAATCCGTCTGGTCACTGCAGTTGGTATGGAATTTCTGTCAAATATCATATGTGCTGCAATAATATTTATATACGCCTACTTCTGCATATTCATGATTAATAATATGATGCCACTATCCTGCATATCTATAATGAATATTGCTGATATTCTGCATATTCCTGATAAACAATGTATTGCTGATATAATTGCTCATATATGTATGTTATATCTGATTGGTGATATTCTGCAGTTTTTTGCATACCTACAGATATTTTGAATGTTTTCCAGCCATGATAGAGGGAGAGAGAGTTACAGTTGGGATAACGGTGTTGGGGTTATCTCATAGGCACGCCACCTCATGGTTTAAGACCAGGGAGGCACATGAGGCCAAGGGGGTACAAGGGTGCTGCCCTTGGGTCTGTGAAGTATAGACTTCCTGGGCACCTTACTGTGACTGCCCTCCTCGTCTGTCATACTGGATGAAGATGTAAATGTGGAACATAGGATAGGTGTGACAAATGGAGGGAAACGGTGATAGGATACCCACTAGGTAGGCCACCTCATCGATGGCATGGGCCACGTGGGGTGAAGGGGGTTTTGACTGCCCTTGAGCTTAGACGACGGAGTCTCTTGGGCACCACACTTGAGCTTAGATGGGGAAGTCACTTGGGCACCACACTTGTCCAAACTAGCCTATGTTCGATATGTGAATAAAGCTTTAGAACAAACTAATATCTTAATAGCACAGCTAGTAGAATCTGTTATAATCATGTATGCAACACTGTACATAGATTTCATTTCTCCTAACCTGTTTACAGGACTCGACTTCGGATCTCCAGGTATTCCTAAACTCATTACACTCTGTTTAGAGCATAAGGCAGGTATTCATTTACATGAAATTATGAAGTTATTATCTAATATTATTAACTATGAATGTAGATGTTATTATACTAGCTTATCTAAATGATAATTAGTGTTGCTGCTTATATAATTTCGGTAATATAGAATTAATTTTTTCTTATACTTAGATAGGACTGTTATTTTCTGGGCAATAAAAGGAGGGGGCACTACTTCATATGTCATCTTAAGTTGATTTCGGCATGTTCGATTCTTTGTTTTCGATCCCTTGGCAAGTTTCCATAAGGTGATGGAAATTACTTTAATATTTTCACTTTAAGTGTTTTAAAAGTCACTTTTTTAATATTTTACTTAGTGAATTAATATTTCGAAAAGTGTCTCCAATCGGGATGCCTAGGCTATGGAACATAAGTTGTTTTTAAAAGTTATATGGGGGCCTGTTTTGAGGGAAGATGCAATGACCCCTGATTAATAAATATACCCCGGTACTTAAATTTGTCAAAGACACATTGATCATTGCCAATTAAAATAATAAATCATTAATCATGAATTATTATTTGTAAATATTAATAAATGATAAATAATAAGTATTATTATAAATCAAGTAAATAATAAATGTTATATATTAATCATAAATTATTATTTGTAAAATAATAATAAATGATAAATAATTATTATTATTATACATCAAGTAAATAATAAATAATAAATCATTAATCATAAAATTATTTGTAGATAATAATAAATGATTAATAATAATTATTATTATAAATCAAGTAAATAAATAATAAATCATGATTCTTTTAATAAAGAGTACCTAATAATAAATAATAAAATAGAAAAGATTAAATATTAAAATATAATGGTTAAATGATAAAAGTAGTGAATAATAATAAAGACATTGATAAATAAACAATCATAATAAATCAAATTATTAAAATGAATAGGAGTATAATGAATGGCAGAAGGATATACGTAAAAGATGGATTAAAACAAACATAGCAAGTAAAACCCAAAGCATGACATCCAAAGGTCACGACCACAAGTCATGGCCGCAAAGCATATGAATAACAAGTCTGGCAAACACGGACAGGGAAAAAACCACGGACGAGTGTGGGAAGTGCGAAGACCAGGAAATCGCCAACATTACTAGCAAAGCAATCACGCGACCAGAGCTCGAGGTTGTATGCCATATAGCCCCGCATACAGGCGGTCTCGTAGGAAGAGCGTCGCCGTTTCTACGCCTGGCCACTGCCACTAAACTACAGAGAAAGAAACCCAGTGCGGACGCCCCAGAGCCTAGTGACAAGGGAAGGAACAGAGGGTATACGCCATTTCCAGAATCCACAGGTAATTTAAGTATTAAATGTGAAAAGCATGGTTACCTTAGCTATGGTAAACACTTTATAAGAATCCAGAGGGAGATTCGTAACGAATCTCTTAGAGGCAATATATATATTGTAGAGGTTAACCATATGCATATGTCAGAGATAGGGAAGCTTGGACAGAGGTGGGATCTCTGCCAGGTTTGAGAGCATTAATGAGTTCACTCATTAATAGAGATCCCATAGAGACCTTAGGCAGATATTACCGGGTTGTCCCAACTAAGAAAGAGTTCTCAATAGAGGGTTGGGTCAATCAAGGTAAGATCAACCTAAGGAAGGTTCCCATTTTGTATAGTTAGCAATAAATCAAAGAGCATTTAATGGTTGAATATGTAGAATAGCATATCTTTACTACTTGTATAAATATCACACATGTTTACTTATCTTGCATATTTTGGGAATACTAACATTTGTTTGCAGGTCTTAATCGTCGAATAGACAACTCCCCACTAGGGACATTACAGAAGATTATATTGGAATATTTAATTTGTCCTAATTTCTCCCTCCAAGTCTATATAATGGGATTTTGGCTCTCATTATTTTATTCTACTTGTGCACACATAACAAGATGCTATTGGAATGAACTTGGAGAGTTCTTCTTTGGATTGTTGAGGATGAAAACCCTCTTTAGTTAGCCTGGTTTCGGTAGTGAACGATCCACCCGAGCTGGTTGTTGATTTTCAAATTGAGTATTCAGAGATTGGCTCAAGTTTAGTGATAAGGGTTTGGTAAGAAAATATTTATGAAGTATTTTCATTTGGGTGTTCAGTTTTTGATGTGTTTAATGCTTTTTTAGAGTGTTGTTCAAGTTTCAAGGGGTTTCAAGACTTTTGTCAAATCTAGCTGTACCATTCCAAATACACTTTTGGCTTATATCTTCAGAATAGGTCATTTTCTGTTTGTAGGTATTGATTTCTTGGATTTCTTGCAGCCTAGCTATGCATTTTCATATATCATACGCAACAATGGATGCATAGTTTATTTAATTAGACATGTCTACCCTATGAGGATAGCACCTAACCTGGTTTTGGCACATGTTGTGCTTTTTCTGGAGCTTAATCTGCATTTTGGTCATTTTTATAGCCTTATTGCTGAGGCATGTAGCTTGGAATGAGAGATTGCAGAGATTTTCAGTGGTGATTGAGGAGTTTGGAGTGGTTTGAAGGTGAACTGAGCTAGCCATCCAAGTGTCATTGGGTAGTAATTAGCTACAGCAGATATTCTAGAAGGTATCTTGAGCAATACCAGTCAGGAGTTTATTCTTGCTGTCCTATATTTTTTAGCAGTTTGGAGAGCCTATTTACCTGTTTGAAGGTGTCCTGGGTGCCATTGCAGGCTCCTAGAGGTCTGATTTAAACTACAGAAGAGCATTTTACAGAGCTGATCATAACTGTTATAGATCTGCTTATAATGACTGCATTGGTTGCTTATCTAAGGTATTTCATTGATATAATGACTGATAATTGTTGGAATTAATGTTTGGCATTGCTATTCCAATTTAGATTATGTTAATGTTGTTATTTCCAGGCTTTGTATTGTGCAAGAATGAATAAATCAGATCAGATAATTTGCACACATTACTTTGTGTTGGCAAGCACTGTGTGTCATAAAACACTTCAACTGGTCAATATGCTTGACTAAAGTGATGCAACAAATATACGTTCTCCAGAAGATTAAACTGATTCCTCAATCAATCAATGGATGCCCCAAAGACAATGCTCACATAATAGCAGACCCGTAAGGATACAAAGAAGAATTAAATACCAAAATCCCGTGATTGCTGAAGAGAGATTGAACTTCCTCTTATATCCCCAAAATCAAAAGGGTGGCAGCCTTTGGAGTTGATAAGTCACCTCTCTTCCAAATCGAATCCCTTCATAACAATCATTTGTTGTTGATTAGACCTCATTGCTTAATTAATGCCTTTATAATCCTTTCATATGCAATGTCTGATTATCATAATCATTGTTTATCAATATCGTGCCTGTTCTTTAATACGTCGACTTCAAAAATAAAGCCTTGTTTCATAAATGAGAGTCAGATTCCTTTTAATCGATGTCTCTATAATAATAGATCGCTGCCCCTAACCCTTTTTGTAATTATTTGTCACCGATTAGATTGCCTTCTTGATCAATATCTGATTATCATAAATCACTGTCTGTTGTGAGGAGACAACCTCTGACACCAGCAGTTTATTTATATTTAATTTAATAATTAACTTTATTTAGGATGATTTAATAATACAGTATTTATATTATTTTTGCAATAATGTATTATTATAATATGTTATTTTGTCAATAATCTAATATTGTAAAATTTATATTATTATTTGATAAATATGAAATTAATATTAATTATATATATATATATACATATATATATATATATATATATATATATATATATATATACATATATATATATATATATATACATATATATATATATATATATATATATATATATATATATATTGTATCATTATTTATTTTTAAATTCTATTTTAGAGCGGCATCATCGTGTTTTGATTGTTTAGATGGGGACATCACATTGTTCAAATGTTGGCTTTCAATTCTACCTTCATTTCGTATGAGAGTTGCCAATTGCAAGATAAGTAACAAGGTTTCCATGGCACAGTGACCATTTGCAGGTGTTTGGAGATTGTTGAACTTGCTGGTTGTTGTGACATTGTACACACTTGCAATTGACTGTACATTTGTGGCATGACCAGTGTGAGCAATCTCTTCTCAAGTTTTCTTCATTTTTGAGGGATTCTCCAGGTGCATTTGCATGTCTAGACTCTTTTGGTAATTTATTTGCACTTGTGTGCATGTGTTTTCTAATTTCCATTCTCCATTGCATCGTTGAGCACACTAAACTGAATCTATAAGCATTCTAACCAAGATTTTCAGCTGTTAGAAGGTTTTGTGTGCAGTTGACAAGCTAGTTTCTATAATTGGTGATTGTTTGAAGAATATCTCAAACATTTTACAGATCAATTAAGAGCTCATTTTTTTATCAAATTTTAATAAATCTAAATTCACATCTAACATAGAGGAAGAGAAAACAGCCATTTAACATGAAAAACAATAAGTTTAATGCATTGTGAACGTCCCTATGGCCTCAAAGGCTTTAATTTGTGCTTGACAACAAGAGCTCCAACCCTCAATCCTACCTTGTATTGTGAAAGGGAACAAATGAGAGGTTGCCCGAAGACCCTATGAGAAGTACCCCTCAACCTTAGTAGGGGTTGCCACCCCTAGTGCCCTACTCTAGTTTTACAAAGCATAAATAAATATTGGTTTTCATTGTGCCAAATCCTAAGTAATCGAATTCTATTTATCTCAATTCCACGTAATCCTACTATGGTTACAATAAAATGATGTAGAAAGTAAATATAATGATCTTAGTGAAGATGCTTGGATTTTACACATGTATATTGTCACTGCAGCTTCTTGTGGACCTCCCTGTCAAATTCTTTTATCTAGAAAATCGCTTACGTGGGTGTTGATTTATTGTAGCTATGGTCGGAATCCACGGGCCTACATAAATAACACAAAGCTTGTGATTATATTGATAATATAATTATATTATAATTATTATATTATTAATTGTGATAATATAATTATAGTTATAATTATTAATAATATAATAATATATTAATATATATAATCATTAATATTTAATTATTTAATATTATAATAAAGTATGGTGTCCCTTGGTGAAAGGGTACCTCTTGCATATATATTATGAGATGTGTGATCTCATTGAGTGAAGAAGATGAATAATATTAAATAAAAAATACTCACAATACCTGGGACTTTAACATGGTATCAGAGCCAGGTTCAATATCATCTCGGTGAATGGTGGTAAAGATAATAATTCGCTCCTCTCCCAAGGAGAAACACAACCCATCTGTTAAATCTAACAACGCAAAGAGAGTAACATTATCATTATCCTCTACATCGTTGTAATCATCAATACTTTTTGGACGAGGACTAGATTCACTAAGTGAGCAATCAATGTCCTCAACAAGAATAATAGATTTTCTCCTTGTTTCTGACAGAAACAATCGTAGTTTTCCATTACTAGCGACTTTACTGAGCTCAAATCATATATATCGTACTACATGTAATTGGCAATGGTGGCGATAAGGCTTGATTTTCTAGTTCCATGAGGGCCAAAAAGAAGAGCAGGATCAAGTGCTAGGAAATCGAAAGTACAGGGATGGTTGAACAGAATCCGGCTAAATTCATAGCCATCATTGATCAAGAGACTTATGTCTTTGTTGTTCTCCTCAATTCGCTCTGCAATTTTCTTGAGATGGGCGCAATAATCATATAACAATGATTTGCTAGGCCTTGCCACTTTCAATGTAAACAAGCACTTCAATTCAAGCTGATTGCTCTTTTGCATTGGCTTTCTTTCGATTGATCTCGTCCACCACATTTTGGATCCTCGGAAAGAGTCTTCAATCATGTCTGTAGAACCAGGCTGGAGAATAACAGTTGTATTTTTGGGGGCTCTAATTGCAATGAGCGCTCGAGGATGATGGCTTTTACGTTCAAGATTTGTGAGATAAGAGTTCGCTCGGTCGAATATCTTGTTGGGCCAAAGAAATCTTCCTTTGTAGTCCAGTACGCTGATGATATTGTAATTGAGATTGAAATATTGCTCAACTGATATTTGCCATCGGTTGAAGATGTCGCGTACGTGCTGGGGAATGAGGTTTTCAAGAAGTATGAAGAATCCTAACAGAGAATACAAATGTGCTATCAATGGATTCACAATCGACATCTTCAAAGCCTTGCGGGATTCATATCAACGGTATCGTGAATGAAGATAACTTCACTGTGATTATTGAAGATGCGTTTGACGTGAATCGATTGGATGGGAGTCTGTCTGACATAATAATATTATCGCAATATTGGAAGTTTCATATTATTCTGGAACTCACGATATTTGCTTAGACCATTGGCATCGAGAGTTTCCAAAGACATCATTTGCACAGGGATTTCGCTGCAAAGATTATTGTTGGAGAGTATTGCGATTATTATGCCTAGCTGATGTATGATCGAGTATAGTTCTCAAAAGCATCGGCGGTAGCGCCCAGCAGGGTCGCCTCATGGCTAAGGTTGCTCTCAGACTACACCAACAATGGCATCCTCCTCCTTGCCTTTCATCGCATCTCTACAGCCACAGTGTGACATTATGGCTGGACTTGAACCTGGTCTAAGGGCCCTAGATTCTCTGCTACCAATGTGTCATGTCTCTCATCCCGCTTTGAAGTCTTTCGACCAGAGAAACGAAATCGCTAGACTCAACGAGTCTGAGTCCGAGACATGCTCGTCGAGTCTGTGAGACTCGGACTCGTCCGAGTTTGGCGAGCAATCTCACCAGAATCACCGAGTTGGCGAGTTTGGCAAAAACTCGCCAAACACGGCGAGTCTGGTGCCTGAAACTCGGCTACTGCCTTACATAAAATGACAAAAAAAAGACATTTTAAAATGGTCTCATCTTTGTTCACTACAACTTCCACCTTAGAATGAGAAAAATTATAGTTACAACATGTCAGCCAATAGAAAAATAACACCCAACACCTTTATTAAATAATAAGTTTTTTTGGCCTCGCGGAGCGCGCAAGGGGTGATGCCTCTTGACCCCACCTTGGGGGCGCTGCCCCCAAACCCCCGTTGAAAAATATGGGGGGAAACTGCGTCGATAGAAGTAGGGAAAATTTAACCTCCGAGTCTGACACTGATTGGATTGACCAAGTAGATATAGAGCCTAAGACTGTAGCCATGGCAGAGGAGGAGCAAAGAGCACGAGCACAGATAGAAGATTCAGAGGCAGATAGTGACACGGATGTTCCTGATGTTGGTGAGCATGGCATGGTGTCATGGGGAGCGGCTATGGCTGTCGAATCATCTAGGACCTACCTTAGACGCCTTCGCAGGGGGGTCGGGGCCGAAGGGTGCAGTCGTGCTGGCTCCTCTAAGCCATAGGCTTGTAGTTGTATTTACCTTTTGTATTTGTATGAAACATTTGATGATGATCATATGATGACATGGATTTTTTATTCCATGAGTTTTGAAATATTGTATACATTTGACAATATTTATATATCTATGTTTGTTATTTCCTGCAGCTACAATTTGTGTTTATGCTTATGTGATTGATGTATACTTGTGTATGTAATCAAATGAGCCGAGTTTGATGATATTATTGTGTCTTTAAGGTGTATTCAATAAAGGGTGCCTGAAACAAGTTTTAAATCTTTAAAAATCTCTAAATTTCTTGAGTTTTTCACTTTCTCGAGTCCAGTCGAGTCTGACTCCGAGTCCTGAGTCCGAGTCCGAGCCGAGTCTTAGTCCCGTTTCTTTGCTTTCGTCCAAGAACAGTGGCAATTCTTCCATATTGTGATGGTATTGAAAGTTGCCTAAGACTTGACAGTTTGTGTGCTCCATAGTTAGTAGAAACATGGAACAATTCTTCTGGACAATTACTAAGAAGGTACAGACTACCTGTTGGCAATGAGTACAAGTTCAAAGATTGTGTGTAACCTTCCATTAGAGGGTTGTGGATGATATTGAAGGATGTTGTGCAATCTATGTGTTGAAGAACATCATATCCGTGACAATTGAGATGAGGCAGTTCTTCAGATGATAATTAAGCTATGCATGGAGCCTACATCGTGAATATGTCATCGCTAAGCTCAAGGTAGATGATGTGTGATGGCAAGGGCCAAAGGCCACGCAGCCATCAGATCATCGCTAGATTCTTTTGTATGGATGGAAATTTCGTTGCTGAGCAAAATTAGGAAAGAATGTTGAAGACTAACGTATATGAGAAGTATTTTTTATGGTTGAATAATGTTCATGAATTTTTCATGCTGTTATCAATTCATGCTATTGGGATAGTGAATCATGAATGGTTCTGGCATTCATATTTCTCTTCGAGATAGTCTTGAACTCTTAGTAATCTCTCTTAATGCTTCTAGGGCGGACTAGGGAGCATAAGGATGATGAGAGATTGCATTCAAGGAAGGGAAATCTTGATAATTGCTTGCATTTCTTCGAAGAGGAAGAATCAGCATTCAGAATCACAAAAACCGATTTTTGGGGGAAGAACAACATATTTACAAAAATGCAACTAGAAAAGAAAACTAAGAAAACAAGAAAATAATAAAATGAAACAAGAAAGAAAGGAAAACATACCTTGAATGAAACTGAAAATGCTTCTCCAAAAATGCAATCAATCTTTGAATGAAGAAGAATATCTCTAATAAATAGACACAAACCATAATCCAAACCCTTGCCATGTTTTTTAAAAACGTCTTTAGCAGCAAAAACGTGGTTATAGATGCAAGAAAATAGGGCCAAATCCTTAAGGAAATACCATGTATGAGAGTCTCAAAACCAAACGCCCAAGGATGGAGAGAAAACGCGGCATCAAATCCTTCCAATACGCAGCCAAAGGAGGGTCACATGGAAAACGGTTTTGAAGAAGTAAAACGCAGTAAATGGAGAGTAAACCGTTTACCAAATTAAATGCAACGTGTTTACAAACTCACAAAAAACACCTTGCAATCATTTCGCCTTCTTGATCCATGAATTTCTCCATAAAATCTTGCTTGAAATTCTCAAAACCATTTTTTCCTTGCAATCGGGTTTTTGGAAAACAAGTGCAAGTTTGAATTTGCATAAAAGAATGAAAATCGGGATTTTTTGGCCAAATAGCAAGTTTGAATTTTCACTTTTCCTCAACAAAGCCAAAATCGGGATTTTTGGAACAAAATGCAAGTTTAAAATGGTCAAAATTGCACTTTATAAGCAAAATCGGGTTTTTTAGACCAAAGTGCAAGTTTAAAATCACTTGCAAAGGGGAAATAAAACCCCTACAACAAGTTATAATTTACTTGCACACATGTAATAGGAGTTTAAAATCCCTATTACATGTAAAAACCATTAAAGTAGGGGTTTTTGGAAAGAACTACAAGTTTACTTGTAACTTAACCAAAAAATCCCTATTTTAACTGGAAAAAGCCAAAAAAACAATAAAAACAATAAAGGGGAAATTTAAAACAAATTACAAGTTTTCATTTTGTAATAAAGTGCACATGTAATAAGCTAAAAATTTCCCTACAAAGACCAAAACAATGGAAATCATTAAAACTTGCAGTTCAAGGAAAATTCTCCACCTACAGTCGGGATTTTAAAACCTGAAATTGAAGGAAAGACATAGCAAACGAACCCAGAATGCGACGAAATTCGAAACGTAGTTCGAGGATGGACTGAGGATTAAGCCAATCCAAGGATTAGTCGAAATTCTGCCTCAGGAAGCGTGCCATAGAGTAAGTTTTCATTTTTTCACAAAAATTTTATGTTATTGTCCTTCATTTTTGGAAACAAAAATGAGGACAACAACTGGCTCTGACTGGGGAATTCTTTCATTTATCCTTTAAGATTGTGAAAGAAAAGAATCCAGAACTCTAAGTGCCTTCCTCTTATCCATTGGGTCATAGAGTCAAACAAAGCAAAAACAAACAAACAAAAGACTAAAAACAAACAAGAAAAAGACGTTATTTACAAGAAGTTACCTCAAATCTTTATTCAAAGTAATGCTTCAAATGCTGACTATTATAAGGCAACGCAAATGGTGTACCATCATGATAAGCCAGGATAAAACTATCTTCTCCAGCAACATGGTAAATAGTGAAGGGTCCTCGCCAAAGAGAAAAAAAATTTACCATGTAAACCTTTCAGTTCCCTTCACTTATCCCAAAGCAAAACACGATCACCAACTTGGAATCCTCTTTGCTTTGCTTTTTTATCAAAAAGAACTTTGACTTGTTGCTGATGCTGAGCAATCCGATCCACTACTTGTGATCTTTGTTCTTCCAGCTGAGAAAGATACATGATCCTTTTGTCTAAAGCATTCTCATAAGTTTGATCTTCAATTGCTTTAGCCAACTTAAGAGCGGGAAGTTCCAAAGTGATGGGTATTTCTACATTGATCCCATAAAGAAGCTGAAATGGCGACATACCAATAGCCCTTTTGGGTGTAATTTTGTCCGCCCATAAAGCATCAAAAAGAGCCTTATGCCAGGACCTTTGATTTTCCTCCACAAGCTTGCAAATAATAGTAATCAAATTTTTGTTACTAGATTCCGCCTGAATGAGTTAACAAAATACTATATTCAAAGCAAAATTGTGAAATTTCAGAGGAAGAAAAGGTGGCTGCATTATCAGTCACGATTTTGAATGGAACACCAAATCTAGAAATAATATTCTCCTTAAGGAACCTGCACACTATCTCAGAAGTAGCATTCTTTACTAGTATTGCTTCCACCCACTTGGTGAAATAATCCGTAGCAGTAAGGACATACGAATGACCTGCACTTGAAGAAGGATTGATCACACCTATGAAATCAATGCCTCATTGACGGAAAGGCTCTTCAACAATAACCGGCTTCAATGGTAAAGCTGCAATCTTTTGTTTGCCCACAAACTGCTGACAATGTATACATTTACGCACCCATCTAAAAGCATCTTGAAAGAGAGTAGGCCAATAATACTTGGCTCTCAAAATTTTGTGAGAAGTCACTGGTGCAAAAAAATGACCACCACAAGCCTTGTCTTGGAAAGATTCCAACAATTTGGTTTGTTGTGCTCTATCAACACAACAGAGGAAAGTACCATCAATTGCTCTTTTCTACAAACCAGTATCCCATAATACAAAATTCGCAGCTTTCAACTTGATACTTCTTTTCTCCTTGAATGTCAAATGTTGTGGACATTCACCATAAGTCAAGAAAAATGCTATATTAGAGTACAATTCATCAGTAGTACTGACAAACAACACCTTGGGAAGATCTTCAGAATCATCCAATTCTCACTCCTCTGGAATACCTTCTGCCATCAGCTGACAGAGTCCTCTTCCTCGAACAAGCTTTGTAGGCTTAATCTCCAAATCATACTCTTGGATTTTAGCAATCCAATTCCCTCTTTTTGTGCCAAACTCCTGTTGTGTTAAGATAGGCTTGACTGATGTATCAGGAACTAACACAACAGTATGAGAATTCAGGATGTAAAAACGGAAGTTCTTGACTACTTTAACAACCTATTGTGACCTTTTTCAAACATCGCCCCATTGCAAATGGGGACCCTCTCTTTTCCTGCTTTCTAGGATTTTGTTAGTATCCTGTGACCTTTTGCTGCAGTTTCACCAAGCCTTGTCCAGTTCAGAACATTTCAGGCCCTAACGATTGAAAGTTAGTTTTTTGCAAGTTATGTGACTCCGAAGTGTGAACACCACCAAAGTGCTTAGAGAGGCCAAAGGACAAAGATCACAATTGATTTGGACGAATTTGGACAACTTTCTATTTTTAGAAAGTTTGCTTTTTTTGCTTTTTCCTATTTTTTAGGAAGTTTCGTTTTTGGCATTTTTAGCCCGATCCCCGGTATGGCTATTTTTAGAAAGTTTTCCCTATTTTTTAGGGATGTCTTCTTTTTGCTTTTTCGAAATGGGAACCTAGGGTTTACACTTGTGCCATTGACCTGCTTCAACCGGAACTCAAAAATTCCAAGTTTTGACCTAAAAAAAGCTAAATCCCTAGATTTTAGGCTTTCTGCTTTTTCGGGATGCAAACCTAGGGTTTACACTTGTGCCACTAACCTGCTTCGACCAGAACTCGAAAATTCCAAGTTTTGACTTAAAAAAGCTGAATCCCTAGATTTTAGGCTTTTTGCTTTTTCCGGGATGCAAACCTAGGGTTTACACTTGTACTACTGACTAGCGTTGACCGGAACTTGAAAATTCCAAGTTTTGACCTAAAAAAGTTGAATCCCTAGATTTTAGGCTTTTTGCTGCTTCAGATGATCCACCTAAGCATGGATTTCAAATTTCAAGTTAATCCGATTAAATTAGATTAAACTGTGAAAATTTGAAATTTCTTTGAAAATTCTTCTAAGTCTAGCTAACAAGGGTTTTGAAATGTTTCTGCAGGTTCAAACCCCATCACGAAGGTTGAAGAGGCCATGAAGGAGCCTTGCATGAAGTCTACCATGCCTTAGGAGGCTCTGTGGGTGCTCTCATCAAAGTCTGCCATGCCTTAGGGAGGCCATGTGGGTGCCTTGCCCAAAGTCCGCCATGAATTTAGAGGTCACATGGGTGCCCACTCTAAAGTCCACCCCACCTAAAGAGACCATGGAGGAGAAAGGGTTGAAGTCTGCCCAAGGCTGAAGAGGCTACATGGGTGCCCACTCTAAAGTCCGCCCCACCTAAAGAGACCATGGAGGAGCAAGGGTTGAAGTCTGCCCAAGGATGAAGAGGCTACATGGGTGCCCACTCTAAAGTCCGCCCCACCTAAAGAGACCATGGAGGAGCAAGGGTTGAAGTCCGCCCAAGGCTGAAGAGGCTATGTGGGTGCCAAGCTCCAAATCCGCCCTGCATAATGGAGGTCATGTGGGTGCTAAGGTTAAAGTCCGCCATGCCAATGGAGGTCACATGTGTGCCTACTCCAAAGTCCGCCATGGGTTGAAGGGGCCATGAAGAGGCCAAGCCAAAGTCCCCCAAAGCTTGAGAAGCCAAGAAGGGGCTAAGGTTGAAGTCCGCCCAAGGTTGGAGAGGTCACATGGGTGCTAAGGTTGAAGTCCACCCAAGGAGGAAGGAGACCATGAAGGTGCTAAGGCTAAAGTCCGCCCCACCTTGATGGAGGTCATGTGGGAGCAAGGGTCAAAGTCCGCCCCAATGCCTTAGTCAAATTTTCACTTTAATGGAGGCCATGAAGGAGTTCTAGCCAAAGTCCGCCATACCTTGGAGAGGTTGGCAAAGTCCACCAAAATTTGAAAAAGATGGAGATAAAATTCGAAAAATCAACCTACACATGGAAGGTCAAACAAAGTCAACATGATGTCACAAAATCCACAGATTTCAAAATTAAATCCAAAATGAAGAAATATCTAAATAAACAAATAAATCCTCAAAATAAATCCCGAATGGAAAGTTTTTTTTGAGAATATTGAGAGAATATTAAAAAGTTATTGAGATATTAATTCAAAATGGAAAGTTTTTTTTAGAATTAGAAGTATGAGTTGGATGAGTTTAGGGGTTTTGCTTAAACCTTGTCTAAAAATACTTCATTATCAAATTCATTATTGCACCAAGAAGTTCAAAATTACTAAGGAGAGCTTAGTAAAGTATGTCAGTTTGAAGATCATCTAGAGGAAATTCTAGATATTGCTGGAAGTGGATAATATTCTTGGCAGAAGGCTAACAGATTTCTGGAGAAAGGCATCTTTTCTGAATTTTCTCAATATTTTGGAGAAAAGTCTAGCCTTATTCCTATCCAAGTCAGAGGTGAAATTAAAAAAGTGAATTTTCTGAATATTTTCTAGAATTTAATAAATGATTTTTTTTTCGAAAATTTTGGAGAAAGAAAATCATTTTTTGTTTGGCTAAGTATGAAATTTTTTTGAAGTTTTGACACTTCATGGTGACTTCAACCGACCTCAAGGCTGAGGGTCTGGAGGTGAAAATTCAATTTTTGTGTCTAAGTATGAGAGTGAAAAAAGGAAAATTTTCCAACACTTAGCCATTTCGCGGCCCCGTTATTTTTTTTTGAAATTCTGCAGAAATTTTCTAACTTAAAGTTTTCATCATTCATCTACAGATCTTAAGCACCATGAAGTTCTAGGCAGATAAAGATGCTCCTCCAGAGTCGAGGATGACTTCCAAGTGGAAGAACATCAGTGACACCAACCTCGGACACATTAACCCGAGGGAGTTTAAGAAGCGAATGTTTGGTCTGGACAACCTTGTGCCTACCACCATTGCGCGAAAAATGATGAAGAGTGGTATCGTACACGCTGTCGGCTTCCTCCCCACCATGTAGTGCAATGAACTAGTAGTTGAGTGTGCCAAACACTACAACCCCATCAGTAAGGATATTGTTGCACCTGATGGAAGAGTGTTGGCGAATGTCAGAGATGAGGCCATCAAAGAAGCCTTCAGGATCCCTGAGTACCACAACGCAGTGTATATGACCCAGGACGAAGCTGACAGTCTGTAGCACGATCACCTAGAAGAATATGATGCCATAATTAATCATTCCTGGCTAGACATGCCGAGGAAGGGCGCCTCCAAACTCCAGAGAAAGAGCCTGGTGCGAGCATACTTCAAGGAGGACATTGGGGACATGATTGTCTTGCTCAATAGAATAATAGGAAATCCTCAGGGAGCTCCATTCGAACCCTGGATGTATTATTTCATCAATGAAATAATCAATGGAGTAAAAATGATAGACTGGGCCCGTATGATCAGCAACAACCTAGACAGCCAGCTAAGGAATCTGGAGGCGAATAGGACTTTCTTCATGAGTTCTTACTTGTTCTATTCTTTAGCCAAGACCTACAGGTACAGAGGTCTCACTTGTAGAGGAGAAGTTGGGAACAAGGAGAACCAATTTCCGTTATATGATTGCTATCCCCAGCTCTATATGGAGGAGAAGTTCCATTTCAAAAGGGTGAATGATGCCTTCCTGATGCACATTACCCGGACCCTTCAAGGTGGCCTGCACCAGAGGCTCTCTCAAGAGTCTATGAACTTCATCGGTCGGTTCGGGTGTTGGTACATCCAATATCCAAAGTTCACTTACCTCCGAATTCAGGGATTCTCTGGGCCTCCATACAAGCTTCTAGCTTACCCTACCAACCGAGTGGTGTTGCTCAAGGTTGTGAGACAATTGGAGGAGTATATAGTGATTCAAAAGGATAAGCAAAAGAAGGCAGGGACATCCTCACTTACGATTGGTAATGGGCTGGAAGCATGTCCATCATCGCAGGCTGCAGCTACCGCTGAGAAAGAACTGGCCTGGTATCCCTTCTACCAATACAAGGCAAGAAAAGATTTCGATCCATTCCATAGGATAAAGAAGATCGAAGGGACAACATTTGAGCACAGACTGGATCTAGAAGACTACTAGGCTAATGCAGCTGATAGTTTCGAGATCCGGAAGAGGTTTTGGTCAAGAATTCCTTTAAGTATGGTGGGAGCAATGGAAGTGTTCAAAGTTGCCGATCAGGTGGAAGAAAGCCTAGAACTTCAGCAACCGGGCTTTGAGAAGATGAAGAATGAACCTTTAGTCTTGATAGATTGGACAGAGGGAGAAAAATCAGATCTAGCAGACCTCATGAGGTCGGTGATTGAGTACTCAAGGTGGTGGGCGTCTGAAAAGACAAAACAGTTGAAGGCCAAAGGTGTGGTTCTAACTTATGAATTAATGGGAGTGGATGATACTCTGTCCGTCTACCCTTGTACCTCTGCCGGTGATGCTCAGAATCCGGAAAGTGTTGGATCTCGAAAGAGAAAGGAGTTGGGTGGAAGCTCCACAAAGTGCACAGGAAAAAGGGTTGTAGTTGAGAGGAGAGAATCCAGCGAAAGTCACTCCATCCTAAGTGTTGCTTCCATTGCGCCTAATCAGAGTACAATTGGGGAACAAGAGATGAACATCTATGTGAGTGATGATGAAGTAAGAGTGCTTTCCCAGCCAATTGAGGAAGTGGTGGAGAACGTCTTCCGAACTCCAGCCAGGGGGCAGGATGAAGCCCCTACAATCCTCTTGGATGGCATATCAGCGAACCCAGGAGAAGCAGACAATGAGTTTGATCGGAACACTATAGAACAATCAACCATTCCTGATTGGCTGAGAGCAAGGATAAAAGCCAAGGTTCCCAAGGATGTCCACTCAACCGAGGAGGTTACCGCAGCATTTCTGGAGAAGGTGAATGAAACCGTCGTAGCTAAATCACCCAAACCAGCCAGAATGTTCTCCTTGATTCAAAGAGACAGTGCCGGATTCAAGACAGTCCAGATAGCAGTGCCCAAAGAAGGGAAGACTAGGGACAATGTCACCGCAGATGACTACAAGATTACCACCATAGAGATGGGTAAGCCTACCCAGGACCAGGAGATCCAATATTTTGACGACCCCTGTAACGTTCTAAAGATGAGGCTGGCTCATGAGAAAGAAAAGAGGAAGAAAGTGGAAGAAGAGAACCAGCAGTGGAGGAAGTATGTTCTCCATCTTACTAGCCCGCTCAACCATGAAGTCCCAGCTACTCCACCACAGCCTCTTCAGTAGGGATCAATGAAGGACTATGATGAGATGAAGGGATCATACACTCAAGAAAAGGAGTGGATTTCAGACGCTGTGATACGTGCTGACACCCTGGTAGAAAACTTAGTATCAGCACATGAGGCAACTTCTTTGTTGATTGATCGTATCCAGGATCTAGCATCCAATTGGGAAGAAGTGGATGAAATTCATAATGAAATACTCCCTCACCTAAAGGTTATCCGAGGCATGTCAAAGAAGAGCTTAGTGGATGCAGGCATCATACAGACAGGAGACAGGTACGACTTCGACACGTGGTACTATGCTTTGGTCACTCGGATTGAGGTTCTGAAGAAATCCGAGACCAAGTGTTTTGAGACAGAGGCAAGGGTTAGAGAGATCCTGGGCAAGGTATTCCGTGTGGTGTCAGAGATCTAGCAGAAGGAAAGCTTAAGGGAGAAGCATTTACAAGCAGAGAACCTGAGAGCCAGGATTCAAGCAAGCTTCTTCCGAGATTCAGGGATGATTAACAAAGGCGATCTTTCGAAGATTGCAAACTTCCTCTCCATCGATGACAACTTCCTCACCTAGGCAGTGGAGTGGAAGGCATCCTTGCCACATGCGCCGACGATGTGGATCTCATCGACTTCCAGATTGGCGGTTTGCCAAGTGTCGCCATGGAGGAGGTCAAGCTCGTGGTATCCAGATACGTTGAATCTTTGAATGAGGAAAGTGGCCACTCAACTCAATAAAATTGGCAGCTGCGCCACTTGTCACCCTTTCGTTTGCTTGAACTGATAGTATTTCGAGAAACCCTAATTAGGGTTTAGGACTTTCAATCTTGGCCCTTGATCACTGTTTGATCTTGGCCATTCGTTTATTTTTTAGAAACTATATAAGGTTGCCTCCTCTCATTTGAAAAGGGTGAGGTTTTTGATGTATTGTTGCTTAAGGTCATTTCCAGATAATATATTGCATGTGCGCTGCTTTGTAATCTCTATTATTTGAATGATTTGCATGGTTTCAATTGCCTCAACACTTAGTTAGAAATAATTTAGATTTGCTTTAATTGTTGTTAATTTGAATGAAGGATTTGATAAGTGTCAATTGATGGTGTATTTCCGCTCATACTTTTGGTAAATGGATGATTTCCATTCTATCGTGCAAAGTTAGTCTGAGCCCATCCCCTGTGCATCCCAACATCTCGATCATAAGCACAACCCATTGAAGATTGCACCGGCCTTGTGTAGTTGTCCCTAATGTGGCAAAGCAAGGTTTGGTTTCTTGAAAGCACCCAATTGATACCGTCTCCGAAATTCTTAGGATTAGATTAGCCTTCCTAAACCCTATCTCTTTTTCCCTTTCTTTTGAAAGTCTAAATCCCAGAAAATTCCCCCCCCCCACCCCCAAAAAAAGAAAAGCCTAAATTGCTAAATCCATCTAAGTCCAGCAGTTCAAAAATACTTGTCAAACGTAAGTCCCCCATGAAAATTTCAGCATACACTACCCAAGAAGCTATTCCACTAAAGTCGCTTGTTCGCACATATAGACCTTGGAACCCAAGAAGCTATTCCACTAAAGTCGCTTGTTCGCACATATAGACCTTGGAATCAGTAGTGATTTTTCAGGAGAGGATAGAATACCTTCGGGTATCCTATCCTAATGTTTGGTAGATGATAAAACAGACACCAACACAACCGCATAAGCATTCTTCTCAATAGAGGAATACTTGAGTTCATGAAACTTTAAAGGACAACTCATGAAAGCAATAGGAGATTCAATCCCTTCTGAATTTTTCTGCATCAGAATAGCCGACATAGTATGCTCGGAAGCATAACTATACATGATGAACTCCTTGGTCTAGTTCGGACATACCAACACGGGTGCATGAGCAATTGCATCTTTGATATCATTGAATGCAGCTTTGCCTTCTAAATTCCAATGGAAAGCAGTGTTTCCTTTCATCATATCCACAATATGACTAGTCTTTTCTGCAAAGTCAGGAATGAATCTTCGCAGAAAATTTACCTTACCAAAGAAGGAATGAACAACAGTCTTATTGGACGGCAAAGGTAGATTCTGAATAGATTTAACCCTTTCAGGATCAACTTTTATTCCTTCCTTGGAAACATTATGACCAAGGAGTTTTCCCTCAGTCACCCCAAAAACTGACTTCTTGGGATTAAGGGAGATGTCGTGCTTGCGACATCTTTCAAGTACATCTTGTAAGTGAAAAAAGGTGATTCTCACAATCTTTAGAAAAAACAGTAAGATCATCAAGATACACTACAATATATCTTCCCACAGTACCACGGAAAGCCAAGTCCATAGCTCGTTGGAATGTAGCCCCTGCATTGATCAACCCGAAAGGCATTCTACGGTAGGCAAATGTACCCCATGGAGTAGTAAATGCAATCTTATGTTGATCAAGTTCACTAACTTCAATCTGATTGTATCCCAAAAATCCATCTAACATAGATAACATCTCGAAACCTATCACCGTTTGCAAAACTTGATCCATGATTGGCAAATGGATAATTGTCCTTGAGGACAATTGATTAAGATTTCTGAAATCAACACAAATACGTATTTCTCTATTCTTCTTACGCACTGGCACTATATTTGCCAACCATGTTGAATGATGGATGGGAAAGATAATCCGAGCGTCAAGCAATTTTTGAATTTTAGAAAAAATGGTAACTAAAATTTTTGGATTATACTGGCGCTGCTTCTGTCTGAAAGGTTCTGCACCAAGCTTGAGGGGAATATCATGTTGCACTTCCTTTGGTTGAAAGGATTTTAGATCATCATATGAATATGCCAAGACATCATGGTATTGGCGCAAAAGTTGAATGGACTGATTTCTTTCATCTGAAGTGCAATTATTGCCAATATTGACAAATTTAGGATCATCATCTGATCCAATATTATATTTTTCATATCCCATAGGAGAATCAACACTTTCTTGTTGCCGCCTCTTGATGTAACGGTCATGTTGATCGAAAAGTTTTTCAAGAGAAACCAACCCCTTGGGAATCTTATTTCCTTTCAGTTGAAGGATATTTGCATCTGATTCGGATGATGTTTCAGACATTGAATCTGATGACGAAGAAGTAGGGGAATTACTTCCTTCGAAATATAGGTTGTTAAAACCATCCTCTGCTTGCAGGAAATTATAAATATGTTTATCATCATTGAAGATCTGCCAATGATCCCAATTGTCAGGAACACTAGGTCTCCATATTAACTCAATAATATATTTATCCTGACCAAAATCAAGATGAGGAACCAACAAAGTAGCTGAAACAGTGAGGGAATCAGCCCGGTCATTATACTCATGAGGAACAACTGAGATATTAAAAGAATCAAAATCTTCAATATTTTCCCATACCAAATTGCGGTAATGCTTGAGTCTATCATTCTTAATTTGATATATATTTCTCACTTGACAAACAATTAATTTTGCATCACCCTGGGCATGAAGATTTCTGATTCCTCTTTTCAATGCAACGCTCATCCCTAACAAAAGCGACTCATATTCAGCCGTATTGTTAGTATTAGCAAATTGCAACTTGAAAAAGTAAGGGAAGATCTCTCCCTTAGGAGATATAAGAACTACACCAGCTCCGGATCCATTTGTAGTGCAGCTACCATCAAACTCAAGAGTCCACACATCATTCGAACTGTCGTTTTCATTGGAATGATTAGTGCTGCCTTCATCCAAAACAGATGCATTATCAAAAGAAAAATTGTCATCTTCTTCCATAGGAGAAGATGAACTCTCCTCTTGTGTAGGTGAAGAGTGAAACTCTTCTTGTTGAGAAAGAAATGAAATATTTTCATCAGCAACAGGAGATGAGACTTCTTCAACCATAACATATGAACTAGAAGACCCATCTTCTGATGCTTGATCTTGATCAGTATCAACATCGGAGCTGCTAGAAGGATAATCTTCAGCAAATTCTGAAATTTCATCTATATGAAGATAATAATTCCCAAAATCCGAAGATTCAAAAAGAATTTGAGCATGGGGATCATTAGACTTGACAACCGTGTACTTGGTTTCTCTTTCAAGAATTAGCTTCTGCACAACACCTTTGACAGGTATTCTTGCTACCGTCATATCCATGTCGAGTTTGCCCCAAATGTCCTTGCAAAAATTACAGCCAAGTAACATTCCATATGACGTAGGAACGTCAGCTACCAAGACAGTGATCTTTATTTTATTATTTGGAAAAGCTGCAAATGCAAATTGAGAATCTTTGATTTGCCCAATAAGAGGCACTTGTTTGTTTTCCATGGAATAACAATGACCAAAAGTTTTGGTCAAGGTCAGCCCCAAAGCTTGAGCAACTTTTGCAGGCATGACATTATCAGAAGCACCAGAATCCAAGACACAATTGCTCAATTCAAAACCATTGATCAACAGGGAAATGTAAAAAGGTTCTATCTTTCCTTGAGTAGTGGATGGAATGGTCATCAAATGATTGGGCAAACTCTTGGGTTCTTGAGGGGTAATATTTTCAAGTATAGGACGAGTTTCCTTACTTTTAACAAAATTAGCTAGCCTATCAAATTGATCAAGATTAGCTTGTAGGTACTCAACTTTGGACATTTGGATCTTGGTCTTTCTAGCATGATCAATAATATCAAAAGCTTGAAACGAACCAGCTAGGGAGGAATGAACATTATCCGGCTCTTGTTTGGGGTTAGGCATACTGGGCTTGGGATCAATAGAAGAAGCAAGAGGAGGAGGATTGCTACTTACTTGAATTTTTGCTGCATCCTTTGGAATGTAGGGTAGCGGTGTTCCTCTTATAGCAATAGTCACGGGTGTTTGTAAATCACTTGCAACTTTTACAACTTCTTCTTGTTGGGCCAACCGAGTCTGAGATCTTGTCATTACAGCAAATGCTTGACTATGAGTCCTTTCGACAGCAACAGAGTCATCATAATGCATATAACGTATAGTAGAGTCGCCAGTCACATCTTCTTCTTCTTCTTCTTCTTCTTGAGGAAGAGCAACGTCATCAGACTGATAATCAAAATAAGAAGACTCATTTTGATCCGTCTCATAATAGCCAACTGCTGCCTTTGAAGGAGGTGGTTCAAGCGCAAGCCTCTCAGGAGGCGATGGTAACTTGGGTTGATTCTTAGCAGCATAACTGGCAGCAGCATTAGGATACGTCCGTCTTGGGATATCCTTGTATGAGGCAGGGTAGGAATTCTAATATACTTGCTTCTTTAAAGCAAGAAGTTCATTTGTCAATTTCTGCACCATAGGATCGGTAGAACCAGAAAACGAACCCTCCATATGTGAACCTCCTTTGGACCGATTAGAATCCTTTTTTATTTTACCAGCTAGGATAAAATCGTCCTCAATTTCAGTCGCCATTGATTGAGCAACTTCTAAATCAGCAGGAGATGCTCGCCTTAAGAAGAAACTAACCTCGAGCAACTAAGTATTAATGAAAAAGCACTTGAGATTCTCAGGAGTAGGTTTAGAATTGATAGGAATTCTATTTGCTAATTTATTGAACTTAGCAATGAATTCACGATTGCCTTCATGGGTATCCTTCTTCATTTGGGTCAACTGGGCCAGCAAGGCGTGTTCATCTTCCGTAGGCTTGAAACGTTCCTCGAACTTGTCTCTCAACGAGTTCCAAGAAACAATCAAACCAGCAGCAAGATTGAAAAACCAATCGGCTGCAATACCTTGAAGATTCTCTATGAATAAACGAACAGCAACATCTTGATGTTCAACTCCAAGAACACCACATGCCATATAGAAAGATTTGACATGTTCATCGAGATGTTGCTTTCCATCTCCATTAAACTTGGGAAGATTTTTACGAGAACCTTGTGGAAGTGGATGAAGAGGTGGGGTTAAAGCCAAAGGACCAAAAGCTACTCCCCACGGACCGGGATGAGGAAGCGGAGGTGGACTAGCCATACTAGATAATGAAGATATCAGTGGATTGAAAAAGAAAGAGGAATTTTCACTTGGGATAGATTTCTTTTTCCTTGAAGGAGGGTAACTTGTGGTTCATGAAAGGGAGGATGTACTAGTGAGCAAATGGAATCTAGCTCGTTTAGCAGGAGATATTTCTTCAGGATGTTCACTTCTCTTCCGACGAACGTAAACACGCAAACTTTCCAACTTAGAGAAATGAGAATATTTCCAAGCTCTTATCAACAAGAAACCCAAGAAAAGTTATTTCTTTAAAATCAGCAAGACACTAGTCTTCAAACGAAAGTGTGAGGCTTCCGAATGCGTCCGTGTCCCCAGCGGAGTCGCCAAAAAACTATTGGTTGAAAATTTTGTATACTTGGGAAAATATACAAAATTGTGGTTTCAACCACAGCGTGTAAGTAAAACTCTCCTAATTAAGGGAAGGCTCCCCCTATCTAACTACAACTTTGAAAATAAAATAAGATGGGACAACAATCTTTCTTCTTCTTTCAAGAAAGACAATATTATTTTCTCTTCACAAAAAAGGATAGCAATTGAATATAAACAGCAGTAACCACTTTCAAATGACATGAGAGAAAGGAAATGAATTTTCCTGAAAGCACAAAGACTTCCGTCACTTCCTTTGAGGCGAGACGACAATATCAAGCTCAAAGACATGATCATATGAAGTCCTATCTACCCTTTTCTACACTAATGCTATAAACAACAAGTTATGACAGCTCAAAGACTGAAATACCTTATTCATTTCTTCTTTGAAACAATGAGAAGTAGTGTAAGCTCAAAGACTCACAGCTATTTCCCACACAATCTACTTCTGAATTATGTTTAAGAACAAGTGTAACAACAAAGGCTTACATCTTTTTCCAATCGAACTTCTACTTTAACTAAATTAATCTTCAATACTTGCAGCTCAAAGACTGCAAATCAAATTCAATTAAGCTCTCAAAGAAACGCTTGTAAAGAAGGAAATATTGAACACCAACTCAAAAATGTAGCACAAAGACTCAAAGCTTGAGTAATTTTCTTCTATTCCTTTCAATCTTTCAATTTACACATAAAAGCTCAGAGACTTCTTTGCTGTAAATTTGACAAAGTTTTTGCTTGCTTTCCAAAAGATCCAGATTACAATAGACCCCTCAAGTATTTATAGAAGAGGAGCCTTGAGAAAAAGGTGGGAGGATCCTAACTAACTTGAGAGATTCTCTCAACCACCAAGACTTATTCAATAACTAACTAAGACTTATTCCAACTACAGTCCTAATTGGACACAACTTGTAGTTGCCTTACATGTAATTACAAAAGTGCAAGTAATGTGTCAACTTGCTTTTTACAAAAAATACTTTTACATGTAACTTGTCAAAACAAAACTATTACTAAAGATTACAAAAGTGAGAAAATACAACTAAGTGTTGAAAAACACTTAAAGTTGCAGCACATGAAGACACGAATCCTTTAAACTTGTGGATACTCATTTGTAGTTCCCCGGGATTCAGTTCATGGGTGTTCTTGGCAACAACCATGGTCTTCACAATAGTGTCATGACACCAGAGGAGCGCAGAGTTGTTTTTATCCAGAATGGACTGGATTTCATGCAAAAAGACTTAGTGTTTCATCAACATTTGAATTGAAGTGGCCAAGAATTGTTCGCTCCTCCATTCATTATGAATCCTCATTTGTAAATCAGCAAGAACTTCTTCTTCTGGAATCAGCTCTCCATCTTGATTTAATATGTTGCAAGAGGCCCTTTCACAATGTGAGACAATATCTCAAAAAACTTCACCCTAGAATCTCTTTGCATCATTGATCTCCTCAATGAGGGATTTAAAAACAAAGGCCTTGTTTTCCAGAAGCTCTTCAAATTCCAAGTACATGACCCTGGAAGAGATGATGGCATGCTCTTGCAAAACACTCAGCTATTGTTGGGGCATGGTACGCCAGATTGTCAAACTTTCTTCAACACTTTCCAGATTCTTTTTGAAAGTATTAGAACTCTGATCTAGTTTCTCCTCAATGGTTTCTAACTTAGACATCATCTGAAAAATGTCTTTCATTACTTGTGCACATAGATCATGAAGTTGATCAACCCAGGAATCTAGTGCTTGTACCTTCTGAGCAGCCCTTTCCACTCCACGAATTGATCCTTGGAAACCAGAAGAACCTGTGGAATTACTCCCTTCAGCAGCAGGTTTTGTGATTTTATGAACGGTTGCCATAAGTTGTCGGTTTTCCTCTTCTAGCTTGTCTTTCTTTGCTAGAAGTTCATCACACCTTTGTACCAGCGAAACTGCAGAAAACTGAGCATCATATCTAATGACCTCATGCGTTTGTTTGCCCATTTCTATCCTTGTAACCTTATAGTCAGCAGCTGACATTTCTTCAAGTGGCTTATCTGCAATGGGTTCCACAATTTCAGCTATCTTCATCTTGTTGCTGTCAACAGTTACTCTGGAGATAGTCTTGGCCTTCTTAGCAACTTTGGATCTGGACTGTTTCAGTTGCTGATAATCAAAGGCATCAGGTGAGATTTCTTGCTTCTTCCTTTTCGGAGTAAAAGAGCTAAGCCATGGAGGCAAAGTCATCAACTCTCCTTCAGTAGTAGTTGTAGGCAAAGGAGAAGCAGTTTCTATTTGAATCATCGTGGTTATCCTGGGAGGAATATTTGTTTGGACAGCGACCACGGTTTGCTCAGTTACCAATGGGCATGAAGATTGCCTCATAAACTCTTCAAAATCAGAAGTGGAAGTATCAATTTCTGACAACTGGATGCAAGTACGAAATCCTCAGGAACTTCCAACACACTCTTTTGCTGATGATTGGGAGGTGGCTCGTATGCTGAAATGGGAATAGCATTCTGAGGAGATTCATCCACAAGCAAATCAGGAGGAGAAAAAGGCGTCTCAATGGAAACTGGAGGAATGATCTCATGAGGCGAGTCTGGAACTGGAGACTTAGGAGCATCATCAGATTACTGGCCTTCTTCTGAAATATCTAGATCAGCCACCTGAACATGAAATCGTGATTTTTTTTTCCCACGAACTATAGTTTCCTCAGGAGGAAGCACTACTGCCCGACTTACTCGCAACTTGATCCTTGTGCCCGAAGACGATGCACCTTGTTGTCAATCTGAATCTTAGACTTATGTCCAAGAGGCCCCGTAGAATCATCTTCTTTTCCAACCTTGATTTTTATAAGTCTAACAACATTATTTTTCAGCCATGCGTTGGTGTAAGCCAAGATAGGCTGAAATCTCTGAAGGATAGATATGCACTCTTTGTGTGACCATTGGATCAAAGGAAGTGGAGCTTCCTCAACCCTCCGAGAAATGTATTCAGGATCAAGTATGTGCCCATCATCAATCATCCCTTGTGGGATATCCACCAAGTTCAAATCAACAATTTGCTCAACAGTGAACCTGCAGTAATCCATCTTTAGAACTTCGACTTCTATGCGGAGATCTACCCAGATGTCTTCAATGCAATGCACGTGCACAAAGGATTTCTTAATCTTCTCCTTCATACCCCTGCAATCAAAATCAGCTCTAGGTTTAAACCTTTTGAGCTTGATTTCTTGCATTTCAGTCTCCATGGCCTTAGCTTTCACAGATGTGACAAGGGAATACCGGCCAATTTTCAATGGATTTGTGGTAGAGATCTCCATTCCGACCTTGTGTCTAGCAGACTGAAAAGTGTGGACAGCCATGATCTGTCTTCCCAACTCCATAAGAATGATCCTATCGATTGGGTAACTAGGAAGCATATATGGCTGACCACCATAGCATCCAATTCTCATATAGGTGAAAGTGGGGAACTATAAAAACAAACATCCATATTCGCACACCCTTTCCCATGCCTCATCTCATACCCTTTTGTTCCTCAGATTTCTATCAAACTGACACATGAAATATCCGAAGACTGCATCTTGGACTCATCTAAAATGTAGTTTGTTGGGTCTCAAAGGCAACTGATCATAATATTCCCAAATTGGTATAAGTGAGCGACACCCTTGGTAGAAAGATCTGGAAAGTGTCTAAGTGAAGTTGCCAAGTATACAAAATATGAGTTCATGTAAAAAGTCATGGTGGAAGGGACTGCTGCAAGTTGTTCACACAAGGCATCGCTGATGACTTCTCCCCATGATATATGATGCGACTGCCTTATGAACATGATGAACTGGTACATCCATGGCTCAAAGACATTAGAATGCTCGAGGCCCATCATCCTGCTGAGAAGGGTTATGGTGCCTCCTATCTCCCATTTGAAATCGTAGCGGTACAACTTAGCCCACCTTGAGGAGGAGACTCGTGGCTCTTGGATCCACCTGTTGATATGTCGCTTACAATCTTTTTCTCTTTTCACATAGTAATCAGATGCGATTTCTTTGGAGATTTCCATGTAAACAGGTGTGGGAGGTATTCTGAAAACCTTCTCAATCATATCTGCATCAAGACGAATTATTGCCTCACCATCATCATTTTTGATGATTCTTGTCTCTTTGTCAAAATGATGGGCGCAAGCAAGAACAAATTCAGGTTCTAGGCCAGCCACTGGGAAGGAAGACGCATGATGGATATGGTTGTCCAACAGCCATTGTATGTTGTTATCTTGTGGATCTTCCACCCTCTTGACAAACTCTAACATATCCACATGCCCTATTTTTGTATCTCTAATACGATCCAAAGGGGAAGAAACTTGGGAAGGTGCCACCTCATTCTGATACTTGTCATACTTGTACTTCATCTTTTTTGGAACCGGAGATGATGGCAAATCTGACATTGATTGGAAACCTGGAATATTGTGATGAAGACTTAAAAGTGTTAAAGCGACATCATACTTATTAAGTTCTTTCAAAATTCTGTGATCAAAATAGAAGAGATGGAGATATGATCTGAAAGTTGTATTTTGTCTACTATAGCATGTTTTGAAGACGCACAACACTTATTAATTTCGGTGTGTCCATCCTCCTCAATGTAAGCATGCTATATAAGTGGATGAGGGGTTACATAGTGAAGAGATATGTCTTCCCCCGTGGGAAGCATGAAATAGTACGACTGACGTTACAAAATTTAACAGTCCCTCTTAACTAGGGAGGACACATTTCATGTTAGAGAAAACATCACAATTCATCCATTGATTGTGAAGAGAGGAGATATCACACCATAGTGATATTCAGAGATATGGTTCAACAATGAATATCAAGTCTCATGATACTCACCATAACTCATAGTTATCAAGTAAGGTATGTGCACTGACATCAAGTCACATGATGCCTACCATACTGATAATGATTTCATGGCATGTCCACGAATATTATGTTCATAATATTCACCATGAAGATCTCTATCATAATTATGGTTTATTTAATGATATCAACCAATAGATATCTACCATAATGTCTTAGAGATATATATACTATCATGACATGTCCACAGATATCAAGTCACATGATATCCATCAAGATAGTTAAATTGATAATTGTAAAATCATCACCTTACAATATCAATTTGAAACAAGTGTTCATTATTGAAAAGTCCTCGCCCTTCAATAATGTTCACAGAAGGCCCATGCAATCATGGAGTCACACACGTGAGAAATAAAAGAGTTTACACACTAAACATCTTTAAATATATTAGTATATCAGAATAAATGAGACTCTATCTCAAAATTAAATAACATTTTCAACCATACCAAGTTTATCTCTAAAGTGTTCAATCTTGATCTTGGAGAGAGGCTTGGTAAGAATGTCTGCAATCTGATCACCTATACCAATATAATTCAGTCAGATCACATTCCTTTCCACCATATCTCAAACATAGTGATAAGGAATCTCAATGTGTTTAGACCTATCATGAAATACTAGATTCATTGAAAGCTTGATGCAACTCTGATTGTCACAGTAAATGACAGTATGATTTAAGGGCTGACCGAACATTCCTACAAGCAGTTTCTGAAGCCATACTACTTCTCTTGCTCCCATGGAGGCTGCAATGTATTCAGCTTCTGTAGAACTCTGAGCAACTGGAGACTGTTTTCTACATATCCATGAGATCATTCCTGATCCTAAACTGAAGCAACATCATGATGTGTTTTTCCTATCAACTACGCTTCCAGCCCAATCAGAATCAATGAATCCATGTAGGTCAAGGTCTACTTGTTTATACTTCAAACCAAAACCAATAGTTCCTCGAAGATATCTCAGAATATGTTTTGCAGCAACAAGATGTATTTCTCTAGGTTCACACATGAACTGACTTAGTGCATTAACAGCATAACATATATCAGGTCTTGTGTTTACCAAATACATCAAAGATCCAATAATCTATCTGTAGAGGGTAGGATCTGCAAACTGTGATTCTGTTGTGGTTCTGCAGTTGCTTCCTTTAGTTTGTGCAGATTTGTCTCCATAGGTGTGGTCATGGATCTACAATCCATCATTCCAAATCTCTTGAGTATATGAATGGTGTATTTTCCTTGATTAAGGATTATACCATCTGCCTACTGCCAAACTTCCAATTCAAGGAAGTAGTGAAGAATTCCTAAATCTTTCATATCAAACTCAAAGGCTAATTCTTTCTTACATTGAGAAATACAATTATCCTCTCCTGTGATTAGTAGATCATCAACATAAAGAATAAGAATTAATAATTCACCATTGAGTACCTTGTAGTAGAGATTTGGATCTGCTTCATTCTTGGAAAACCCTAATTCCAAGAGATAGTGATCAATTCTTTCATACCATGCTCTGGGGGTCTGTTTCAGTCCATATAGAGCTTTCTTTAATCTGCAGACATGTGATTCAGCCTTATGAATCACAAAACCTTCAGGTTGCTCCAAATAAACTTCTTCTTCAATCTTACCATTCAGAAAAGCAGTCTTAACATCCATTTGATGTACTTTCCATCCTTCAGATGTTGCAATTGACAAAATTGCTCAGACAGAAGTGTATCTGGAAATAGGAGCAAATGTCTCTTCATAGTCAATACCTTCTTTCTGTGAGAAACCTCTAGCAACAAACCTTGCTTTGTGCTTCTCAATGCTGCCATCTGTTGCATGTTTGATTTTGAAAAGGCATTTAGAAGATACCACAGATTTGCCTTTAGGCCTAGGCACAATATCCCAGACATCATTTTTCAGAATTGACTGATACTCTTCTGACATAGCATCTTTCCAAACTTGATGCTTGAGCACATCTCCAACACAGGAAGGTTCTGCATCAATGATCTCACTCATCAAGGCAGTATAACTGGAAAATAGGTTAGGTCTCTTACTTTCTCTAAAGGTCTCCTTTGGAGCAGCATAATTTTCAGCTTCTTGAAGCATCTTTTTAGCCCAAAGTGGTCTTTTCCTAGTTTCGGGATAATTTTCTTCTAAAGGTAAGCCTTGAACTTCATGCTCAGCATCTCCAGGGGTCTCCCTCTGAATCTCAGGGGTGGAATCCTCATCCAAGCTTGTAGGAGGATCTTGGTGTTCTAATTCATTAGAGCTTTTGGACCTCCTGAATGCTATGTCTTCCTCAAAGATGACATCTCTGCTTAGTTCAATTTGTCTTTGACCAGGTATGTATATTTTGTAGGCTTTAGAGGTTTCACTGTACCCAACAAATACTCCTTTCTTTCCAGAAGGTTCTAACTTTGACCTCTTTTCTTTGGGGACATGAATATACACTGAACACCCAAAGATCCGGAAATGACTTATGTTAGGTTTGTTGCCAGTAAAGGCTTCTTTAGGGGTTTTATTGTCAAGAAGAGAATGAGGACAACTATTTTGAATGTACACAGCTGTCCTAGATGCATCAGCCCAAAATGAGGTTTCTATATTTTGGTCAAACAACATAGCCCTAGCAGCTTCTACTATAGTCCTATTCTTTCTTTCAGCTACCCCATTTTGTTGTGGGTTATAAGGTACAATTAACTCCCTCTTAATCCCAGCATTTATACAATAATCTTTAAACATATCAGAAGTGTATTCCCATCCATTGTATGTTCTTAAGGTTATGATTTTCTTACCTATCATATTTTCTACAAGAGCTTTGAATTCCTTAAATTTAGAAAGGATTTCTTTAGACTCTTTGTACCTCAGAAAATATATCCAAGTCTTCCTAGAATAATCATCTACAAATATTACATAATATAAAAAATCTCCCTAATGAGGGTACAAACATGGGTCCACATAAATCATAATGAACTAATTCTAATACATTTTTGGATTTGTTGTTGCTTGAATTAAAAGACCCTTTAGTATTCTTTCCCAAGGCACACCCTTTGCAAGCTCCTTCAGATTTTTGACTTAGCTTGGGTAAGCCGATCACCATCTTCTCTATCTTAGGTAGGGCATGGAAATGAAGGTGCCCTAATCTTCTGTACCAAAGTTCATTCGAATCTGGAGTATCATGAATCAAGGCTAGAGGTGGAGTGGTGCAAAGTCTGTAGAGGCTCCCTTGTCTTACTCCAATGGTGTGGGCTTTCTTGATGGTGGAGTTCTTTGGCCAAGCAAGTACCTTTCCTTCCATAAAGGTTAATTTGTAACCCTTAGCTTCAAGTGCAGAAACTGAGACAAGGTTTCTCTTTATACCAGGTACAAATAGAACTCTAGTCAACTGTAGAGATATGCCTAACTTTAGGTTGATATTGCAGGTTCCTATTCCCATAACTGGATAATGTGAGTCATCACCAATTGTCACTTCTTCATTTGAACTTTCCACAAGTGTATCTAGGTGCTCACGAAATCCAGTGATGTGTCGAGATGCTCCGCTGTCAATCGCCCATGTGTTGAAACTGGAGATGACTTAACTAGAGAGGGCTAAGTAGAAGAATAGCTTCTCGGAATTACTCCCTTCTTAATTTCTATCATTGAAGCTTGTTGTTTGATCCTGTCTGGACACTTCATTGCATAGTGCCCATATTGGTCACATCTGAAACATTGTACTTCAGAAATGTCTCTTTTTCTTTGAAGACCTCTTCCCATTTGAGTTGTTGTCCCTCTTTCTCTTAAAGTTCTTCTTTCCTTTCTTGTGGGAATTAGAGTTTAGAACTTGAATGTTTTGTTTTATTCCTCTTGTGACAAGCCGAGATTCCTCTTGAATGCAATTGGTTTTCAATCTATCAAACTTGGGAAATTTAGAACGAGCACTGATTCCTTGAATGAACGATTCCCATGAGGTAGGAAGTCCATTTAGGGCCATCATAGCAAGTTCTTTGTTGTCTACTAGATGTCCAATAGTGGATAGTTGATCCCTAAGCTCAGTGATCCTCAAGAAATAGGATGTAACTATTTCTCCTTTATTCATCTTTATATGGTGTAGTTGATTCTTTAGGGTGAGGGCCCTGCTAGTGTTGTTGATTTCATAAATGTCAGCTAGTGCTTTGAACATCTGAAAGGCTATCTCATATTTAGAAATAACTGGTACAATGTGGTCTCTTACTGAATCCACAATTATCTTAAGGGCCTTCTCACTGTCCTTGTTCCACTAAATTTTCTCTGTATCATCAAAGGGTTCAGGAATTTCACTTTTGACATGGGAGTCAATTTTATTTTCTTTCAAAAAAAGCATGATCCTGAATTTCCAAGACACAAAATTTGATGCTCCATCTAATCTATCTTGAAACCTAACTCCGGTTGCCATTAGGATTATGGGAATGTGATCTTAGTAAGAGTCTAGTGAAAGATTATGAGATCGTTACAGAATTTTAATATGATCTTCCTTAACTTGGCCGTGATACCATGTTAAGTTCTTTCAAAATTATGTGATCAAAATAGAAGAGATGGGGATATGATCTAAAAGTTGTATTTTATCTGCTATAGCGTGTTTTGAAGATGCACAACACTTATTAATTCCGGTGTGTCCATCCTCCTCAATGTAAGCATGCTATATAAGTGGATGAGGGGTTACGTAGTGAAGAGATATGTCTTCCCCCGTGGGAAGACACATCTCTTCCCTACATACCTCTCACCACAGTATATAAACTAGTCACCATTTACTTACCCGATCGGAAGGAGTGCAACTTGTTTAAGAATCGCTTTACCACCTGATACCATGAACGGTGTGTATATATATATATATATATATATATATATATATATATATATATATATATATATATATATATATATATATATCGGAAGCATGAAATAGTACGACTGATGTTACAAAATTTAACAATACTCAATTGCAAATAACATTCTTCCTTCTTCAAAATGGGAAAAACTTTGACTCTTGAACTTCACGATTTTGTGAGATGAAGAGGGGAAATATATGGAAATGGGAAAAACTTGACTTTGACCAATTTCGGATCTTGGGGAAATTTTTGCAAGTATACAAGTTGGTAAGAACATACATGCAATCGGGGTTTTAAAACACGAATGCAAGTACACTTGTAAATTTGCAAATGGAGAAATGGATGGAAAATGAGAATTTGACTTGTCGAAAATGACGGAAATGGAAAGAACGGATATGGAAAACATGAATGGATAGAAATGGGAAAATCCGAGAATGTCATTTTGATGAAAACGGGAAGAACTTTTCAACATGTAATCCGGTTTTTAAAACCCGAATTTGAAAGGGGGGGAATTTCATATCTTTTCAACTTGGAATTTCAACCAAAAATGGTTAAATTCCTTAACCGTAAGGGAAGAACAAAAATTTCCAGCCAACTTGTAATCGGGATTGAAAATTCTGAATACAAGTAAAGAGGGAAAAAGGGGAAGAACAATGCAATTCAAAAATTGCATATCCAGGGGAAAAATTCTCTCACAAAAACCGATTTTTGAGGGAAGAACAACATATTTACAAAAATGCAACTAGAAAGGAAAACTAAGAAAACAAGAAAATAATAAAATGAAACAAGAAAGAAAGGAAAACATACCTTGAATGAAACGGAAAATGCTTCTCCAAAAATGCAATCAATCTTTGAATGAAGAAGAATATCTCTAATAAATAGACACAAACTGTAATCCAAACCCTTGCCACGTTTTTTAAAAACGTCTTTAGCAGCAAAAACATGGTTATAGATGCAAGAAAATAGGGCCAAATCCTTAAGGAAATACCATGTATGAGAGTCTCAAATCCAAATGCCCAAGGATGGAGAGAAAACACGGCATCAAATCCTTCCAATACGTAACCAAAGGAGGGTCACATGGAAAACGATTTTGAAGAAGTAAAACACAGTAAATGGAGTGTAAACCGTTTACCAAATCAAATGCAACATGTTTACAAACTCACAAAAAACGCCTTGCAATCATTTCGCCTTCTTGATCCATGAATTTCTCCATTAAATCTTGCTTGAAATTCTCAAAACCGTTTTTTCCTTGCAATCGGGTTTTTGGAAAACAAGTGCAAGTTTGAATTTGCATAAAAGAATGAAAATCAGGATTTTTTGACCAAATAGCAAGTTTGAATTTTCACTTTCCGTCAACAAAGCCAAAATCGGGATTTTTGGAACAAAATGCAAGTTTAAAATAGTCAAAAATGCACTTTATAAGCAAAATCAGGTTTTTTAGACCAAAGTGCAAGTTTAAAATCACTTGCAAAGGGGAAATAAAACCCCTACAACAAGTTATAATTTACTTGCACACATGTAATAGGGGTTTAAAATCCCTATAACATATAAAAACCATTAAAGTAGGGGTTTTTGGAAAGAACTACAAGTTTACTTGTAACTTAACCAAAAAATCCCTATTTTAACTGAAAAAAGTCAAAAAACAATAAAAACAATAAAGGGAAAATTTAAAACAAATTACAAGTTTTCATTTTTTAATAAAGTGCACATGTAATAAGCTAAAAATTTCCCTACAAAGACCAAAACAATGGAAATTATTAAAACTTGCAGTTCAAGGAAAATTCTCCACCTGCAGTCGGGATTTTAAAACCCAAAATTGAAGGATGGACTGAGGATTAAGCCAGTCCAAGGATTAGTCGAAATTCTACCTTGGGAAGCGTGCCATAGAGTAAAAAATTTCATTTTTTCACAAAAAATTTATGTTATGGTCCTTCATTTTTGGAATTCCAAAAATGAGGACAACACATATTGTGGTGATTATTATTACTATTAGCACTCGGTTGTCTACATATCATATTTAACCATTTTCTATGTTCTCCAACTAAAACCTTGATCAATTACACAAACTCTTGATTCTCTTTCCGAGTGTTGGTTTGTCTAGATTCTTTGACATCACACAAGTTAATACACTGATTGGTTTATTATTTGATTTTATCCCACCTTCCTAGTTGCATTGATAGTTTAATTTTTTGTTATTACACCCCCTGCATCATGTTGTAAGTGTCATTGATTCTCCATCTTATGCTTCGGCAGGCTTCCTTGCTAATGAGCTCCAACCTTATATAGGTCACACTTCAACTTTCATCCACAACTCTACTAGCTTAGTTAATAGAATTGATAATCATAAACAAAATGACAAAGATCTTGTTAGTTTTAATGTAGTTTCAAATGTGAATTTTACAAATAGAAAACTGGAATTACAATGGGTTCTCCCTTCTCCACTATTTTAAGCAATCTTTTCATAAAATATTTTGAATATAAATTCCCTTGATTGTCTTCCTCTCAAAACAAATGTTGTTATTCCGTCAAAGCTGCATTGTAAATAAATGTCTTAACCTCCATAAAAATTAATTGCCAGATATTTCTCTTACCCTTACATTCACCCATACATTTATGCCTTGCCCTCATCCTTCCTCTTAACCCTAACCCAACCCCTACCCTTACAATCAACTATTGTTACCTTGATCTTACACTTATTTTTACAGAAAAAAAAAGCCAAATTAGTTTCAATTTCAATTCAATTTGTTTTGTATTTTAATTTTTCGATAAATATTAATTTTCATTTTCATAACTCTTGTTTATCTCTATATTTTA
This sequence comes from Cryptomeria japonica, assembly GCF_030272615.1. NCBI lineage: Eukaryota > Viridiplantae > Streptophyta > Pinopsida > Cupressales > Cupressaceae > Cryptomeria > Cryptomeria japonica. Next base: position 274,096,441 of record NC_081407.1, read on the forward strand.
CATATGGGAAGCAAATGTCTAAAACTAGCCATTGGGTTTTCTAACAAATTCAAAAGAAATGAAAACTACAAGATCATAACAAAACATCAGATTTTTTTGCTATACCTCTCAATCCTCCACCAAGCATCTGGCACATTTCTTCAAGAGCTTTCCTCTCTCTTTGACTTTTTTCTTCCTTGGATATACCGTCAGAAGGTGCGATATCACCAACAATAGCTACACAAACAAGATGATTGCTTAGAATTTCTTATAATTTGAAGTCATAGAACAAATAACAACAAAATGGTCAATAGCTTTGCACCTCAAAATTTAGACAAAAATAACAGCCAAGTTATTGCAAGAAAAGGAATGATAATGCAAATCTAAATTTAAGACATTATCTTCAGCACTTTTGTGAGAAAATTATGCAAGTTACATTTATATTTTTTAAGGCAATAGATATTTGATAGGCATAGTGTTGACGCCATGTTAAGGATTTAACAAATACGCAGTTGCATCAATGTAATGTCCCTTTTTGTAAATGCCCTAGTTTTTGCCCTAAAATAGCAATTTCCAAGTAAAACAAGAAAAGGAATAGAGGAACATTAACTTAATCATATAGATATACCTAATTTATTGATGGAATTCAACCGTAGGGAAGCTAGGATAAGGTGACTTAATAGGGTGTCTGAGAGATACTCTACCCTAACCCCAAGAGCAGATATACCATCCCTCTTGGCCTCATGTGGCCCGTACCATCCATATGAGGTGGTGTTCCTAGTGAGGTGTGTTGAATATTTTGTCATTGATGTCAAAGGTTTGTTGAAAAGAGAATCGGAATGAAATACTAGTCAAGCTACTGATTATTCATCAGATTTTCATCAGCTACTTGGTTGTGTGCTTGAGCTACTTGGCTGCCTAGTTGAGCTGCTTGGTTGTGTGCTTGAGCTCCTTGGCTACCTAGTTGAGCTACTTGGTTGTGTGCTTAAGCTGCATGGGTGTCTGCTTGAGCTGGCTGCTTGTCCACTTCACCTACCTGCCTGTCTACTTCCTTGTGCCTAGTCAAAATTATCTGCCACATCAGTTTTGAAGGATGACTCTTCATATCAGCCAATAAAAAGCAGCACATTTACCTCATTAATGGGCTGCAATGGTCTTTTCAAAATGGGAGAGAACTTATTATGTTTTCAGGTGCGTCAGAATTTAATAATAGGCATTTTTGTTGGAAACGCTCTCTCTAATTGCTTTATCCTTTTTCTTAGATCTGACGGCCTGCAGAGGTGTAAGGCATTTTGAGAGTGGAGTAGCTTCGAATATTGTCTTTCTGCCTTTATGAACCAACAGAGATACCTTTTGAAGAATACGTGATTTTGTGGGTGAGTTTCTTGCATTGTTGTCGCGTTGATATAAGTCAAGCCATTTTGACTATCACGTGTTTAGCAAGAATGGTGTCAATTCGAATCATTTTGGGACTGTTGCATTTTTACTTGTGAGACTATTTTTGGAGAATGAGTATGGTATTTGCTAATTCTGAGTATGCGTGGAAGAAGACTTTTGCAGGCTTCAAGTCTTTTTGTATAATATGTGAGATCGTGGATGTAGAGGTAGGCACTTTTTCTGTCAGATGTGTTGTTCTTCTCATTGTGTTTTACTTGGGAGACGACTTTTGGATACATATGTTTTGGTGCTCGCTGATTTTAGTATGATTTTTTATCCACCGCATTTTTGGTTGTATACTGTAAAAAATTGTTGACTAGCCCAAGCGATTTTGTGTTGAAAAACATTATTTTACAGCGTGTGGTGTGAATTTAGCATGACACTTCTCTGTTTTGGTGAGTGGAATGATTTGCAGGAGATGATATAGAGTCGACGATTCTGAAACAGTCCTTTTTGAATGAAAAAGAGTATGGCATGAAGATCAATCTGTCCATCTGCTGCTGTTGATTTCAGTCTGATATCCATTATGATAAGCTGAACGAAGTTAGTGCTCTCAGTGAGTTGGTGCTCACTTATGTATTTCTGAGTTGGTGTTCATTTGGTAATTGAAAGCTATTGATGTGCTATGGTTTTTTACCCGAAAGGGTTTTCCATGTGAAATTCGGTGTTCGCATCTTGATGTTTGCTCTCTATGTTTTATGTGGTTTCTTATAGAATCAAAAGATGGGAACCAAAGTTTAAAGCATAAGAAATCCTCGTTAAAAGACCACGGACCGTTTTCTAACACCTTTTCCTTGTCCTCAAGGGAATCAAATTCAAGAATGTAGAACCCCAAATTTGACGATGAAGAACCCCCTGGCATAGGGGTAAATGCAAACCTTTTCCTCTATGCCATCTTTCTAGTTTTCAGTGATCCATGAATGGAGATCGCACAATTTCAGCTATGTTTTTGTAAACCTGCAAGCAAGAATTCTTCCCTATCACTAATCACACTGCCCAAACTAATCTCGGAAACATTGTTGACAGGGACAGAACTAGCAAATGGAAATCTAAAAAACATGCCACATCTTACTGCATCAAACTTGCGGAGCTCATGGATAGAAACATAGCATGTAGACTACGGGTACCTATTGATTGTATGGTAGTGCTCGTTAACCACAGGCAAACATCAGATCTGTTGCCTTCCCAACCATAGACGATAAGCTCTTATCGTCACCCCCGAGCACTATATGTCCTTCATGTTATTGAATTCATATCTATTGATGCAATCATGACCTTGCATATATATGAATCAATACCTCCTAATAGACCTCAAGTCGGCCATATACTTTTGGCGCCAAGGATAGGATCAGACCTATATATTACAGGTTACGTATGAGTCTCCCTTAGTTGCAAGTTACATTTAACTTAATCACAAGTTACACACAAGTAGTTCGCCCAAATAGGGCCTGCCCCAAATTAGACTCATACAACTAAGACATCCAAATGCCAAGGCCGACAGGCCACTTGGCATTTTGTCCACTAGGTCGGCCCTAGAAGGGATCCGACCTAGCTACACAACAACACTACCTCTTAGCTAGGGAGGATTCCTTCTGAATAACCAAGTCACATAGTGACTACCACCATGGCTACTCCCATGAATAATACGTTCACCATAGCTACTCCCAGAGGGTGAACAAGCACATCATGGAATTTCTTCCATGATACCCACCATACCTACTCGCAGAGGATGGGCTCACCATGCCTACTCGCAGAAAGTGGAAGAGGGCTTTCACCTCAACCTTCTCCCAGAGAAGGATGCATTACCAACATGCCTACTCGCAGAGGGTGGAACAAGAGCTGGAACCTCAAACTTCTCTCACAGAGAAGAATGCACAACAAGGGTTGATACCTCAAACTTCTCTCACATAGAAGAATGCATAACAAGGGCTGATACCTCAAACTTCTCTCACAAAGAAGAATGCATAACAAGGGATTGCACCTCGAACTTCTCCCTCACAGAGAAGAACTCATTAACAAGGGATTGCACCTCGAACTACTCCCTCACAGAGAAGAACTCATTAACAAGGGCTTTCACCTCGAACTTCTCCCTCACAAAGAAGAACTCATTAACAAGGGCTTTCACCTCAAATTTCTCCATCAAAGAGAAAAATGCATTAAAATGTCAGGCTCCCTCTGAAACTGAAAAACAAGCTCCCTTTGAAGCTGAAACGTCAGGCTACCTCTGAAGCTGAAAACAAGCTCCCTTTGAAGAACACAGGATCTACATTTAGGCGGTTAGGCTCTATAGAAGGAATCCACTCTGATACCATGTTGATTGTATGGTAGTGCTCGTTAACCACAGGCAAACATCAGATCTATTGCCTTCCCAACCATAGACAATAATCTCTTATCGTCACCCCCGAGCACACTATATGTCCTTCATGTTATTGAATTCATATCTATTGATGCAATCATGACCTTGCATATATATGAATAAATACCTCCTAATAGACCTCAAGTCGGCCATATACTTTTGGCGCCAAGGATAGGGTCAAACCTATATACTACAAGTTACATATGAGTCTCCCTTAGTTGCAAGTTACATTTAACTTAATCACAAGTTACACACAAGTGGTTCGCCCAAATAGGGCTTGCCCCAAATTAGACTCATACAACTAAGACATCCAAATGCCAAGGCCGACAGGCCACTTGGCATTTTGTGCACTAGGTCGGCCCTAGAAGAGATCCGACCTAGCTACACACAACAGTACCAAATATGGGTCACACCCATTTTATAGATACAAATATAATTTAAAATATGATCACCACAGAAGAAAGGTGGATATAGTGCCATATGATAGAGGAATGAGGAAAGATAGAATATATATAAGGGAGATATATGATATGAATGTATGAGGAAAAATAGAATATACAAAAGCGAGATATAAGATATGAATGTATAAGGAAAGATGAGTATACAGAAGGGAGATATATGATATGAATGTATAAGGATGTATAAGAGGGTGTATATGATATACTAAAGGAATATGATTAATGCAAGTACTTTTGGGTATCAATCTAATGTGTTATACATGTTCTTACCACACTGTTAATTAGGATATCTTATGTCCAAATCTAGTTCTCTATTCTCCTTAATAGGACTAACTCTAGGGTATTATTGTGATGTTTTCAAACACCACCCCATTGCAAATGGGGAACCCCTCTTTTTGTTGAATAAACCAAGTCTTTCGCAATCTATGTCGTCTCCCAACCCTAAGGAATGAGTTGTAAGGTCTTGTTGGTCTGGATTTTTATCTTTGAAAGTAATGAAATTACTATGTAGGGAATGAATTTTTAAGGAATTTACAACCTAGACAGGATGCAGTCTTAATATTGTCATCAAATTAAGAATTAGGATTTTCAAAGTATTTTCAAACTGCATTGTGTTTATTGATTATCCTTTGAACTTTGCATTTTGTTAACCTATCAACTGGATTGATACTTGTACTTCACAACGTTTCCTTGTCTTTTTCAGGTACATTGCAGGGAGCAAGACTTTGGATGCTAAGAAGAGGACATCATTAAGTGGATGATATCATCATCCAAGGAAGAGATTGCAGTGATAGAACAAAGTATGCACATGCAGAGGAATGGCATGATGGATATTTAGCTAAATGTCAAGATAACTCTGAGAATTGATATGAAGAAATGAAGGAGAAACAACCAAATTTTGGTTAAGTCCGCAAGTGTTTTGGAGAAATTTGGCTAAGTCTGGAAGGAAGTATCGTCTATTTTAAGTTTTTCATCCTTCAAACTTAGAAATGCGGTCAGTAGCCTAGGGCATTGTGAAATATGAGCGAAGCATTGAAAAGAGAACCCTTCAAGGAAGTTGCCAATTAAATTTGAGTGAATTCTAAGAACTTGCTATTTTTAGTACGTTTCACGACAGCCCGGGACTAATTTTGCATTTAAACAAACTTACTATTTTTAGTGAGTGTCACTATGTCCCAGTTTACCCTAATTTGGTGTTTGGAAGAACTTACTATTTTTAGTTAGTTTATTTTTGGAAAGTCTATCTCTAGCAACTGGCAAAGCATTGATAACTGAATGTTCCTAAATATCCAATTCTAAATCCAGAAAAGTTGAAGAGCAGGCAAGTGATCAAATTGTAGCTATCTGGAAATCCTCCTTGAAAAGGACAAGGCGTGGAAAATCTATTCTTGGGTGCAATTCCCAAGAACAAGAGGAATCTTCCAAAGTTCAAAAAATCCTTCACCTAGCTCGAAATGCACAAGATCCAAAAGAGTGGGCACAATCCTCATGAAGTGGAGGAATTTTCCAAACACTCGAAATTCCTCCATGACCCGAAGAATGTGCCATCCTCCCTCCTTGGACGCAAATCCAGGTAGGATTTTCCCTATAGGAGGAAATTCCTCCTTGACCTCCCAAATGCGCAATGTGCCCAGCCAAGCTCCTAGGGTCCAAAATCCAAGAAAAGGATATTTTCCTCATGACCAAAATTCCTTCCTTCAAGACAGAATTCTTGGAAAACGTGTAAAATTGGCTAAGTATTGAAAATTACTTCCTTAGGACTCCCGAGCAGGACAAAATTCTTGGAAAATGAATATTAAGTGTTAGAAAATTCCTCCTTCAAGACAAGAACATGCCCAAGCATTCACAAGATGTGAAATGGCAAAACTTCACAAGGAAAGGAATTTTTCCTTCTCCAGGGTCGATATGCGCTCACGAATTCCTTAGAAATGAAAAAGATCATTAAATTTTCTCCAAGGCAAAGATATCCTTCAGTTACTCCCAAATGCGCCCAAGCAATTTCAAGGCATGGACAAGATGAAATTTCACCAAGGAAAAGTTCCTTCTCCAAGCCCCATATACACCCAACTGTATGAACTCATGGAATAAATGCAATTTGATCAAGTATAAAAAAATTCCTTCTTTCCCTTCCAAATGCACCCAAGTATCCAGAGAGGCAAGAAATGATGAAATTTTAGTAAGTTTGGGAAGAATCCTCCATGTCATTTCGTGTGCACCCAAGCAAGAAGAATCCTCCACCATGAAGAATTAGTGCCCAAACATGGAGAATCCTTCCACCTATCTCAAATGTGCCCATAGCAGAAATGTAACTAGAGACATAGAATTGAAATTCCTAAGGAAATATTTTGATAAAACATGGCATTCTTGACAAGTCAAAAAATGATAAACATCAAGGATTCATCCATCCAATCCAAAGACAACATCAAGACATCAAGAGGCATGGAGGTCCAAGATGAGCAGATCCAGTTTATGACATCCAAGTGGAAGAAGAATTCCAGTCCCAAACGTCGAGGAGGACATTCAAACTCCAAACATCCAGTTCAAGGCATTCCAAGGTTCAAGACCTCAAAGATCAAAGTTCAAGTGCAAATGTAGAAGGAAGAATTTCCTCCATAAATCCAGAATCAAAAGTCAAAAAGTTCAAGTGTGAAAGATTTCAATAATGACAAAATTGTCAATAGGGAAGGATAATCCAAGAAGGTAAATTCCCAAACCCAAGTACGTGGAAAGAAGAAAATGATCAAGGATAATTTCAGAAAAGTTGATCAAAGTTAAAACCTTGGTCCAGATGATGCAATTTGAGAATATACTCTATCACAATCAGTAAAAATAGAATATTCTTCGTGATGAGTTACCGGATCCACATGGCATCCAACATGTTGAGGTGGCACCTCATCATCTTCTCCGACCAATCACATGTTTCCAAACCATCATGACCAAATACAATGCATTTGCCGCCAAGGAGAGGGATAGTGGGCGTTTTAGGGCAAGAATCTATAAAATGCTTGATGTAGTGGCGGTTCATTTAATGCATAGTAGCACCTTACTTGGAATGTTGGGTCATTTAATGCAAAGTGGGCATGATGCCTTATTTATTACCAAACCCCCTACTTGGCACCACAAAGGGTTCATTTTTGGTCAAACCCTAATTAGGGTTTTTCATCTTGTAATATTGGCCCTTGATTTCAAATCAATCTTGGTCGTTCATTGGGAGGATCTCTACAAAAGGCCCTACCTTCTCAATTGTAATTGATTAGATAATTAGCTCATTAGAAGTAGAGAGCTCTTAGAGTAGAAGTAGAGTAGGAGAAGGAGAAGACATTGTTGTAAGACTTGGAGAATTAAAATTTGATTTCATTGAAGATATGGTGGATTCATGTTCATTTCAACTTATTGCATGGTGTTCTTCCAATTTCTCAATTATTAGATAAAGTGCTTTATTTCAACTTGTTGCATGGTTCATACTTTTTACATCCTGTTGATTATAAGTTGCAATATAAAGTTAGCCTGTACCACTAAATTTGTGCTAAGTTCAATTGTGGATAGTCATTTAAATTGCACTATTTTGGGTATTCAATTGCACTTTCTCAATGTAAAAATCCTTCAACATCCTTGGAAGATTGCACCAGTTCTTGTGGAGTTGTAGTTGATCTTGGCAAACTTGGTTTATTTGGAATTTGTCCATTGGAGCACTATCCATTGATATCGTTGTCCTTAGGAGTAGAATAGATTCTCTAACCCTTCCCCTTTTTACTTTCAATATATTTCGGGTTTGTTCGAAGAAAGAGGCATCACAAAATTGCATTATCTGATGATCAAGTTCCATCCACTGCAAAGAAGTGAAAGAATGATCAAAACATAAGTCCTTTGTGTTACCAACATACATCAAGCCAAGGGAGCTCATATCCAACATAAAGTCGCAAGTTTACAATAGGAGCCTTGGAGTCGCCTCTATGATCTTCGCAATCTTAGCATATGAGGGGTCTTTGCTCAAGAGAGGATAGAGTGTTCTTTGGAAACTTTATTTTATGGTTGGTGTGGTAACAAAACACCCATCAACAAAATTGGCACTAGGCAAGCAAAACATCAAATCGTTCATTTTCATGAGTGAAGATATCCAAGCTAGCCAGAACCAATATGAGCTTTCAAGTGCCAAACCAAAGATATGTTAGATCTGTCATATATCAAAAACTCCAAAAAAAAAGTGAAAAATCAAAAAAAAAAATCAGAAAATAGAAAATCAAAAAGAAGATTTCTCAATGAAAGGCAATTAAGTAGTACTATTACTTTGTTTGAGTCTCATCACTTTTGAACCTTATTCGTTGTGTTTCACTAAGTACTTTTGAATCTTTGATACTATAATGTATATGTCAATATGATTACACTTGCAACTTTATCAATGTTATCATACAAATATCTGAAATTTCCATATAGATATATATATATAGAGAGAGAGAGAGAGATCCCCAAAAATGGCGTAAAAAACCCCGTCCCTGAAACACGTCCCATCATCCCCTCGTCCTAGAAACTCAGCAAAACATAGATAAAGATGGAAAGGTGAGATACATGTGTTCCATATCAACAAACTATTAAGAGGAGATATTTGAAATTTCAAGATTTAATAATACTAAAAGCATTTCATGGGAGATTCAAAAACGCTGTAAACTCCCCGATTTGAAGAAGGTTGGCTACCATAATTTCATATAAATTAATTAATTAATAAAATAATAATAAATGAAATTATTATATACATTAAAATAAAGATTTACCCCGAAAAATAATATTATCAATTGATGGGGTGCGAGTGCTGGGTTTTGCAGGGGTCGACCTAGGGCATCCTTGCCCTAGCTCGTGCTCAGGCCTTTCAGCGTGTGCGCGGGTGGGGGGGTGGGTGGGTGGGTTTGTTCAGTGTTGCAAGGTGGGGCATGGATTTGGTGATGTCGTGTGCCAGAGGAGGTGGCTCAAGGGTGGCGGGGGTTACTGCTCCCTAGTTCTGCTTTCTCTATTCTGCTGCGTTTTTCTGCTTCGGTTGGTGGTGTCGGCGTGGTAGGGAGGGCTTGTGCTTGGGAGGTGAGTGGGGTGGGTGTTTTCGGGGAGAGCGCTTTCTTTCCCTTATCCACTTAGGGTGTGGGTTTTCGATCAAGCATGATGGTTGGTTCGCAAGAAGTGGCTTTAGAGGCTTCTCCTAGCTTGGATTTTCGAGCAGCTTTGGGTTCGCATTCTCTAAATCATGGTGTTAAGACCTTTGATAATAATCTCTTTGCTCCCGACTCGGGGGTTGTTGGTGCTGGTGTGTCCAATGGATCCCGAAATTCGAAGTTTAACAGCTGCCTTGAGAGATGCAAAGAGAGGCCGAAACTGGTAATTCCACCTGAGATGGTTGCTGAGGATGTTGAATATTTTTCAAAGCATTCACTTTACTGCAAATTTTTGGGGATGAGGGTTTCTCTGCAGTTTCTGGAGAATTGGGCTCAGAGGATTTGGGCATCAGAAGGGGAAATAGAGATTATGTTGTTGCCAAACAACTACTTCATGGTTACATTCAATTGCATGGAGGATCGCAATAGGGTCTTTCAAGGAGGCCCGTATTTTTATAACCGGGTGGGGTTGTTCATCAAACCTTGGCATGCGGGATTTAACCCTTCGGAGGAGCTCCCGAATAGGGTCCCAGTGTGGGTTTGTTTACCTCGTTTCCGATGGAATGTTATCGGGAGGATGTGTTGCGGATGCTCGCTTCATTGCTTGGGAAGGCGGTTGGATCTTCAACGCAAACCTTGAGGAGAAAGGTAATAACTTTCGCTCGTATCTGTGTTGAAATTGATCTTAGTAAGCCTTTGTCAAATGCTATAGATATGTGTGCGGGCTCTTATTCTTGGGTCCAGCCGCTGGATTATGAGACTTTACCATTTAGGTGTCATCTATGTCATGAGGATGGTCATTTGCAGCGCAAGTGCCCTAGGTCTAAACCGGTTGTGCATCAACCTCAACAGCCTTCTCGTAACCTAGATGGGGCTGATAAAGGAAAAGCTTCCATGTCTAATGGTTTTGTCCTAGTTAAGACAAAGAACAAGAACCGGGGTCAAAAGAGGTCTTTGAAGGAGAGACAAGAGGAGGATACCTTCAACAGATTTGAAACCTTGGATGATCTTAGCCAGCAGGAAGTGAATCTGGGGTTGACTCCTTTGGATCAAAGTGCAATAGGGTTGGTTCCTGATAGTGTGAACTGGGATACTACCCAGGTTCAGCAAGTGGTTGGAAGTCAACAAATGGAGATGGATCTGCAAGTAGTGGCTCAGTTGGGACCCATCTCTAGTGCTGAAGTGAAGTTGGCTGGTGGGGATGTTTCTCTTGCAGCACATAAATTGTAATCTGTTGGGGTCAAACGCAATAAAATCTCCTTACATCTGGGTCTTCTTCAAAAAGACATTAAAAAAGGAGCAAAGGAGAAGATTTCGAAGGTTGGCAGAAAGGAGGACTAGGATAAGATCGAATTGATGGGGGAGAATTTGATTGAGTCATGGTCAGTAAAGAGTCTAAATTCTCATTTTTCAAATCCCCCGAAATGATTGTGCTATCATGGAATGTGACGTGCTTGAACAGTGGCCCTAGACAAAAAGTTGTTGGGGAGTTGATAAGGAGTCATTCTCCTGATGTCCTTTTCTTGCAGGAAACTAAATTATTTGTGGAAAGTACGTTGGGTCTAGTGTCAAAGCTATGGGGGAGGGGTGAATGTCAGTGTATTGGGGCATTTGGCTCCTCTGGAAGGGTGGCTTGTCTTTGGAACCCCTTGAGGATTCGTCCTATATGGTGGGTTGCTTCTGGATCTTCTTTATCCAAGGTTGCCTCTAGTCTTGAGACTGGGGAATATATCTTGTTTACTAACATTTATGCCCCCACGGATCTTCAGGGTAAGCAAAATTTGATGTTTCATATTTCTTTTATGCGTGGGTTGTTTCCTTTTAATCCGTGGATTATGGCGGGTGATTTCAATGCCATCTTAGAGTTGAGTGAGTGAGAAGAAGGGTGGTGTTATGCGGTCGGAACCTTCTTCCTTCCTTCTTCAGGATAGTATATATCCTTGAATCTTGTTCACATCAAGTCTGGTAATGGTCTGTTCACTTCGAACAACAGGAGGGTAGGCGAGTATTGGATTGCGAAGAGGCTCGATCGCTTTTTGGTTTCTAGTTTTTAGGTTGGTCGGGATGGTCAATATGCTCTGAGATTTTAGATTGGAGAGGTTCGGACCACTAGCCCATCAAATCGGTGTTTTCTTATGCTCGGGTCGCTCGTATTCCTTCATTCAAATTCCAACTTATTTGGTTACGTGATCCTTCTTTGTAGAATCATGTTGCAGAGTGGTGGAGGAGAGGGAGGCCAACCTTTGGCACTGCTATGTACACTTATGCCAAGCAGCTGCAATTTGTTAAGTTTCAACTTAAACGGTGGAATCGTCAATGTTTCGGTAATATTTTCATGCTAAGATAGCTGCTCAATTAGAGTTGAATGGCATTACCAAAGAAATAAGAGAGCATTGATTGTCAAAAGCCTTGCTTAGAGAGGAAGACAGGGCAGTCAAGAATTTAGAGGAGTGGGAGCTTAGGGAGGAAATCTACTGGAAACAGAGAGCTCATATTGATTGGCTTCAAGTGGGGGATAAGAATACTGCATTCTTCTTCAATTCGGTGAAAGCAAGAAGACATGGCAATTCCATCCCTGTTCTGGTTGATGATAGAGGTGAGCAGTATTTATCCTTGCAGGAGATTTCTAGGGAGTTTATGCAATATTTCCGATCCCTTTTTAGTGAGGATTCTCAGGGGGAATCTGAAGAGGAGAATCAGGTTCTTCCCTGTATTCCTTCTATAGTAACTAGAGAGATGAATGAGCAGCTTATGGGTCCTATTTTGTTGGAAGAACTTGAGAGAATTGTTTTCCACATGAAGAAGGGGAAAGCTCCTGGACCGAATGGGTTTCCGATTGAGTTCTATCAAGATTTCTGGGATATTATCAAATTGGATTTATTGGAGGTGGTCCAAAAGTCCCAGAGGAATAAGCAGATGCTTCGAGCTTTGAATGCGACTTTTATGGCACTCATCCCCAAGTGTGATGGGGTTGACCGGTTAGGCCAGTTCTGTCCTATTTCTCTCTGTAATGTGATTTATAAGATCATTTCTAAGTTGATAGCGGAAAGGTTAAAGAATTGGCTTGGGGGTGTCATTTCTGAGGAGCAGAGTGGGTTTGTGGAGGGTCGTCAAATCTTGGATGGTGTGGTCATTGCTACTGAAACCATTCATTCGATGGCAGCCTCCAAGGAAAAAGCTATGTTTATCAAGCTGGTTATGGCAAAGGCTTATGATAGAGTTCGTTGGTCCTTTCTCCAGAAGATTGTTAGGGCTTTTGGTTTTATGAATGGATCCAATGGATAATGAGTTGTGTTTCATCTACCTCATTCTTTGTGCTAATTAATGGAGATCATACTAGGTTGTTTGGTGCGTCTACGCGTCTTCGTCAGGGAGACCCTCTTTCCCCGTACTTATTCATTCTTTTGGCTGAGGGTCTGGGGAGGTTGATTAAGTATAATGTGGGTCTCGGTATTATTCATGGTTGGAGTTGGGGTAATGACATACCTCCTCAGTCCCATTTGCAGTTTGTGGATGATACAGCCCTGATGGAACTAGCTCGGATCAAAGAACCTATAAATCTGCGTAAAGTCTTGGATGTTTATCTTGCTGCTTCTGGCCAATTGATCAATGAGGATAAATCTTCCATTCTCTTCTTCAACACACCTGGAACTATTCAGATGAGGATTGCTCATATCTTGAGATTCCAAGTCGGTTCTCTTCACTTGACTTACCTAGGTATTCCTATCTCTATTGGTAATCCTCCCAGGGACTTTTGGTAGGGTATTCTGGATAAATTTCGCATGAAGGTTGAACATTCGAAACACAGATGGTTATCCTTTGCTGAGAGGGTTCAACTAATCCAGTCGATGGTTCAGGGCTTTCGATTTATAGGTGTATGCTCCAAGTGGCCCCAAAGTGGTTTGTGAAGGGATTGGATTCTTTCACAAGGTAATTCTTATGGGCAGGCAACCTGTCCTCCTATAAATGGAGCCTTGTCAAATGGGACTTGGTGTGCAGCCCGAAACAGTCAGGTGAGCTTGGCTTAAGGCAGTCTACTTTATTTGGGGAGGCTTTGGCAGCAAAATTGTACTGATGGTGGTGTGTTGAACAAGATCGAGGTTGGGCTAGGATTTTGTCATACAAGTATATGCAGAGGATCCCAAAGGAGGAAATCCCAAGATATCCGCTTGCGGGAAAAGGCTCTACGATTTGGAGTACTCTCAAGAAAGGGGCTGCACTAATAAAAGGACTTTTTGGGATCCGTAAGAGGGGGGGAAGGTACTTTTCTGATTCGATTCTTGGGATGGCTACCCCACATTATTGATCAATTTCCTAACTTAGGAAATCTTTGCCAGAGGTTCCTGGAGGCAGGGTGGTCTAGAGTGAGTGACTTTAAGTCTCTTTATAGATGTGGGCAATTGGAGATGGTGCGGTGGAAGGTTCCTAATGAATGGCCAGTTGTTGGTATGGATGAAGACTGCGTTGAGCTGCAAGGCATTTTGGTGAGTAGACATTGCAGTTCCCTTAAGGATAGGGATAGCCTTGCTTGGTTCCAAAATCCTAAGGGTGTTTTTACTGTTGCCAACGAGTACCAGGAGCTATTGTCTCGTAGATTAAAGGGGAGGAAGGTGCACTAGTGGAAATATGTTTGGAACAATTTCTCTTGGCCGAAGTGTAACTATTTTGCTTCGACTTTGGCTTTGAATAGACGTCTAAACTGGGACAATATTCGCAAGCGTGGGTTCCATTGGCCTTCCATCTGTGTTTTGTGTGGTAATGGGGAGGAGGATTCTTCACATCTATTCTTTAGATGCCCTTTCTCGATGCTGATCTGGCATTACTGGTGGGGGGTGTGGAAGCACCCTTGTGTTCACGCATATTCTTTGGTGGATTTTTGGAGCAGTTTGAGCAGGCCTCCTATTTTGTCCTCTTTTCTCCACATTGTCTGGCACATTGGGCCCATTTTCATACTTTGGCAGATCTGGCTAGAGAGGAATAGGAGGATCTTTAGGGAAGTCAGACTGATAATTCAGCAAGTGTGGAATAGAATCATTGGAATGATCCGAGAGATGGTGGAAGCTAAATGTGAGGTGAATTTTCCTCTGGATAGAGGAGAGGTTGATATTGCAAGTAGGTTGGGTTTGCAAGAGATGCCTCATGTCTCATCTTGTGTCAAGAGAGGTAGACGTGCTATGAAGAAGGTTCATAGGGTGGGAAGGTGGTTGCCCCATCAGGATGAGTCCATCAAGATTAACACCGATGGCTCCTCTAGGGGTAATCCAGGTCCTACTAGGATTGGTGGTGTTGGTAGGGATCGTATGAGGGATGTGGTTTTCTTCTTTTTAGTGCATAAAAGTAGTCTAATAATTTTATGGAGGGATTAGCAATTTTCTATGCCCTGGAGCGTGCTTTTGAGTTGGGGTGGCATAAGGTTATCTGTGAATCGGATTTGCAGATTATTGTTAACCTGTTGATTGAGCAGAGGGTGAATGGGATTAATTGGCACCTGGCTGGGATTGTTCACCATATTTTACAAATTGGTGCTTTGATGGAGAAGGTGTCTTTCATCCACATTCCTCGTGAATGGAATAGAGCAGCTGATTGTTTGGCTAAGTGGGCCTCGGAACATGGTGATGATTGGAAAGTTGAGGGTTGGGAGCATCTTGCCCCGGATTACTGTCAGGACTTGCATAAGATCTTTGTTGAGGATATGGATAGTTATGAAGCTGGTTGATTTTTGGTTGGGCTTGTTTTTCTCTTCTAGAGCTTTTAGATTCTGGTTTTCTTATGTAATTCTTGGTTCTGATTATTAATAAAGTTTTTACCCGTTTATTCAAAAAAAAAAAAAAGATTTACCCCATTTTGGGCAGTTTGTATCTTGGGCCAGCTTATATTAACATTACTAAATATTTCAATTGTCAAACTAAGCCAACTTGAAGGCGGCTAAACCATTTCCCTCGCTGGGTCAATAAAGGAGGTGTTTCGTATAAATTCACAAGCATTGAAGAAGCAGGGCATATTTGGAGTTGAGATCGCGTTGGCTAAATCAGTGCTTCCTCGAATGAAAACTGCAGTAGGCAGGCCTGGGTAGGGCGAACCCTTACTCAGTAGTAGCTGTTTATTTCTGCACTCTTCAATCAGGCCCTTCCTATTTGCAGGGCATGAGTGTGAAAAGAAACAAATCAAAGTTTCTTATCTTTGAGAGCATAAAACAAATGCCTTTCCTCTTGGACAAAAACTCAAGAGAACTCTGATTAGATTGCTGGCGAAATCTTTGCCTCAGAGAGTGAATTCACCACTGCTGTGCATCCAAGACATATACATGTACATGTATGTATTACATATACATAAACATATAAATGTATATATACATACATACATATATATATAGACACACACACACACACATATGTATGTATGTATGTATGTGTATACATATATATGTCTATGTCTATGTATATGTACATACATACATAAATACACTCACACACACACTCACTCTCTCACACACACACACACATACATACAGACAGACAGACATACACACATGCATACATACACACATACACACACGCATACATACACATACAGACACACACACACACACACATTTTCAGGGGAGCTTTCCTCTTGGACGTAAACCCAAGAGAACTCTGATCAGATTGCTGGCGAAATCTTTGGCTCACAGAGAGCGAATTCAACACTGCTGTGCATCCAAGACAGCAGCAGAAATAAGCTTCTCACAATATATATATATATATATATATACAGGGGAGGCTTCTGAAGGTGATCCAGCTATTGCAGAAGGCACCATAAGGAGCAGTTATAAAAATCTGAGCACATCATAGTCATTGGGATGACTGGCTGAGTATAGACCTGTGATATCAATCCTAACCAATCAAGGTATGGAGTGGTATCCCATGGAAGAAACAGCATGTTATTAATGTTTGCATCTCTATTATATGAATTTGTGTAATCTGATCTGTATGCTGGAATTAAGGGTCTGAGAAAAATAAACATTTACCTTGCTTTAGTGTTTTGAATATGGTATGGTTATTGAACTGGTAAGTCCTGTGAGCCAAATATATTTTGGGATATTATTGTAGAAGCAGCTCATTGTTTTCAGAGTGAATGTTTAAATCTGAGAAATCAAATCTGAGTTTACATAAGCTTTTTGTTGATAATACTGGCGAGCACTCCTTTACATCTCCTGTTATACAAGCTGGTATATTTCAAACAGAAACAAATTTTTTAAGGCATAAAAAATCCAAAAACACAAAGATTCAGAAATGCTTTTGAACCGTACCTTCAGCAATATCATGGACAATTGCCATCTTTACACACCTACAAACAAATCATTAAAAATTATTAAATAAAAAGCTCATATCGTATGGTACAAAATGTCAATTTGTGTAATCCACTAACTCTTTACATCTACTAAATTGAAATGTTGTATAAAATGGGGTCATTTAGCAACCAAGCAATGCATACATCCAAAAGAACCACGCTTTCCATAGTTACAATAATTTCAAGCATGGTCTTGAAAGCTAAAGTAAAAAAACAGTAGCATTGTGCATGCAAATGAAATTGAAATTAGACAATAAATATTATCAATTCTACATAATATATACCTATTGGCAGCAGTAATGCATGTTTAACTAATGTAAGCATGCCAAAACCCACTCACGTGAATTAAAAAGGTTGATGTCTTGATGACAGAGAGATCTTGAAGAACTTTAGAATATATTAGCAAAAAGAAAATCATAAGTGAAAGTGGGCATGTGAAGTGTTCATTAAATTTGTACATTGGAAATAAATTCAAATATAGTAATCTCTTGGGAAAGTGTAAGGTCATAAGAAAACAGGTAAAGCCTAAATAGCAATCATGTACCACTAGGAACTTCAAATGCTTTAAGATTGCATGTGTACCACTACCTATTTATACAGCTGTATGCATAAAATCATAAATGATGTGTATTTTACTTTTGGTCCTATATCAAAAAATAATAAATACTATGATATCATGGGCCCTTCCCACTGTTTTCACAAACAGACAATCTAATCTACCTTAGGCCTGCTGTCCCATTAAGATTATCTGTTTTATTAAATGCATAGAAAGTGATTTGTGTGCCCTTGTGATTTGGTTGAGTGCATACCATTTCTAAGATGTGATTATCCCAAATGCAAAGATAAATGAGACAAAAAATGACTGTGAATAGGTGGTGAATGTTAGAGAAGGGCATGTTACAGGAGGTTATGGTTTGAATTTGTCTCTTTACTAGTCTGAAATACCAAGTATTCTGGTTGACTGCACCACCCATAATGCTCTTGGTTTTGGCATGTATTGTAATACCCACCGTTTCAAAAAAAAGAAATTGTTACTATTTTCCATACATCCTATTATTATGTTCTCTTTTTTTTTTTTTTTTGATTAACATTAGAAAAATTAACTTCCAGGATCTCAACTAGTTCTATATTTTAGTTCTTTGCAGTTTTATATTTCCAATAATTTAATAATATTTTTATTAAATTCCAGACATTAGCAGTTTCAGATGTTGTTGTCGCCATTTATAGATTCTGCAGAAAATCAGGTTCTATTCAGCTTCACTTAGGATTTTTGTAAAGCTCTCGAGCCATTGAAAAAGAGTTTTAGAGCTGCAACCTTTCATATCCTAAAATTTTTAAATCATCTCCCAAGTTTCAGAACTAAAGAGCTAAGACTATCACAGCAATTAAAGCAAATTCCTGTTAGGAACATAACAGTTGTATCACAGACACTTTCTTGGCCTTCAAGGAAAGCCCTAGTAATGGCAGATTTTTTCACATAAAATTAGTGTTGTGTAGCCCATGTAGATCAAAGTCAAGGATTATGGAGAACTTTTGATAAATGAACTGCAGAAGACATCTTTTTTTAATATGTTGAATGTGAAGAAGATCAAACAAATGTTTATCAGAAGAATTTGTTAAGGAGGTTATGGGTATTGATGGAAGTAGCTCAATGCATGACTGTGATGCAAAAAATTCAAACGTAGTGATGCTCTCTATGAACATGAGGCTAACAATGAAGATATGACTATAAGATTGATTAATTGTTGTGGTCATCATCCTCTGGCAGTTATTTCTTTTTAAGAAAGAAACTCCAATAGAGAAAGGGGAATAGGCTATAAGAAACCTACAAATAACTTTTGTGAGCACCCTAAGATTTTCTGTTTCGAGATTCAGTTTCTAAAAAAGTGATTTGTGGGGCCCCTTAGAATTTGCATTGACACGCTTTTAGTATGATATGGAGCTTTGTTTGAGAAGGCATATTGCTTGAGGCTATGTTTTAGAGACTTGTAAAGAACTGAGCATTCTCACCTGGTGCAGTGCCCATATTACTCTTGGAGTTGGCCTGGATTGGTATGCATACCTTTTCACAAAAAAATTCGGTACCTTTTGTGTGGACTAATTTCCATAAAAGTTATTATTATATTATCTTTCCAACATTACAACCTACAAGAAAAAAGAAATTAAGTTTCAGGATTTTCATTAATTCCATATTTTAGACTTCAAAATGTATACTAATTTTCAGAATTTTAGATTTTTTTAGTACTTCCCAGCAGTTTCCTTATTTTTGCAATTTTTGGCAATTTTAGAGTTTGTTGTATAGCTATATTGAATTCTGCAGCAGATCAGTTTTTGTATTTGTTCAGCTTCAGTTCAGATTTCCAATAAAAATTATTGTTAAATTCTCTTTCCAACATTTCAACCTATAAGAAAAAAAAATTAAGTTTCAGGGTCTTTGTTAATTCCATATGTTAGATTTATAAATTTCTACTAATTTTCAGAATTTTAGTTTTCTATAAGTACGTCTCAGCAGTTTCCTTATTTTTGCAATTTTTAGCAAATTTAGATTTTTCTGAAGCTATATATTGAATTCTGCAGCAGGTCAATCGTTTGTTTTTGTTCAGCTTCAGTTCAGATTTTTGTAACTAGGAGTTCCAATGCTGCAGATTTCATATTTCGAATCTAAATCAGCTTTCAAATTTCAGAAATAAACTGGCTGCTGCAATATTTGTGTCTTGTGACTTGTCCAATGGACAGAGGCATATACTTGCAACAGCAGAAGAAATCACAATAATACAGGTGATTTTCCTCAGTGTTTGAGAGGGGCAGCTCCCTCGTCTGATTGGAGAGGAAGAGAGTTCGGAATTTTTTGGCACTTTTTACCCAAAAGTACAAAACAGGCATATAAAGAAGAAAGAGGGAGAAACCCTGGATGGAATTAATGAAGAGAACCGTTAGGAAAACTTGAGAAATGGAAAAGGAAGGATCAGTCTTTTTTTTACCCCTTTAAAATGAACCTACTCATATTAGATAGAAATTGAAGAGTACATATTGGGCTATGTGGGGCCTAAAATCTATTAGTCCAAGCCTAGGCAATATAGAGAAAGGGATACATATTAAAGTTCATTGGGACACATCAAAATCCAGAATCTTTCTCAGATCTTCTTGAAGCTTGGTCGACCACCACTAGGGGTGCAGACCATAACAAGTAACGTTGGAGTTGTCAAGAGCCCAATTGGCTAGCCCAACCCACTACTTTATTGCATTTTCCTAGAACTTTTCCTTCAAGCTTTGAATCTACCGCAACTCTCTTGCTATTTGTCACTTTTTTCAATAGAACCTCCTAAGATCAGATAATAAGTTAATGATTACCTTTGAATCCAATTCAATTTGCAGCTTTTGCTGTTAATGCATGGTAGCTACGGTAAGATAAATGATTGAATGAGAGATAAATGAAGTCTCTCATTCAACTATTAAGAAAACTTCAAGCTATTTTATTTGATAATCATTTCTCATTTATATCAATATCGATAATCATATTATAGCATGGCACATTGGTGATCAACGATAGTTATCAGGTTAACCATCTATCCCGATCTATATCGGATGTGTTCCCAGCAAATGAAATAAGATTATCGAGTTGCTATCGGGTGGCATAGCATGCACCGTTTAATGTATACAACCTTTACTTAGTGATCGGTGTTGGTTAACATAGACACCGATTACTATCGGTTAATATGCCACGCCAAACACCATCGTTAAATACCGATTGGCATATACATTATGTTACGTGAACCCCGATTAATATTGGGCTGGTAAATAATTAAAACACCGGTTGATAACATATGCAAAGGGGTGCGATCAAGGAGTGTCTTGATCGGTCATGTCCATAAGACATGACCGGTCAAGGCACTGCTTGATCCTCCCTCTCATATATATATATATATATATATATATATATATAATTTGGTATTTGTGAAGAGGATATTGAAATCGATAAATACTCCTATTACCTGCCAAAAAAAGAAGATAGTCAGAATTATAATAGAGACAGATAATACATAGATAGAAAGAATAAAGTTAGAATACATCTTGCATATTGAATTGTAAATTGAACAACATTTACATGGTATCAGAGCTATAGTTAAATCGAACCTGAGGTTGTTCAATTTTACGTAAAATTCAAATCAAGCATATATTCAACATCACAATTCTCTCAATGGCCAGCGCTATCAGATTTGAAGACAGACTCGGAGGAGGTGATGACTTCTCTGCATGGAAATTCAGAATTCAAATGATTCTAAAAGAAAATAAAGTAGCATCATTTGTAAAGACTGAAACTGCAAAACCTGAGACTGAACTTGACAAAGCAATTTGGAGAGAAGTTAATGATAAGGCTATTAAAATCATAGTTGATGGGGTAAGAAACAACATCATGCCCATCATAAGGAAACATGAAACAGCCTTCAACATGTTCAAAGCACTTGAAGACGCTTTTGAGATATCCAATGCCAGTAGAACCTTGGCTTTAAAAAGAGAAATAAATCATATAGCCATGATAAAAGGAGAATCAATCAATGCCTACTTCATGCGAATATCTGCCCTAAGGGATGAACTGGCAACCCTTGGATATGAGATCCAAGACAAAGAATTAACCCTCATTGCTCTAGATGGGTTGCCTAGCATATGCGAAACATTTGTCCAAGGCATCAATGCAAGGGATGAATTCCCAAAATTCGATAAGCTAAAGGCTGGCTGTCTCCAAGAGGAATCAAGGCAAAATAAGAAAGAAATCAAACAGAAGAATATTGATGAAGATCTTCAAGTTCTAAATACGAACTCAAACAAGAAAAGCAAGCAGAAGCAATTCAGGAAGAGAAAAAGCCGTCACGGCAAGAACACCTTCAAGAAGGACCTTTCTCAAATTTAGTGTTACAAATGTGACAAGTTTGGGCACTATGTTGCCAAATGTCCAGAAAGGGCTAAGCAAGCCACATTTGCCAAAACAGGAAAATCTAAAAGGGAAGAGGACTCCGAGAAGTATGTGCTCTATTCAGCACTCACAAACCAAGCATCAAACAATGTGAACTCCTGGGTGATTGACAGTGGCTCATCCAGACACATTACAGGAATCAGAGAAGTATTGGACTCCATGAAAGAGGAGAATGATGAGGAAGTAACTATCGGAGATGACTCTACACATCCAGTCAAAGGAGTTGGAACCTGCACCATCAAACTAAAGTCGGGTGTATCATTACAACTTAGAGGAGTACTATATGTTCCAGGCATCAAGAGAAATCTAGTCTCAATATCAGCACTGGAGGACAATGGATACAAAGTAACCTTTATGGACAACAAAGTATTGGCTTGGCCAAAGAACACATCCATCAAGAAAGCTAAAACAATTGGTCAAAGACAAGGCTACTTGTATGAGCTATGCACAGAGCCCAACTTAACCCTAATTCATGAAACTACGGATGCAAATGAAATCTAGCATAAAAGACTAGGCCACCTAAATTTTAGAGCTTTATCATCAATGGGAGACCTTGTCACAGGTCTCCCTAAGTTAAAGCAATATCATTCAAGGGCATGCACGGGATGTGCCCTAGGTAAAAATACTAAGGGTGTTTTTCAGAATAGTACTAGGAAAACAAGTAAAATTTTAGAGTTAGTTCATTCTGACATATGTGGACCTATGTCTGTACCTTCATAGGAGGGATTTTTGTATTATGTAATATTTGTTAATGACTACTCTAGGAAAACCTGGATCTACTTTCTGAAATGCAAAGAATCATAAGAGATCCTTAATAGGTTTAAAGAATTCAAATCACTAATAGAAAACTACACAGGAAATAAAATTAAAACCCTAAGAACTAATAATGGGGGGGAACACACATCAGAATTATTTAAAGAGTTCTGTGAAAATTCAGGGATTAAGAGGGAGCTAACAATATCTTATAACCCTCAACAAAATGGGATAGCTGAAAGGAAAAATAGGACAATCGTTGAAGCTGCCAAAGCTATGATTCTTGATCAGAATCTAAATATCAATATTTGGGCAGAAGCAACTAGCACTGCTGTATATATTCAAAACAAATGTCCTCACTTTCATCTTGAAGATAAGACCCCTGAGGAGGTCTTTACTAAATCAAAACCTGATATTAGCCACCTTAGGATATTTGGATGCCCTGTCTATATTCATGTACCTAAGGAGAAAAGATTAAAATTAGAGCCTTCTGGAAAAAGGGGAATCTTTGTAGGATATAGTGAAACCTCCAAAGCTTACAGGATCTATATACCTGGTCAAAAGAATATTGAACTAAGCAGGGATGTGATCTTTGAAGAAGACTTGGCTTTCAAAAGAGCCCAAAGCTCTCTAGACCCTGAAGTCTATATCCCCACCCCTAGCAGAGATAGAGATCCTATGCCTGAGCTTCAGAGGGAGAATCCTGAGGAAACTATAAGTGAAACTCAAAGTCCACCTAGAGAAAACCTCAAGAAAAGACCACTACGGGCCACCAAGACTGTAGCAGAAGCTCAAAAGTTTGTTGCTCCTTCAAGAACCTTCAGGGAAGGCAAAAGGCCTAATAAATTCACTAGCTATGTTGCCCTTATGAATGATCTCTCTAAAACCGAACCAAACAATGTATCAGATGCACTTGAATATCAAGTATGGAAAGATGCCATGTCTGAAGAGTATCAATGCATTATGAAAAATGATGTTTGGGAGATTGTTCCTAGGCCAACTAAAAAATCAGTTGTTTCATCTAAATGGTTGTTCAAGATCAAACATGTTGCAGATGGTAGTATTGAAAAACACAAGACCAGATTTGGAGCTAGAGGGTTCTCAAAAAGGGAATGAATAGATTATGAAGAAACTTTTGCTCTTGTTGCCAGGTATACATTGGTAAGAGTTGTATTAGCCATTGCAGCAGCAAAGGGGTGGAAGGTACACCAGATGGATGTTAAGACAGCATTTCTAAATGGTGAGATCTCAGAAGAAGTTTACCTAGAGCAACCTGAAGGGTTTGAAGTTTATAATGCAGAGTCTCATGTGTGTAGACTCAAGAAAGCTCTCTATGGGCTTAAACAAGCTCCCAGGGCCTGGTATGAAAGATTTGACACCTATCTCTCAAGACTAGGCTTCTCTAAAAATGATGCAAATCCTAATCTCTATTACAAAAGAAATAAAGGTGATATGCTAATGTTAATTTTATATGTTGATGACTTATTAATCACAGGAAATGATCATCTTATAGATCAATGCAAGAAAGATCTATCCAAAGAATTTGATATGAAGGACTTAGGACTCCTTCATTACTTCCTAGGATTGGAAGTATGGCAAAATTCTGACAACATTATACTAAATCAAGGAAAGTATACCTTGGATATTTTGAAGAGATTCGGAATGCTGAACTGTAGGCCCATGACTTCTCCTATGGAAACCAATTTACATAAACTTAAGGAAGCAGCAGCAGAGTCACAACCCACTGACTCTACACAATACAGACAGATGATTGGGTCCCTGATGTACCTAGTGAATACAAGGCCAGATATCTGTTATGAAGTTAATGCCTTAAGTCAGTTCATGTGTGAACCTAAGGAGATACACCTGGTTGCAGTAAAGCACATCATGAGATACCTACAAGGTACCCTAAACCTTGGTCTCAAATATGAGAAAGTTGATATAGACCTACATGGATTTACAAATTCAGATTAGGCTGGAAGTGTAACTGACAGAAAAAGCACTTCAGGGTGTTGCTTCAGTCTAGGTTCAGCCATGATAGCTTGGATCAGCAGGAACCAGTCCTCTGTACCTCAAAGCTCCACCGAGGCAGAATACATTGCAGCTTCTATGGCTGCTCAAGAGGCAGTATGGCTTAGGAATTTGCTTGTGGGGCTCTTTGGAGATCCCATGAAACCGACTATTATACATTGTGACAATCAGAGCTGCATAAAACTTTCAGTTAATCCAGTGTTCCATGACAGATCCAAGCATATTGAGATCCCATACCACTACGTACGAGATATGGTAAACAGAAATGTGATTCAATTAGAATATGTGTGTACAGGAGGTCAAACAGCAGATATTCTGACCAAACCTCTTTCAAGAGTGAAGGTTGATCACTTCAAAAAAGGTTTAGGGATGATTGAAAGGTAATTTGCTTTGTAATTTGTATTTACATATCAATAAGATGTTTAATGTGTAAACTCCTTTGTCATGATAGGACATTGTTGGATCTTATCCCCTGGGTTCATATCTAAGAGGTGGCGATCTCTCAAGATAATGAGCAATTGTATGGGGACATTGTAAGGTGACAATCTTATAATGTCCAAACCAGTTATCATGTTGGATCTCTGGTGTGTCATGGATAAGCCATGATTGTGTTGTGGTAACACATTTATATGAAATGTTAGTGCACCTACCACAACTTGGATAAAGATGAGAATGGAATATTTTCTCATATGATTATCCTTAAGTATTGTGTGCTTAGGCAATACTGATATCACGTGCTAAGGTGATATCTTGTCATCGCAAGATTGATGTGATGGACTTTTGTATCACGTGTTTAGGTGATACTTTATATCATGTGATTAGGTGGTGATATGATTTCTTAGAAAGTTAGATTGTGTAAAGAATGCTAACTATCGTTTAAATTGTGATGCTTGATACACTGCTCTCATTTATCTTACCTAGCTAAGAGGGAATGTTAATGCATGGTAGCTACGGTAAGATAAATGATTGAATGAGAGATAAATGAAGTCTCTCATTCAATCATTTATCCTATCGATTAAACTATTAAGAAAACTTCAAGCTATTTTATTTGATAATCATTCCTCATTTATATCAATATCGATAATCATATTATAGCATGGCACATTGGTGATCAACGATAGTTATCAGGTTAACCATCTATCCCGATCTATATCGGATGTGTTCCCAACAAATGAAATAAGATAATCAAGTTGCTATCGGGTGGCATAGTATGCACCGTTCAGTGTATACAACCTTTAGTTAGTGATCGGTGTCGGTTAACATAGACACCGATTACTATCGGTTAATATGCCACGCCAAACACCATCGTTAAATACCGATTGGAATATACATTATGTTACGTGAACCCCGATTAATATCAGGCTGGTGAATAATTAAAACACCGGTTGATAACATATGCAAAGGGGTGCGATCAAGGAGTGTTT
Organism: Cryptomeria japonica; assembly: GCF_030272615.1. NCBI lineage: Eukaryota > Viridiplantae > Streptophyta > Pinopsida > Cupressales > Cupressaceae > Cryptomeria > Cryptomeria japonica. Next base: position 274,122,318 of record NC_081407.1, read on the forward strand.
TGATCGGTCATGTCATACATTATGTTACGTGAACCCCAATTAATATTGGGCTGGTAAATAATTAAAACAACGGTTGATAACATATGCAAAGGGGTGCGATCAAGGAGTGTTTTGATCGGTCATGTCCATAAGACATGACCGGTCAAGGCACTGCTTGATCCTCCCCTCTCATATATATATATATATATATATATATCATTTGGTATTTGTTAAGAGGATATTGAAATCAATAAATACTCCTCTTACCTGCCAAACAAAGAAGATAGTCAGAATTATAATAGAGACAGATAATACATAGATAGAAAGAATAAAATTAGAATACATCTTGCATATTGAATTGTAAATTGAACAACAGTTACATTTGCCACCCAATTTTGAAAGCCTCTTGCATCCCTTTATAAACAGCTTTGATCTCCACTAAGTTATTAGTTATGTATCCAAACTTTTCAGCAAAGAAGAAAGCCACAAATTTATCTTAATATGTTCCAATGACTCCAATACTAGCCTGACCTAGATTGCCCTTGAGGCACCATCCATGTTCAAATTAACATAACACAAAACGAGGAGGTGTCCAAGGTCTATCTAACTGATTTTTCTTTTAAAGTCAGAAGGCAGGCATTGTTGAAGTCCTGGGTTGCAAAGAGAGTTGCTTAGATAAATACTCCAATTTTGGAGTGAGAATTTCAGGTAATGAAATCAGCTATATTCATTTTCATCTTCTCCCAAACATAACTGACATCCTTGCAATCCTGCTATAAAATTATGTTGTTTGTCTACTTCCAAATGTTCCAAACAATAAGTAATGCCAGACCACATCAACAAGAGGAGGTTCTCACTATTACGCAGATGGCTTTGTCACCTTCAAATTAGTTGTTCAAAAGACTGAATGTTGACCCATGGAAGATTAAATACTTTGGATAAAAACTTCCATAAGGAGATCACCCATGGGCGTTGGAAAAACAGGTGTTTGATGATTTCCTCATTGTCCAAAAACAGAACACAATGAAAGGGGCCATAAAATCCATGTTTCAGCCTATCCCCAATTAAGATTCTTCCCTTTAACACCAACCACACAAAGAAGATCAGCTTGGGCCATAGAGCAGGCTACCAAATAAGTTTGAAGATGTCGTTCCACTAATGGCAAGCATTCATGCTTAGAGAAATGTAGCCTGAAGAGACTGTATCCATTAGGGCTGTTTCCCCAAGCTAGCGAATCAAAATTGGGGAAGCTGATAGAGGACAACCCAAGAGAATTTTATTTATCCAAGATTGTTGCACTTCACCCACATGGATTGGCCATTTCGGAGAAGGAATCCAACACTCCACTATCTCCTAGGGAAGAGTAGAGTGCTAACAAATAATAAACTTTGATCCATCCTATTTCATGCAAAGCATCCATGTTAAGTGGATGCTCATCCCAAGAATCAGTCCAACCCAAAACAAATGCTTTTTTATAAGAGCTTCCCCCACTTTTAGAATAGATAGAATGGGTGATCCCTTGGACAGAAGAGGCAACCTAATGATACTCTTGGGGATGTTATTCTCTGCATACTTGGTTCAAGTATTGTCTGCCCACAACTCAGATGGAGCCATAAATATTCTCCAATACAGTTTAGCTACCAAAGCCTTCTTGTGTTTGGTGGAGGATTAAAACCTAAGCCACCTTCCTACTTAGGTTGACTCAAGAGTTTCCCATTTAATAGCAGACCACTTTCTTTTTTCTTGCAACCCATTCCACATGAATTTTTGGCAAAGAGAATCCAGTTGTTTCAAAGTTATACTTGGAATATTCAAGATAGAGGAAACATATACAAACAAGGTTTAACGGACTGCCTTAACCAATGTCATTCATCCTCTCAAAGAAAGTCATTTATAAGTCCATTTCTGCAATTTTATCTCGGGTTTGTTTATAATCCAATGGCAATCACTGATTTATTTAAACCTCAAAGAATAAATGAAGAAAGTTCCCACAAGTTTAAACCTATGTTACCCAAGCACGTGTACCCAACACAAAAAGGATCATCTAGGAGTGGAAACATTCAAGGGATATGACGATGTCTCGAAACATTTCTGACTGTCCCCAAAATTGGAAAAAAATCAAGGACATTTCCGATACATTTGCAAAACGCCCAAAAACATCTGGAGATGGCTAACCGTTCTCAAGATGGGCAAAAGGGGGTAGGGGGGCCACACACTTTGCAAAAGACCTAAACCTAAATGTTACATCCCACTTGTGCCCTAGTTATTTATATGTTGTGATTTCACCATGTTATATGTGTACCCTAGTTGTTTATGCTATATTTGCGAGATGTTTAATCGTGCCCTAGATGCTTCATGTTTTAACTGATTGAACGTGCCCTAGATGTTCATGTTTTAATTAAATGATAATGATGCCCTAGATGTTTATGCATAATTGAATGATGATGAATTGTACTTAGAACAATGAATTGATGACTCATAATTGTTAGATTGATGTTTTGATAAGTTAACATTTTGGCATTAAGATGTTTTACATATGTTAATGATATCTTGAAAGTGTTAAGATTATGACAAGAATTGTTGAGTTAACTGATTGAACTCACCAAGTGTGTGCAGGAGTTCGTCGTCCTCCGAGAAGGGAGGGGAAGTATCATCAGGTCGGGAGGTAAGGAGAGGGAAAAACTCATGCCATTTGGAAACCCTAACCTTGAGTTAGGTCGTTTCACGATTGACAATGTTATTTCCATAAGCCTGTCGCGTCAAGTAACCTTTAGTGGTCTAATTGGAGATTTTAGGATTTCATGACCCTAAGTTATTGTTTGGTTTCCAAGTTAATTTGTAGTTAATATTAATTTATTTGTTATTAATTTTATCGAATGCTTTAAACAATGCCTTTGTAACATTTTCTCAAGCATAACATTGAAATATATTAGCAAATGAACTTTTCAAGCCAAGTATTATTTCATTTCATTTAGGGATTCATTGAAATGGTATGGAAAAAGCCAATAGGCTTTGGGCAATTCTTCCAAAAGTTTCCAAGATGCAGAAAACATCTTTGGTGTGACTGGGAAGAAACTAAGGCTTGAAAACGTTTTTGTTGTGACTCTTCTATCCTTCACGTGAAGGAATCATGCAAGGAATTGCCATGACTCTTCTTGGAAACGAAATTGGGGGTAAATGCAATGTATTAGGGCGAAATGAAGAGAGCAACCCTTATCGTGAGGCATATGGGCGGGTTTTTAGAGAAAGGGGAATCATTCTTCTTCTTCTGGTGGCTTGAAATACATTTCGCCCGCAACCTTAAGGTCATTGGCTCTCTTCAAAACGTGGAACTAGAGTGGGTTCATTGTTAAGGGCACTGTGAAGGATAAACTTAGCTTCTCTATTCTTCATCATTCAGTTCATGGAATAATTCCTAAACCATAACCGCTTGAGTATATTTATTTGTCTTTCCTTTTGAGCAAAAACAATAAGAAAAGGTTATGCAGAAGCATTTTGCTGTATATTGTTCTTTCTGTTCTTACAATGGGCATATTAAAACTGAAAATACTCTCTCATTCTATTCCTAATTAGGAAGGAAAGATATCGATGCTGTATATTGTTCTTTCTGTTCTTACAATGGGCATATTAAAACTGAAAATACTCTCTCATTCTATTCTTAATTAGGAAGGAAAGATATCGATGCTTTTTTAATACAGTTGTGTTACCATAGCCAGTTATGGTATCTCTTTTCTTTCAGCTGATTTAAGCATTATCGAACTACAGAAGGTTAATGCTGTAATTCTTGATTAAGCTCCTTTTTTTTCTATTAAAAGATGCCTCGCAACCTAAGCTAAAAGGGAAAAGCAAGTCTAAAACAATATACCTGCATACAGGCGTATTTTATATATATATGTATACACACACACAGAGGTATGTATGGAAGTTTGTATGTATATAGTTAAATATACTTTTCTTATAAGTATGAGAGAATGGCTTATAACTCAAGGTTCATGATGAGCACAGCTGAAACGAAAATACCAATGCAGTATCACTCAGAACTAGGGCTGTTTACATCCAGAAATAAACTTGAAACCTTTATGAAACCTGCAATAATATTAATCTGTTTCAGAATTATACCAAATTGGAAAAGATTCATAGCTGGGTACACTGCCTTAAATAATTAAAAGAAATATTTCTCAGAAGTGACTCAGTTTATTCTGAAGAAAAATCAAAAGGGCAAAAACAATCTTATAGTAAGGTTATCACACTGTTTATCATATGCAAAAACAATATGAACAGTTCGAACGTTCTTACCCAACTAAATTCCAAAATTGACTAAACCTGGAATATATTGCAGCAGGGTTAAGTATCAATGTATTTTTCATATTTACATAACCCCACACATATATATATACTAGGTTACCAGGTTTGGCCCCCTAGACCCCTGGTACAGGTCCAGTCCGGTCCGGTCCGCCTGTGGTCCGGACAGGGTTCGTGATTCACAAGCCTGGTTCGGACCAGGTTGAACCCAAGAGGACCCCGTTCGAACCTAGGGGTCTGACAGCCCAAAAATAGTTGTTTTTTTTTTTGCAAAATTTAATTATTTTTTAATTCCACAACATAAAAGTGAGTTTTAAAACATTAACTTGGCTCATTTCAAACAAGCAACATGACTACAAGCAAGGGGAAATGAAGATGTGGGATATAAAGCTAGAGCATACTGATTTGGATGCTTTCACTTCTCAGCTTGTTGCATTTGATAACTCAGATAGAGAGCAAACTTAAAGTGCAAATGCAAGTGTAAGTGGAATTGGCATTGGCATTGATTCATCTAATGTCAATGTCAATGAGGAGGAGGAGAATGAGGATGATGAATTAGAGAATCCATTTGATGATCAAACTTTAAATTGTTGAAAGTTGAAACAATGATACTTGAATATTTTATCATTTTGATATTAAACTTGATGTATATGATGTTGTTATGGTATGATCATGATGCTATGATTACAAGTTTATGTTGGTTTTGTTGTTTATATGATGCTATGTGACATGGTCATCTTAATTCATGCTTATAGGCAGCATATATATATATATATATATATATATATATATATATATATATATAATTTACATGTTTTTGTACTAACGAACCCAAACGAACTCAAACCCCTTTTCAAAATTTTGCCGTACCGACATACTGGTTCTCGAACCTGAACCGGTAACTTAGTATATGTATATATATAGCAGAGATTACAATGCAGTTGGCAGTCCAATTTCGAAAGAAATACATTCTAACTTTGAAATGACAGTAGAGACATGTCATGCAAGAAGACTGTACCAAATTTTAAACCCATATGGGCAACTGGTAGCTCTTAGGTCATTTATCTCTCCTAACCTAGGGAATTAATTGTACACTCCATTAACTTATGCAAAATTTATGAGAAAGATTAATTAAAACCTGTGACGAGAATTATTGTTGATAACAAAAATAATGTTAGAACCTGTGTGTGGCCAATAGTCTCTAAGTGAGTTCAGTTAAGGATCATTGTAAGTTAAACCTACTTGATCATAGACCTATGCCGAGAAGGGTGGTGATTATTGACAACACGTTTAACGTGCTTGCAATGTTTAAACATTGGCCAAGGTGGTGTTGCATGATGCAAGCTACCGTCAGATCACTAGAACCAGATACACCTCTAGTCAAAAGTGTCATACTAGTTGGAGGTTACCCATAGTGTATGACCGACTAGTTTGTGTAGGTCCTAAATGTTGACGTATGTAGCTAGGTCGGAGCCCTTCTAAGGCCGACCTAGCACACCTAGCACGTTTGGATGACTAATGGGTCCGTGGCCTTAGTCATGTCCCATAATCAATAATCATATCTTGCTTGAAACGTGTAAGACTAATTCAGTTTTTGGTGCCAACATTATGCATTGAGTTGTAAATAAATATATTCTTCTTGGAAGCCGACTTGGGAAAGTTAAAGGGCTAAGTCGCCTATAAATACAAGGCATCAATCATTGTTCAAACACATCATCTCACTCAGCGAATATATCCTATCAGTGAACTGCTTATGTGATCAGCGATGTACAAATCAAGGCCAGCGAATCATACTTGAGTGCAGCAAATCACTCCTTAGTAACAGCGAATCAATCTTCAATGTGAGCAAACCATAACACAAGGTCAGCTAACTGTTCCATAGACAGCAAATCATATCCCTAGGACAGTGAACTGGTTCCAGTGGCAGCGAACCTTATTGTAGGGTCTGCAAACATCATCTTGAAGACAGCGAACAGTTGATAAGGTCTGCAACTCACCTTGCAGTGACAGCAAACTCCAACGAACTCCCCTGTGACAGCAAACATCTTGTGTCTTGTAGATAAGTTCATCATTTGTGTGTTCGCCCTAACTTGCAGACTTAATACTATTGTGCTGATGTTAAATGCTTCATGTGCTGAAGCGAAATTGTAAAGATACCTACTGATTATTGAATAATAAGATCTGAGAATTGTTGCTGGGTTTTTCACCTGCAAGAGGGAGGTTTTCCCAGGGTGTATTGGTGTTCTTTGTGTGCTTAATTTGGTTATTTGTTCTATTATCTAATTTGCAATAGTCTAATCTAAAACTAACACTAAACACCAAGTCTCAGATGGCATGAGTTCAACTTCCCGTTACCTCCCTGCAAAGGGTCGGGCCAATCCAGTCGGATATGGCACGAGGAACTAGTAAGTTCGTGGTTGGGCGGAAAAGAGCCCTGAAGATACTTTCCCTCCTCATTGGTTTGTTGATAAAGTTATGAAAGTTCAAAATGCTAGCATTAGGAGAAAAGTACTTTCTAAAGCCTTTCTCTATCATTTAAATTGAAATGTTTTAAGTTACTTTCATATCTATTGTTCTTGCTTATAGTATGCATCATTGTAATGCAAGTCTTAGTTAAGATCTAGTTTCATTTTAGTTATTTGATTATTTCAAAAAAAAAAAGTGTTTCTTTCCTTCTGTTTTAAAATTGCAAAGTTGATTGTGATGTCCCCTTCTAGCTAGTGACATCATGCTAGCCAATGATTAGCCTATAAATGGACCCTCGTAGGCTAATGTGGATGGTTAGAGGGTCTTCTGAGGATTGATTCTTCTCCAACATTCAGGGAATTGGCCTTTGTTCGATATCATTTGGACTCCATTTGCCATACTTACTATGTATAGTAAGTCAGGGGTAATAGAGATGGACCCTTTCTATTTTTAGAAAGTGTGTTTGGTCACATGGGGAATTATGAGGAGAGATTCCTATTTCAGACGGCATAGCAATCTGACAAGTATTTCAAGAGATATTAAAGTTTAAGTGACTTTAAGTGATTTATTTAAATATTTTAATGTTATTATAAAGTTATAAAGTAACTTATAATAATAAAGTCACTTTAATATTATAAGGTGCAAATATAAGAAAATCTTTTATCCCACATTGGGAAGAAAAGTAAGTGAGCTCCTACAAGGAAAGAATAAATTAACATGAGAGGTTCTTTCTTATCATCGGATTATTGTCAATTGCATTTGATATGAAATTGGGAGAAGAAGCCAAGGGTTTCTGATTTCAGTTAGCCATTGGAGAACGTCAATTCTTCAGTGTTGCAACCATTTGAGGTGGTGAAATATCCACTAAATTTGGCATTTCAGGAGAGCTTCACTCTGGAGTTCTATTTGTGCTTAAAGTAAAGGAATAACAGAAAGGGTTTGAAGAATATTGAGGACTACCGAGTGCAGACTTGAAGATTCATTGGCAGCCATTAGTATTCGTTCTTTTAAAAGTTTGTTCTTGCTGCTACAGTATGCATGAACAGTGCGCATGAACAGTACCCATGAACAGTATGCATGAACAGTGCCGTGCTACAGTATTTGTGCTTGATTCCGATTGCAACTTTCATCTCCATCATCGAGCATCACTATTATCAGGTTCCTCTTGCAACTATTAATAGCTAGGATTGAAATCTTAGGCATATAATTTTGCTGTTGTAAGTGATAACTTAGAATCAGATTTGGCATTGCTATAGTCTTTTTGTAAGCCAATTAGTCTTGGCAAATCCATAGCAGCATTGTGCTTAGGAATGAATTCAATAAATACGATATATGTTGCATACCATTTGTTTGACGAAATGTCCTTTTAATAGCATATATGATCAGCATAATAGTTGCATGCCAGTTGTTTGTCGAAATGTCAGTTGGCTGTAGGTATGCATTCCATATCTAGTTTTCATGTATATGCATTAAAAATACCAAAAAGAACTGCACTCGCATGCTAGTTCATTGTAAGAGGTATTGTCAACATCATTGGTGAACTTCCTAAATTTCTTGGCAACTTCAAAGTGTATCAAACAATCTGAAATACAAAAATCAGAATAGAGAAAGACAGCATACAAAGTGTTTGACAATATTCCTTGAGCCAAAATCAGTCAGTTTGGGCAAGGGATATTACATTGATGTTTTAAATGCTTTATTTCATTTTCAGTATGTTACACTAAAAACAATAAAATAATCAAAACAAAACAAAAAAACTCAGTTATGTGCATATGCAAACTTTGCACAACTGAAGGACAACAAAGTGAAAGGAGGAAAGAGGGGTGAGCAAACAATAAAAGAAGACTAGATCTCCATCATTTGAGGAAAGCTTATATTTTTTTGTTTATTTTTACAATTTTTTTTGCATTTTTTTGTTTTTGTCAAAATGTAAAACTCTTGGTTTTGTTAGTTTATTTTCTTTCTATGGTTTTACTTGCAATTGACAACCCCATAAAAAAACAATGAGCTCTAACAACAATGAGGGTAGTCAAGGTGAAGAGATTGAAATCAAACAAACATGTCATGGTAGTTCTTCAAGAAGTGTGGGTGTTTTAGAGACACATGGTGCAAAAAATCCATTTAAATGCCCTTCTAAAACATTGAAAAAATATGTTGAGGGCATTGTTGACGGGTGTTTAATGACCACACCAACACAGAATAAAATACCAAAGTATCTTATTCTCTCCTGAGCAAAATCCCATGTATGCTAAGATTGTGAAAGATCATACAGGTGACTCCAAGGTTCTTCTCTCTCATGTCCTGACGTGTGGATAAGCTCAATGGTCATTGTGATATGTTGGTAACACAAAGGGACTTACATTTGAATCGTTTTTCACTTCATCTGCAATGTTGGCTGGAACTTCTTATCGGATATTGAAATCTTGTGATGCTTCTTCGAACGGACACAACTGAAATGAACTAAAATTAAAGGGGAAAGGGTTAGAGAATCTATTCTACTCCTAAGGACAATGATATCGATGGATAGTGCTCCAATGGACAAATTCCAAATAAATCAAGTTCTGCTTCGTGAAGATCAACTACAACTCCACAATAACTAGTGCAATCTTCCAACGGTTATGCAAAGAATTTTCATATCATAACAAACACTATCATAACAAACAATGCACATTCAATGATTGAAGTTGAGCATCCATATGAAAAACTTAGGCTAACATTACACTGCAACTTATAGTCAATAAGATGCAAAAAGTATGAGTCATGAAAATTCATCAAACACCATTACATTCTCCATTGAAATCAAAGCACTTCATCTAACTATACAGAAATTGGAAGAACACCATGCAACAAGTTGAAATAAACATGAATCCACCATATTAAATGAAATCAAAGTTTATTTCTCCAAGTCTTACAACAATGTCTTCTCCTTCTCCTACTCTACTTCTACTCTAAGGAGCAAGAGCTCTTTGCTTCTAATGAGCTAACTATATAATGAATTACAAATGAGAAGGTAGGGCCTTTCATATGATGATACAATTTGGGCCTCGCACAAATGAACAGCCAAGATTGATTTTAAATCAAAGGCCAAGATTACATCATGGAACCCTCATTAGGGTTTGACCCAAAATTGACCTATGTGGCGCCAAGTAGTGGGTCTCAGTCATGAATGAAGCATTACAGCCACTATGCATTTGAAAGCCCATCACTTAGAATTGCATGCCGATTAAGCATTTAATAGTTCATTGCCCAAAATAGGGTGCCCACTATCCCTTTCCTTGGTGGCAAATGCAATGAATCTAGTCATGTCAGTTGGGAAACATTTGATTGCTCGAAGAAGGTGACAGGTGCCACCTCAGTATGTTGGACACCATGTGGACTCGATAACTCATCACAAAGAATATTCCATTTTGATTGATTATGATGGAGTATATTCCCAAATTGCATCCTCTGGACTAAGGTTCTAACTTTAATCAAGTCTTTTGATATTAGCATTCCTTAGTTTTCTTCTTTCCACGTACTTGGGTTTGGGATTCACCTTCTTGGAATATCTTTCCTTGTCGACGACTATCATTCCTTGAGTCTTTTCATTATGATTTTTGATCTTCTATTTCCAGAGGAAATTCAAGATGTTGTAAATCCTTCTCACTTGCAATTGAACTTTGGATCCTTGGGCTCTAGAACTAGATTGCCTTGAAGCCTAAATGTTTGGAGTTTGAATGTCCTCCTTGATGTTTGGAACTAGAATTCTTCCTCCATGAACTTCTTCAGACTGGATTTCTTCTTGAACTTGGATGTCAAAAACTGGATTTGCTCATCTTGGACCTCCATGCCTCTTGACGTCTCAATGTTGTCTTTGGATTGGATATTTAGATGAATTCTTGATGTTTTATCATTTTTTGACATTTTGGAGATGGGTGGAGTTGGAGCTTGAAGAAGGAATTTCTCCATAGTTAGTCAAATTTTTGAGTTTCCATGCCTTGAGAATGCTTGGGCGGATTTCTTCTTGAATTTAGATGTCATAAACTGGATTTGCTCATCTTGGACCTCCATGCCTCTTGGTGTCCAAATGTTGTCTTTGGATTGGATAGATGAATTCTTAATGTTTTATCATTTTTTGACATTTTGGAGATGGGTGCATTTGGAGCTTGAAAAAGAAATTTCTCTATAGTCAAATTTTTGAGTTCCAATGCCTTGAGAATGCTTGGGCGCACATGAGATGGCATCGAGGATTTTTGAAATAATTAGCCAAATTTTCAATTTCCATGACTTCATGAATGCTTGGGCGCACTTGGAGGGGGAAGGAGGAATTTTTAAACACTTAACCAAATTTTATCATTTCCTCCCTTTGAGGTTGGGCGCATTCCAGAGGGATAGGAAGAATTTCCACTACCTTAGTCAAATTTCTAAGTTTTCATGCCTCTCTGAGACTTGGACGCCCCTAGAGGGGGAAGGAGTTTTCCCATACATAATCATTTTTACACTTTCCAAGACTCCTGGCATGCTTGGGTGCATTTTGGCCCTAGAGAAGGAGTTTTGGATTTTTGGAAAACTCCTCCTCTCCTTTGAATTTGCACACAAGGAAGTCTTCCTAGCGCATTGGAGTGGCAAAGAAGGATTTTTTTTTTTTTGGAAAATTCCTCTTCTTGGAATTTGCGCCGAAGGACTTCTTGGCGCATTGGAGTGGCAAAGAAAGATTTTTGGATTTTTGAAAAATTCCTCCTCTGTGGAATTTGCACCCAAGGAGGTCTTCCTGGCACATTGGAGTGGCACAGAAGGATTTTTGGAATGAAGGATAATTCCTCCTTGCCTTCGGATTTGTGCCCAAGAATAGATTTCATCGTGCTTAGTGCTCCCAAAAATAGACTTACTAAAAACAGTAAGTTCTTCCAAACACAATATTAGGGCAAACAAGGACATAGTGAAACTTACTAAAAATAGATAGTAGTAAAAATAGTAAGTTTGTTCAAACTCAAAATTAGGCCAATCAAGGCCACTATGAAACTTACTAAAAATAGACACTGCTCAATAAAGTAAGTTTGTCCAAAATCAAAATTAGGCCAATCAGGGCCACAATGAAACTTACTAGAAATAGACTTACTAAAATTAGTAAGTTATCGAAAAATGCTCAAATTACACTAGTAAGCCCTTTGAAGGATTCTCTTTTCAACACTTAGCCAAATTCATGCTTCCTGCCTTGTACTAAATTTTAGAGCGCAAATTAGAGGCTGGAGAAGAATGTTGTCACTAAGAGAGAATACTAACATTGCCACAAGCTGCCTGCTTGAGTGCAAATAAGATCCTAAGGAGGATTTTGTTTTTGGGGACAAAATCCTGTTGATGTACTAAACTGCTTCCTTGGGCACAATTTAGGGATGGATGAGGAATTTTCCATGACAACAAATCCACCTCTATGAAGGATTTTTCCCATACTTGGCCAAATTTTAGCTATTCAATTTCACTCCTTCATGTAGACCTTTCAAAACTTAGTCAAATTTCCATCAATTCAACCTTCTGCTAGTGAATTCCTTGTTCTATCATTGCAATCTCTTCCTTAGACAATGATATCATCCACTCAACGAAGTCCTCTTCTCAACATCCAAAGTCTTGTTCTCACATCAGTCCTAAAAAGACAAGAAAACATTGTAATCTTACAAGTATCAATCAAGTTCATAGTTAGCAAAATGCAAAGTTCGAAGGATAAAGCAATAAATACAATCCATTTCTCAATACATCAAAACCCTAATTCTCGACTTGATGACAATAATAAGACTATATACTGACTAGGTTAAATACTCTTTAAAATCCATTCCATACTTAGGCATTTCATTACCTTCAAAGATCAAAATTAAGACCAACAAGACCTTACAACTCATTCCTTAGGGTCGGGAGACAACACAGACCACAAAAGACTTGGTTTATTTAGCGAAGAGGGGGTCCCCATTTGCAATGGGGCGATGTGTGAAAATATCACAACGAACCCCTTTAACCCAAAAAACCCACTTTTACAATACGCAACAGCCATAGACACCAAAAAAAAAATCAAGGGGAAGTAAAGTATGGCTATCACATTTGCAAGGAGGAATAGAGAGGCGCAGCTACACAAGAGTTTACTCCCATCTCATAGGCATAACTCGTCAAGGGGTAAAATATGCAAAATCATCACATTTGTTGAGAAGATTGAGGTGAGTAGGTTGCACATGGAAGGTGCAACCAAAAGACCAAGAATGTCAATGGAGTCTTTGCAGCCATTGCCTAGTTCTAGTACTATTGCTACTGCTACTACTACTAAATCTACAAAAATTTAGTCTGAGAGTCATAGAGGAAAGAAAAGGTCCACTGGTGTTGAAGGCATGTTTAACACGCAATTAAAAGATGTAGTTGATAGTTCTATTGCTGATTTTTTCTATTCTAATGCAATACCATTTCATGTGGCACACTCTCCATATTTTAAACAAATGATGAAAGATACACTTACAGTTGTTCCTTCATACGTTCCCCAGGGAGATCATAAGCAACACACCTCCCTCCTTGAAAAGGAGTATTCTAAGGTGAGTACAATGATGGAGGAGATGAGACAAGTTTGCATAAGTAGTGGAAGCTCTATCATTATGGATGGGTGGACTGATCTAAGACATCGGCAACTCATCAATGTTATTGTCACGATGTTCGGCAAGCTCTTATTTTCTTAGAGCTATTGATTGTTCGAGGAAAAGGAAGGATGCAAGCTTCCAATTTCAGATTTTGAAAGATGCCATAGAAGAGGTTGCACCCTCCAATGTCGTACAAGTAGTGACTAATTCAACCTATGTATGCAAGTTAGCTAGCTTAATGGTAGAGGGTGCTTACAATCACATTTTCTGGACCCCATGTTGTTTTCATGCACTAAACAACGCACTGACAGACATTGGAAAAATAGATTGGGTGAAGGAGGTGGTGTCATAAGCTAGAGCCGTTCAGATGTTTATTTGCAATCATCACACATCACTTGCTTTGTTAAGGACTTTTTCGAGGAAGAAATTCCTCAAGCCTGTGAATACCAAATATGCCATCTACTTTATTTTGTTCGAGGATGATTGACGTACAAGAGCCACTAAAACAATGGTGGTTAATTTAGTGTGGCGTAGATGGTCAAAGGCAAACACAGCTTAAGTGAAAAATGTCCAGCAAAAAATCCTCAATGATGATTGGTGGTCAAACAGATTTATTTTTATTATTTTAGGCACTGCTGCTTTTAAGTATTGAATTTCTAATTTAACTATTAACTAATACATTGCTGATTTTACAATTAAATTTCTTATTTTGTTTCGAAGTTTCTAACTTATAAATTTACCAAATTATTTTCATTCTTTGCAGATATATTTGCTCCATTATCTCACCTGTTGTGTGGGTCATAAGATATGTTCATACAAACTCTCCTAGCCTTGGAGAGATTTAAGAAATATTCAATAACATGCTTCGGATAGATGAGGCAAGCATTTCACAGCAGGGACCCTAATTTGGCATTTTATGAGCACATTAGGCCCATTATGACACGGAGGTGGGACACTATGAACACCCCACTTCATATGACTACCTACACTCTAAATCCCAAATTGTATGCAACTACACCTAGGAAAGTACCTCCATCTAACGATGAAGAGGTGAAAGAAAGCTTCACGAAGGCCCTTGCAAAAAATCTATATTGAGTTTAGCAAAAATAGATCACAGTAGCTAGACTTTATGAGTCTTTGTGGCCTAGCATGCAATAGACCAAAGGCGAGGACGGATAGAGCTACATTAGCTCAATCCAACCCCACTGGATGGTCGACATGGCATTGCAAGGATGCACCAAAGTTGAGGATGCTTGCCACTCATCTTCTTTCATAGGTCGATAGTTCCTTTACTACAGAGAGGAATTGGCCTACATATAGCTTCATCCAATCAATCAAGAGGAATAGTCTTAACTCTAGATGATCGAAGAAGTGGGTGGTTGTGCATAGTGCTTTGTGGCTTCAGCATTGACAGACACCAGAGTATCATCAGACTCTAGTTGCATGTTGGGATCTTGAAACCAAAGATATTGCACATGTTGAGGAATGCTGAAACCAGTGATGCATTGTTTGGGGCTCTGTTGGATGAGACAACCTCTCATGGTGCTAGGGGAGGCTAATTTGGGACAGCTGCATATTAATATTTCTATATAGTTTTCATTTTGTAGTTGAAACTTGAAACTTGCAGCCTCTAGGCCTTTCGGTGTAATTTTTATCTAATATGTTGTGTTTTGTCAGTGAATGCAATTAAAATTTGTTAAAACATCATATAATACATGTTGTTTTGTCAGTGAATGCAATTAAACTTTGTTAAAACATCATTTGTTTGTCGCTTTCTATGAAATAAAAATGTCAATTGAACTCCAATATTATGTGTTAAGGTTCTATGATGTATATGGCAATTACTTTATGAACGTTATCATGTGAATATCTGAATTTTTCCTTTTTTTTTTAATAGCCGTCTCCAAAAAATGGCACCTCTTGTCCTTGTCCCCAAAATGTGTGCCCCTGTCCCCACTCTACCCCATCCCTGAAACACGAGGTAACATAAGTTTAAACTAAAGAATAATAGTCATTTGCAAAAAATAAAGGATCAAAGTCCTACAATCTTTCTTATTTCTTCAAAACGAAGAACAAAATCTTCCTCTCTATTCCTTGTACAATGCAGTGCAAAAATGGCAAAAAATCCTTTACAATGATCAAATATTACAATATATAGGTGAAAACCCTTTATCCTACCACATAAACATTTTTCTACATCCCCTTTGAACATTACCAATATTATATGAAATAAAATATGGAAGTTCAAAATGATTTACTTCTTTTTTATGTCCTTTATGTTCACATTGTTCACTTCATTTCTTGTGATTTGAACCTTCATCTCAATAGAAAGCCAAATTTGCATTAGTACTATATGCCTCTAAATAACATGTCTTTGCAATAGGAGATCCCCATGCTTGCATACTTCGCTAGACTCTTGGCTTGAGATGACAATGTGAAACGGTTTCCTTTTGTTTACTCAAATGGTCCCTCCTCTATTTTGGCTCGCAGACATGTGGCTACCAAAGGAGCGTAATTCTTCAAGAAAGTCCTAGCAATAGTGGATCTAGAAGGCTTGAGCTGCCTAGCAGAGTACATCAAAGAAATTTTGTTTTATACTGACTGAAAGTAGCATGATTAGGAGGAATTGTATGTGCCAAGTTTTGTATATTACCGGCTAAATGTAATGCACAAAATCAGAATTGTAAGGTATTGCTGCTCATGGTACATGGCATTTTTTGTTTGATATTAATCAAATGGTAGCAGCTCCCATGGCTACATTTTACAAACCAAATTAAAACATGTCTTTGTAATTAATAGGCCTTTATATTTTTTCACTCCTTTCCTAATGTTATCATGGCACTTGAAGAAATTACACATTGTATCAAGGACGGATGGACAATGCCCCTCCACTTTATGCCGACATGCAAAAATGTCTCTTCTGTTCATATTGATCACTTCATTTCTTGTGATTCGAACTTTATCTAAATAGAAAACCACATTACAGAAGTACTATATGCCTCAAATTAACGTATGCCTTTGCAATTAATCAGTCCTTTATATTTTTGTACTCCTTTCTTAATGTTTTTGTGGCACTTGCAGAAATTATACATTGTGTTAAATACTTCTCGACAAGGCCCCTCCATTTTATGTCGACATGCCAAAATGATCGTATTCAAACAATTTTTTTAAAAATAAAAGAATTCCCTTCTTTCATTTTGTTTTACTACCTCCATGGATACCTAAAGAATAAGATCTAGAAAAAACATCCCATAGTTAACCATATCTAGTTTTTCTTTTAATGGCAATAAAATGAAAAGGAATTTCATACGTTAGAACAAGTTACTTGAGGCACATTCTTGAGGGCTAAGAAGATGGCCATAAAATCTATGGAATCCAAATTTAAAGTTGTCAAGTTATTTTTATAAGAAGTTCAGGTGTCTTCTTTATGCTCATTCTTACTAATACTTCTATATGTTGCACAAATGTCAACTAGGGAAGATGCAATCACAATTTGATAAGAATCTTCAATGCTTTATGTTCTGATGGATGTGTATGTGATATCCCAAAGATGTCATAAACACAATTCTTTGAGGCATTTTATCAAACAGTTCATGGGCCTCATCTCTACTTCCACATTTTGCATACATGTCTTGCTCTAAAGTTCCAATTGAATCCACGGAGTACCCATAGGTTCAAACTCAAAGTAACAAATGTTAGAGCCAACTAGAATATCAACAACCCTAAAATTCATTACACTTTTTTTAGAGTACGAACAGTTGCAAACTGGAGAACTGGCTTTAGCAAGCTTAATATTAAAAACGGTTGAAAATCATAATTAATTGCTAGAGTCAACTCTTGCCTGCTCATCCCATTCAATTCTGCTATAACTCTCATAGTTTCAAATACAAACATTCTTGCTTTGGGGCACAAGCACCCTTCTCAATAATCATAGAAGGCACGATCGCTTGTTTGTCAATGTATATTTGATTCTCATATAGCTGATGTAATGAATCAAAAGGCATTGAGCATTGAGCTAAGGTAAACAAACAGTTCCTCTGGTTAGACTAGTCGCAAGCTTGCTTAAAACCAAGCAATTATTTTGTTGAATCTCATGAAGTGAGGCTAGTGTATAAAATTGTACAAGAGCAACTTGAAACTGAATTGCTTCTTGGAACTCATTACTCCAACATTTAGTAATATCTAGAGTGTCTAAAGCAAGTGAATTCCACGGACAAAAGTAGCACTAGCTATAACAGAATTTTTATCAACAATGGCTTGTTTTAGTATCTCACAATTTAACTCATTAATGCATCATTTGCGACTACACAGAATTCATATTGCATTGGACATCAAGTGAAGTTCACTTAATCAGTTAATTGCTTCTTGGACATCATTACTCCAACATTTAGCCATATCTAGAGTGTCTAAAGCAAGTGAATTCCACTAACAAGAGTAGCATGGGCTACAATAGGATTTTTATCAACAATGCTTTGTTTTAGATATCTCACAATTTATCTCAATAATTCATCATTGTGACTATACATACAATTCATATTGCATTATCCCATTAAACAAATCCATTTAGTGCATTCCCTGCAATCAATGCATTCCATGATAATACACTTCTTGGAGGCATTTCATCAAACAATTTGCATACCTTTTTCACCCTCCCACACTCATGCACAAGTTTGCCAAACACTTACAAATATAACTGTATGTTAGGAAAGAGGAAATCATCACAAGCAATATAAACATATTCATCAATCATTGTTTAATCACGAAAGGCTAGAATGCAATGAATCTATCCTAAACAACATTCAATAGAGACATGAAATCAAAAGCATACAAAACTAAATATTATGCAAACCAGATGACGATTTGGATGCTTCTTCCATGCGGCTCCATTGTTCTTCTTTCCTCTTCAAATAGTTAGATTGTGGATCTCACCTACAAGTGCACACACACAATTGAAAGCAAGATGGACATTGATTATTGATCAAGAGTACTAGAAGCATAAATTCGATAGTCTGATTAAGGATTATTAATTATTAATTATTAGGGATTTGATTGAAGAAATTCATCCAATTTATAGATAAATTGGAGAAATGATCAAATTAGCATGATAATTGATATTTTGGCAATTGATTTCAAAAATGGCACAATTGAGTGGAAAGAGGAAGGTTATGACACCTTCTATGTCATGAATTATGACATATTTCCAATGCAAAGCTTAGAGAACTAGAACCTTATGACATCTTGCTATGTCAAGAGTATGACACATGAAGCACAAAAATAGGGAGAACTAGAGACAAGTTAATTAGGTGGAAATTAAAAATAGGAATTTAGAAAATAGGTGGAAATTAGGAATTAAGAAATAATGAAATTAGAAATTAGGAAATTAGAAATGATGAAATTAGGTAAATTAATTAATAATTTGTCATTATTAATTAATTCACAAAAAGAGGAATAAGTTAGCCAATTAAATAAATATTTAATTGCAATGAGAAGACTTAGGATAAATAAATAAATAATTTAACCTAGAGGAAGAAATGACAAACAAGATTAAATGAATAAATCATAAAACCTTGGAAGATGAATTAGAAATGCAAGGATGACAATTAGGTCTTGACAAAGGATAGTTGATATCGATTCGATCATGATTTTGAATTGATAAATGACCAGTGTTGATAAATGATTTGATTGAGATTGGTTGACAAAAATCAATGACAAATTGACCGAATTGACATGATTGGAAAGGACAAGGATCGATGACGAATCGATCACAATATGACAAGATTGACTAGGACAAAGATCGACCAAAATCATGATTGAAGATTGTTGTCGACAAGACCAAATTCGAAAGCGAGACAATTGAAGAATGTAGAAGAATGACTCGATGCTCGCAAATGATAAAGACCAAGTGCGAATCATAGGAGAAATGTTAATGCGACGCAAAAACCTAAAATGAGGCAATGCGCAAATGTTAAAGTATGACTCCGCAAGCGTTGACCATTTTTAGGTGTCTACAATAACATCTGACAAGACTCCTTTCATAATACTTTGATTGTTATGTCCCCATTTTAAAATAGCATTTAATAATAGATAATAATAATAAATTACAATATAAAAAAATAAAATTTAAATTTAAATTTAAATATAACAGAATTAAATTAAAATAATTAAAATTTAGTTAAGGTTAATCAATGGTTAAAAGGCATGAAGTGAAAAGTTGTGACTCCCTCAAACATGAGGTATAGAAGGGAGGAGAGAACTTCATTTGGAGGGACGAATTTTAATCTACAATCAGAAGTGCAGATCTGAATTAAATAATATATAAGGGTGCAGGCATCAATCAAGGAATGAATGTCATGTCCCCAATTTTTGCCCTTCCTTAGTGACACCATTTCTAGCAAGGTTGGTCTATTATCCGGTTCCCATAGACCAGCAAAGCGTGGAGGGAACCAACTCAGGGGCTTAGAGAGTCATGCATGAGCCTTTCAGGCAGTTTGGAGCAATTGACAGCAATTTCCAAAAATTTAGGAGATCCCTATTTTTTAGGGATTGACTGGGAGTGGTCTTGGGGGCATCCGGAGACTTCTAGGAATGTTTTGGAGACTTTGAGTGCATCTCCTATTTTTTAGGAGGAACTCCCAAGTCCCAATTCACTGACAGAACTTCCAAAGGTGCACACAGTAGAGGAGGATCATTGGGGTTCAGTTTCAGGTTGGCAGGGTCAGTCTCCTACTTTTTAGGAGCATCCCTAGATTTTAGGGGAGAACTACTAGTTGGCCTATGAGGTTCAGGCATCCTGTATAGTCAGATGGCTACATGCAATTTTCTGTTTTGAGCTCATTTGAGCATTTTATGAATAAATTAGGAAATATTAAAATATTTCATAAATTGGATTAAATAAATCATAATATGAAGAGAAATAGTATAATCACTGTATATTATAATAAAGTGGCCCTTTGGCACATTTCCCTGGAAGTTATAACTTAATAATATGGCCACTTTTAGTGAGAAATTAGACCCTCAATGGGTCAAACCACTTAGGGGAAGTTATTTTTAAATAAAAAGAAACATTTTAACATGTTTTATGATGCCAAAAGTACAACCCTAGAAGGAACATTTTGGAGACTTTGAGTGCATCTCCTATTTTTTAAGAGGAACTCCCAATTCACTGACAAACCTTCCAGAGGTGCACACAATAGAGGAAGACCATTGGGGTTCAATTTCAGGTTGGCAAGGTCAATCTCCTACATTTTAGGAGAATCCCTAGATTTTAGGGGAGAACTACTAATTGGCCTATGAGGTTCAGGCATCCTTCACAGTCAGGTGGCTACAAGCAGTTTTCAGTTTTGAGTTCATTTGAGCATTTTATGAATAAATTAAGAAATATTAAAATATTAGGAAAGTTGGATTAAATAAATAATAATAACCTTAAATAATATAATCACTGTATATTATAATAAAGTGGCCCTTTGGCACATTTCCCTAGAAGATATGACTTAATAATATGGCCACTTTTAATGAGGAATTAGACCCTCAATGGGTCAAACCACTTAGGGGAAGTTATTTTTTAACAAAAAGAAACATTTTAACAGGTTATATGATGCCAAAGTACAACCCTAACCCCAAATTCGAATTAGAGTTTGAGGCATGTCAAAAAGACATTGGGGGCAGCATTCTATTCATTATTCAGGTTATTAGAAAGAAGAAAACTTGCAGGTTGAGCTCTGGAATACAGGGTTGCAGCATATTTTGGCCTCAAGGACGAAAACCCTTGTGTCTGGAGAACTGGACATCCACCCAGCTACATTATTCCTTCATATTTTGAGGAGTTGGCTCAATCTTTGCATCATTTTCAGTAGTTTGTTGGTGAAAAATTGCAGATAAGTACCATTCAAGGGCAGATTGGTGTCTCATTATAGCAGATTGGGTATAATAACAGTGAATTGGTCATTTCCCAGCTTGTTCGTACTTCCTATAAGCTTTCCCAACAGCTGTACCAAAGTTTTGAGCTAAAGTTTGGTGAATCATTTGCAGATCGGGTGCTTTGGAGGACTTCCATTACATATTTCAGGCTTAATCAGACCTGTAGCAGTGAATTAATTGGTGATTAGAGACCAGCTGGGCCATCTTCTTACTATAGCTGGGAATTGATTCTTGACCGGATCGTATGTAACTGATTGGGGGTCATACTCAGCCAAACGAATGAACAATAAACTCTTATCAGCTGCCTTATAATTTCTGGATATGAGATTTGTGCCCTAGATGTGTAAATTTGTCTTTTTCATCAGTTAATCAATCGCTGGGAAAACAAATCCGAATTCTGGAAATGCAAATCAGTCAATAAAAATTAGTTCCATTATTCACATTTTGCTTGGGAAATTGTCCTATTGCATATCCTTTGGCATTCAAAACTCTTGCAAGAAAACATCAAAACCAAATTCGCTGTCAAAGGCATTACAAGAAACTCAGTCAGAAAATTACATCAGATCTCTACTAGGGATCTTTCGATGGAATGAAGAGAGGAAGAAAGAATGAAGCATAGGGATTAAGGAAGGGTTAATGGAAAAATAAAGGAATGGGCAGAAATGATGAAAGGTTGTAACCCTTCAAAAGGGTGGTAATTGTGAAACATTGTGAACCTTGCAAAGGGAAGGCATGATGAAGGGCTGTGACTTCTCCCTCACAATGGAAGATATAAAGGAAAGGTCTCATTTGAGGAGGGAAAAAAGATAACAATTGGGAAAGAATATATTAATCTAAAAGGTAGCAATGAAGGGTGGTGACTAAATTCTAATGGAGGGTGGTGACGCAAGTCTTTATGAAAGGTGGTGTCCCTTTCACCACTTAAGTATAGAGAGATTATTCCAATCATTCAATGATTACTTATCAATCATCATAACAATCATTCAAATCAAGAAAACAATCAATCAGCAAATCATTCTATCAAACCAGACTTCATTACATTATCACTCACCAATACCTCAAATTATACAATCAAGGCAATTCATTCAATCAATCAATCACTCATCAACCATCAGATCAGAAACAAAGACAGTAATTAAATAATACAAAAATATCCAGATCAAACAGAAAAGCAAATTACAAGAATACTGAACATTGTAATAATCAGATCAGAATATAACTCATGAATATTCCAATCCTCTATGGTAATATAGAAATTGTTGTTTAGTTTTACATATATGAATTTATTGCACATATCTGTTATACATTAATAAGCATTAAAATATACATTTAACACTACAAAAGTCTGTCAAAAGGAAGGAAGGAAATGTGCAATTAAGGGAGAAAAGCTATAGGACACCCGGCTACAGTGGCAAATAGGGAGAGAACAGCTATTAGGCCACCCTATTACACTGTGAAAGGGAGAGAATGGCTAAGGGCACCCTATTGCAATTTTCCTTCCAACTCCTACATTAAGGGACTGTTGATGAGCCCAAGATTCTACAGCCACGGAAGAATAGAGGGGGATTGCATGGAGGGAGAAACAGCCATCTTAAGGAACCCTACCATGCCTCCTTATTCCGTATCTTATATGATTGAGATCCCACATGCAGATCAGACTCTAACTCAGAATCAGGATTCAAATTCAAGATCACATTAATTAAAGAGATATTTTACTTGTAAGATGTAACCCTAACCCTAATTTGCTGCATTGCGATTCTAGGGCAAATCAGGAAGGGGACATTACAAATGGTATTAGAGCATGATCTTGCCAACCTGCAGGGAAAAGCTAAAACAATGAAATGCATTCTATTCAAAAGCAATTTGAAGGTCTAAGAAAGGGATTTATAAACTTAGTCCAAAAATAAAATCAAATAGACAAACGTTGCATTTCTATATATCAATGCCTTTAACTACTTCATGACTAATGCGTGTTGAGCATGCTTACTCCTTACATATTTAATATGCGTACTTTAGTCACGAATGCCTTGTGTTTGCTTCATGTCTGATATGTTTTCAGCATTTATGCCTAGTGTCTTATTTGCATTTATGTGTTGCTTCATGACTGATGTATGTCCATCCATGAGTGCCTTCTCATATATGCATTGTACCTTATGTGTATTTATGTATTACTTTGTGACTTACATGTGTGCTTCATGCCTTACGTGTATACTTTATGCCTTCATGTATTTATGTGTATTGCATCATGTCTTACATGTTTTATGTGTATGCTTCATACTTTACGCCTTGCATGTATTCATCTGTATGATTCATAATTTCATACCTTACATGTATTCATGTGTATACTTCATGCATACATAAATTCGTGTATATACTTCAGGGTTTACATGTATGGTTAATGTCTTATGTGTATTCATGTGTATACTTAATGCTTTACACTTTGCGTGTATTCATGTGTATGATTTATGCCTTATGTGCATTCATGTGTATACCTCATACTTTACATGTTTGCTTCATACCAGATGTGTTTCAGCTTGTTTACTCCATGTGTATTTTATAAGCATACCCTTCTCATGTATGCTTGGTGTCTTGTATATATGCTTCATAACTTATGTGCATTTATGTGTTTGCCTCATGTCTATCATGGTGTGTGTGCCTTCCTAAAGTATGCCTTATATCTTGAATATGCTTTGCATCATGTTTGATGTGATTTCAACAAGTTTGTTCCATGTGTGTTTCCAAAGCAAATTCATATTGAGAATCATCTTAACACTCCGTGATCATTGCTTGAGCACAAGCAATCTTCAGTGGGGGTGGACTGTAATGTGCCCATTTTCAAATAGGATTTAATAATAAATACTAATAATGAAATTACAATATAAAGGAATAAAATTGAAATTAAAATATAAAAGGATGAAATTAAAATAATTAAAAATTTAGTTAAGGTTACTGAATGGTCAAAAGGCATGAAATGAAAAGTTTCGTCTCCCTCAAACATGAGGTATAGAAGGGAGGAGAGAACTTCATTTAGAGTGAAAATTTAATCTACAATCAGAAATGCAGATCTGAATCATATATTAAGACATCAATGAGGAGACATGACCCTTTAACTAGATATCCAAAGAGCTGTGTCTCCTCAACGAGAGATAAAAGTATAAAGGAAGTAAGCAATTAAGATGAAGAGAGGGGAATAGAAATTCAGATTAAGACTTTAATATAGAAGGGTATTGTAGGCATCAATCAAGAAATGGAATGAAGAGAGGAAGAAAGAATGAAGCATAGGGATTAAGGAAGGGTTGATGGAAGATGAAAGGAATAGGCAGAAAATAAGGAAGTGACTTTTAAGGACAGAAATGATGAAAGGTTGTAACCCTTCGAAAGGGTGGTAATTGTGAAAGATTGTAACCCTTACAAAGCGAAGGCATGATGAAGGGGTGTGACTTCTCCCTCACAATGGAAGATATAAAGGAAAGAAGGTCTCATTTGAGGAGGGGAAAGAGAGAACAATTGGGAAAGAATATATTATTGTAAAAGGTAGCAATGAAGGGTACTGACTCAATTCTAATGGAGGGTGGTGACCCAAGTCTTATGAAAGGCGGTGTGGGCTTCTGCAATATAAGGCCCACAATTTGCACATGTTTTTCTAACAAAGCCCACAAGTGCAACTGACAGTTTCTCCCAGCCATAGTAGCAAGTTCCTGTTAACAACACAAGACACAATCAATTGATTCCATGTATCTTTAAGATGTATCATATTTTTGGTATAATAATTGTCAATTCTTGCTCCAAAAAAACCTCAAAAGGTACCAATCCTGTGATATTGTTCAAGAAGTATTTTAGAGAAGAACCAATGACAAGCTGGCGAAAAGATCTCAGGGAGATCATTAGAGAAACAAAGAAATCAACGAGATAACTCTGTTGCAGCTTCATTATGGTTGTATAAGCTTAATAGAATACAGAAGAAAGTCAGCATGTAAGTTGTCTGGATAAGTTTGCTGTTTGGATATGGTTGCATGGGCTGAGGTTGATAAACAACAGAAAAACTATCAACTCTTGTATGGAAATTTAGATTATTAAGATGAATTTCATGACAAAAGTCGAAGTAAGAAAAATATTGAAATAAGTATCACAAATAATGATATTGGAACGCATGTTTGAAACATGAAAATTTTGATAACAAAGTTTGGAAAAATTTCAACAAATATTCGAATAAGTGCATTTACAGAAGATTGACAAACTATAGCACAATATGCCAAACTTCAAAAGTGAACTCCATAAAATCTAAGCATAATTTGGTGTATTAAAAGTAACATTCATAACGCTATAAGTGTCACATCTTTAAAACATCAAGTATTGTCACGCATGTTATAAATGTGTAAATGTATTTTGTCTTATTGATATTTTAATAAGACGTGCATTGCCAAGTTCGAGCCAAGTTTTACAGAGTTGAACTGTATTCATTGTTTTTGTATTAGTGAGTATGAAAAGATCAATGAGATTTAGTAATTATAAATGAGTTCAATGAGTATGGTCATGGGAGGGATAGCCAAAGGAATGCAATTAGAACTATTTCAAGGAAAGAAAAGGACAAACCATAAAACCATGTAACCACAAATGCATGGAACAAGTGTAGGATATGTAAGAAAAGTGATGAACCTGATAATTTGTTTTCATACCTATCTCTATCTATACCAGGAATATCGACTGCAATAAGAGCCATAGCAGCCATTCGGTACATGTGATCAGCAATAGATTCAGGATCCTTTACTTCACGATAAATCCAACCAGTTCTTTTCGTGGTCTGCCAAGTTATAAAGCTTAGTACCAACTTCAAAAACAAACATTTGCCAAGAGTTCCAAAAATGAAACTCCTCCAATCTAAATTTTCTAGTTTTATAGCATATGCAAAATCCATTGGAGCTCAATTTTACAATGCAAATGAAAAGAAAAATATTTCAACAAAGGGAGCTGATGTTAGACAATAAGGTCAAGTGAGAATGGACACAAGTTGCATCCATTAAACATATGCTCATGAGATTACATTTATTTATCCGAAACAAAATTATAGGAATGCAAATACAAGAATAACTAAAAAGCCCTCAAGGTGCAAGTTCAAAAGTAAACAATTTCAGGGCACCAAGAATTTCAACTAAATCATTCACATTTTACATTCTTTTATTGAAGTTGCTTGTATTTAAAATGCCTTTTGCTTATTTTAGAGAAAGAGTTCTATTATTCTGGATTCCTTGTTCACAAACACATCCTTTGAGTGCTGGTATTTTATTCGGGTGGCTTTGGATACTGGTTTCTTCCTATGGCACCAAGTAGGGAAGCTACCCCCTACTCCCTCACTTCTAATGATATGATGACTGAATCAGACTCAACAAATTTAAAAAAAACGAAATTGATGCATGAGAGGCAAATGGAAGATGGAGCCATTTTGGAAGAATGTATCTACCTTTCAAGGAGCTTGATCTATAGATTTCTAGGTACTCAACTTTCTCTAGAAGAGTTGTACTCTTGGACACAAAGGAATTGCAAAACAAAAGGAGAATCCTCAAAGGGAATCCCCACGTCACTTGATTGGATCCAAATGTATATTCTCCACCAGGAATTTTGCTCTCCCTATATCTTTGAGGTGATTGCTAAACTTTGGGAGTGGCAAATGATATATCATGACTATACAATCGCAAAATCCATTTAGTCTACATCATGATCCATGTGGAACTGGACCTCACCTCCCACCCTTCAAAAATAATTACCCTAAAAGCAAGTGATTTTTGAATGGATTCAAACCTTGGATTGTGATAGTTTTCTTCTAAGATGTAGTGGATACCATGAATATGGCCATCTTATTCAAGAATGCCCAAATATCCCAAAAATGTCCAAGAGGACAAGAAGGAAGAACACATATGTAAAGATAAAGAGTTTTATGAAGCAAGAAACAATAGATAGCAACGAACATGAATCTACAATCAAAAGACAATAAGGGTTCAGAAGGAGCGGATATAACTTAGAAAGGCATGGAATTAGTTAAAGAAAGTAAGTTTTGATCCAAGGGGTGAAAAATGAAAGCATGCCTAAGGATTACAACTCGAAGGAGATTTGGAAAGACTCCTCAATGAGCCAATAGAAACCCAAAAAGCTTCAAGTCAAAGTAAAAGAGGCAAGAGTAAGGAGCCCCCCAAGTTCCCAAACATCATGGAGATGGAATAGGATAATGAAAAGAAGAATTAGGAGGTGCTAAATGGTTCGAGTTAAAAGCAAGAAGGCAATAGAAACTCTTTCTACCACAAATGTTGAAAAAAGGAAGGTATTTTATAGTTACAAGGTAAGAAAGCCAAATACGTATGCTGTCATGTTCTGACCTTAGATACCTCTTATTTTACATTTGAATTAGCTATGCATTAAATCCACCATTTATCCTTTATACAATGAATAAAAATAATAATATTTAATTATGTATATTGTTGATGAAATGTCAATCTTAATCACTAACTTAACAAAATAGTTAGTGGATGTTTTGACCCAAGTGTTGATTGTAACTAGGTAGGATGCGGATTCCAATTACCTTTAGGCAACATTGGAATCTGCCAAGGGTTGGGCCCTTCTCTCCCCTCTCACATGCCACACTAAAGGGGAACGTGTTCCCCCTAATAGGACAGGCCCTATAACTAAAAGACACACGCCACTCTAAGGGAAACATGTTCCCTCTAATAGGGCCGACCCTATAAACCAAAAGTCATCAAATAAATAAAAGGGATCAGCTCCAAGCCAACCTCAAATAGGTCCTCTTGACTCATATAAATGAACAACCACTTGACCTCATTAACACAATTATATCTTTCCTCCCATCATGTGAATTAGCTCTCAAGTTGAAGCGGAAATAGTCAAGTGTCTGCTGTGCATGAATGTGAACAACATCTGCTGCCCTTAGGTGTGAATATCTACAGTGAAAGGTGAAAACTGCTGTCAAGAGTAAGGCATCTAAAGTGCAGATCAGGTTACTCGTTAATGAAGACAAAAGTGCAGATCTGAGGTGCAGACCTGATACTGTTTAGTCATCTACATCAGTTCTAAAGTGTGGCCATTTCAGACTTCCTAAAGAGATAAGTGTTGTAATCAGAATATTGCATAATTCATAATCAGATCTGAGGATCTCTTCTTGCTGGGTTTTTCCTCCTAGGAGGTTTTCCCAGGGTAATATTGTCTTGTCTCATTTTCATCAGTTTGTTTGTTTGTTTGTTTGCTTTCTGTCATTCACTAAGTTGAAAACCCTAACAACAAACATCTATTTTCTGAGTTTATTGTTAATCTGAAAGTAAAACTAACATGGTATTAGAGCTCTAGGTTACATATATATATATTAACTTTCAGATTTCAGTAGTCTTTTATTTCCAGTTTGCTGTTTCATTTTCAGTCAGGACAATGACAGGGCTAAAAGTTGAAGATAGGCTCGAAGGGGTACTTAACTTTGCTGCCTGGAAGGTTCGCATCCTACTTGCTCTTGAGGAAGATGATCTCCTTCAGTTTGTACAAGACAAAGAGTTGACTGCGCCCACAAATCAAAAAGAATTAAAGCAGTTTAAAAGGAATGCCCTCAAAGCTAGAAAGTTCATCATTGACTCAGTCAGAGATCACCTTGTCACCTCTATCTCCAAATTCACTACAGCCAGAGAGATATTCAAACATCTAGAAGGTATTTATGAGATCAATAACCTCAGTAGAGCAATTGCATTAAAGCAACAATTACTTCACATTAAAATGGCAAAAGAAGATTCAATTATGTCTTACTACATGAAGATCTCTGAACTAAAGGATCAACTAGGCTCAATTGGTCATAACATAGAGGACAAGGATATTGTCATGATCTCATTGAATGGTCTCCCAGATTCATGGGATTCTTTCATTCAATCCATAAGTGAGAGATCTGAATTCTCAACCTGTGATCGTCTTCGGAACGATTGTCTTCATGAGGAATCTCGCCTTGCCACAAAAGGAAAACTCAAGAGTACTCAAGTGGATGATCAACATATGCTTGCAAGTCAATGCAAGAAAGGTGATAATTGGAAGAAGAATAATCCTAAGAGGAATAGAGAATTCAAACCTCCCAGCTCTCAGAACTCTTGGAAGAAGCCAAGAGATCTCTCTCGTGTTCGATGTTTTAGATGTGACAAATATGGTCACTATGCTAAAAATGTCATAATGAACCCTCACAAAGGGAAGCCAACCTAAATGAGGTCTCAGAACAAAATGAATACTTCTTATTCATTTCTGCCTTGTCAAGCAGCATACCCGCAGATAGTAACACATGGTTGATTGACAGTGGTGCTTCCAGACACATCACAGGCTATCGTGAGCATCTTTCAAACTTAGTAGAAAAGGATACCAATCTACATGTGGTAATTGGTGATGATACTCGATATTCGGTAAGAGGTTCTGGCACTACCTCTTTAAATTTAAATTTTGGTATTTCACTTAACCTTTGTGATATCTTATTTGTTCCTGGAATTAAAAGAAACTTAATTTCTATTTCCACTCTAGAAGATAAAGGTTATCAAGTAGCATTTTCTGAGGGTAAAGTACTTGCTTGGCCTAAGAAATCTAGTTTTAAATTTGTTCGTGTTATTGGAAATAGATATGATAGTTTGTATAAGCTCTCCACTAACCCTGTTCAAACCCTCATTAATGAGGCCCCTGAATCCTGTGAACTATGGCATCGAAGGCTTGGACACTTACACTTTCAAGCTCTTTCTTCCCTCGGAAGGATAGTTAAAGGTATGCCTAAACTCAGTCAATTTCATGATGATACTTGTAAAGGTTTTTGCTATGGGTAAAAAAGTTAAAAGTTCTTTTCATAGAAGTGAAAGTAGAGCTAAAGAAAAATTAGAACTTGTTCATTCTGATTTATGTGGACCTATGTCTGTAGCTTCTCCTAGTGGATGTCTCTACTATGTAATCTTCATAGATGATTTCTCTAAGAAAACTTGGATTTATTTCTTAAAGACTAAAGGATCTAATGAAGTCATAAATAGATTTAAAGAATTTAAGGCATTCGCTGAAAACATTTCTGGTAAAAGAATTAAATGTTTAAGGTCTGACAATGGAGGTGAGTATACCTCTGGCAGTTTTTATGACTTCTCTGTTGAGTCAGGAATTAAGAGGGAGTTTTGTGTTCCCTACAACCCTCAACAAAATGGAGTTACTGAAAGAAAGAATAGGACTATTATTGAGGCTGCAAAGGCTATGATCCATGATCAAGACTTGCAGACTTTTCTTTGGGCTAAGGCTTCTAGAACAGCAGTCTATATTCAGAATAGATGTCCCCACCATGTTCTAAAGAATATGACTCCTGAAGAAGCCTTCTCAAGATCCAAACCTGACATCAGCCACTTCAGAATTTTTGGAAGTCCTGTATATGTTCATGTGCCTAAAGAAAAGCAAACTAAGTTGGAACCTTCCAGAAAGAAGGGGATGCTAGCTGGATACAGTGAATCTTCCAAAGCCTTCAGGATTTACATTCCAGGTCAAAGGTATGTTGAGGTAAGTAGGGATTTTACGTTTGAAGAAGATATTGTTTTTACGAAATCAAAAGGTTCACTTGTTGTTGATGAGGTTAATAACAATCAAGATATGAACATTGATACTAACCTTGAGATTCAAAGGGAGTCTGTTGAGCCTCCACCTCAAGAAGAGCACGATGACTCACCTGAGCCCATGAATCCCACTGATATACCTAGTGACATTGTTGTTAGCAAAAAGAGGCCACTTTAGGTGAGAAACACCATTCAAGAAGCTGAAAGATTTGCAGCTCCCAGTGGCACGTTCAGAGAAAGCAAGAGACCTCAAGTATTCTCCAACTATGTTGCATTGATGAGCAATCTCATTGAGTCTGAGCCATGCAATGTTGAAGAAGCCTTGAACCATTATGCCTAGAAGCTTGCTATGGATGAAGAATATGAGTCAATCATCAAGAATGATGTTTGGGACATAGTGCCTAGACCCAAAGGTAAATCTATTGTTTCCTCTAAATGGTTATTTAAAATTAAACATAATGCTGATGGTAGTATTGAAAAATATAAAGCTAGATTTGTAGCTCGTGGTTTTTCTCAAAAGGAAGGCATAGATTATGAAGAAACATTTGCTCCCGTTGCTAGATATACTTCTATTAGAACTATAATAGCTATTGCTGCAGTGTAATATCCCCACTTTGAAATAGAATTTAATAATAAATGATAATAATATCCCCACTTTGAAATAGAATTTAATAATAAATTATAATAATATCCCCACTTTGAAATAGAATTTAATAATAAATGATAATAATAAAATTAAAATATAAAATGATATAATTAAATATGATTAATTAAAAATTAATTAAGTTAATGAAAAGTCAAAAGACATGAAAGGAAAAGTTGTGACTCCCTCAACAATGATATATAAAAGGGAGAAGAAAACCTCATTTGAGGGGGGGATAATTTGGTAAGGAGAAGTGCAGATCTGATTTAAATAATAAGTGCAGATTTGATTATGAAAGGTTGTGTCCCTTTGAAATGGTAGAAATAATGAAGAGTTGCACTCTTTCAAAGGGTGATAATGGTGAAAGGGTGTGTCTCTTGCCAAAGGGCATACATGATGAAGAGGTGTGACCTCTCCCTCAAATTGAGAGATATAAAGGAAAGGAAATAAGGGAAAATCAGGGGAGGATAAGGGGTCTGCTGCGTGGAAAGAGGAAGAGGTCAAGTAAGTAATGAATGAACACTTCATGTTATATATTAGCAAATATAAATAATGAACATTTAATTATATACGTTAATAAATATAATTAATACTTATTTAATGTATATGTTAACAAATACAAGTAATTAATATTTATATATATATATATGAATGGATAATTTAATATATATGTTAATAAATATAATTAATGTATATTTAATATATGTTAATGGATATTTTTATATTAAGGAATGGTTTTTAGGAATATGTGTAAACATATGTTAAATGGATATGTGAAAATATATGATAATGAATACATATTAATGAACAATTAGGAATATACGTAATAAATAAATGTGAATATTGGTTAATGAACATTTTTATGAAAATATGTTAGGGAATACATGTTAAATCAGGAAAATGTAAATGTGGATTATAGAATGGAAAATAGTAATCAAATGCAAAAATGTATTATAAATGTGATTATATGATGGAGGCTATAGGGAGGAAACTCACTTAGTCTAAGGGAGGGATTATGATAATCCCTAGGGCAGTATATATACTGAAAACTGATATGCATATGTATGGCTTGGTTGATTAAACTCAACCAAGAAGAGACGGATCTAGCCGGTCCCCTCTGAGGACTTGGATGATGAAGGCATCACCCAAGGCAAGGAATAGACAAGGGTCTTCCTTGGATGGCTTGGGTGTAAGAGGTTACACCCAAGACAGGATTCGAACTCATCTTCGATTTCCTGGAGGGCTTGGAACCAAGGGGTTCCAAGAGGGCGAGCTTCACGGCCGCCTAAGGACATTGGTTCCAAGAGGGCGAGCTTCACAGCCACCTAAGGACATACTTTCGTATGGCATTCATATCCTTTTTATTAGATGAAAATTATGATTATGTTAATTTAGTATTAAAGATAGATTGCAAATTAAAAAATGGCTTATATATATATATATATATATATATATATATATATATATATATATATATATATATATATATATATATATATATATATATATATATATATATATATATATATATATATATATATATATATATATATATATATATATATATATGTTTGTTTTATTCTAACAATTTGTTTTGCAGGACAATGATCTCTAACTAGTAGGGACATTACATGCAGGTAGAAGTTGGAAGCTACATCAAATGGATGTTAAGACTGCCTTCCTTAATGGTGCCATTGAGGAAGAAGTCTATATTGAACAACCTAAGGGTTATGAGATTCATGAAAGAGATACTCATGTGTGCAGATTGAAGAAAGCTCTATATGGCCTCAAACAAGCCCCTCATGCTTGATATGAAAGAATTGATAAATACTTGTTAAGTTTAGGATTTTGTAAAACTGATGTTGATTCTAACATTTACTTCAAAACATCCAATGATGAAATGCTAATTCTGGTTCTATATGTAGATGATTTATTTCTTACCGGTAAAGATGAGCTTATCATTAGATGTAAGAAAGAATTAGCTTCAGAATTTGAAATGAAAGATTTAGGTCTAATGCATTATTTTCTAGGACTAAAAGTATGGCAAAGATCTAACGAAATTTTCTTAAGTCAAGGAAAGTATTCTATTGATATCTTGAAAAGCTTTAGAATGATGGACTGTAAACCCATGTCTACTCCTATGGAATCTAACTTAAAGAAGTTGAGTGTTTCTGCAGTTAACTTTGATTTTGCAGATCCATTTGAGTACAGACATGATTGGATCCCTAATGTATCTAGTTAACACTAGACCAAATATATGCTATGCAGTGAATGCTCTCGGCCAATTCATGAGCATGCCTAAACATGTTCAGCTTGTTGCAGCCAAGCACATCCTAAGATACTTGCGAGGCACAGTTGGTTATGGGTTGAAGTATCCACTTAACACTTCAATAACCTTGGAAGGTTACTCAAATGCAAATTGGGCAGGAAGTGTCAAGGACAGGAAAAGCACTTTTGGCATTTGTTTCAACTTAGGATCTGCAGTGATCTCTTGGGCTTGCAGAAAATAGTCCTCAATAGCACTAAGTACAGCTGAAGCTGAGTACATTGCAGCAAGTGTTGCTGATAGAGAAGCAGTGTGGCTTTGTAAGCTCCTTGCTGGGTTGTTTGGACAACTTTGGGAATCTACAGTTATTCATTGTGATAATCAGAGTTGTATAAAGATGTTTATCAATCCAGTGTTTTATGATAGGTCAAAACATGTGGAGACTCATTATCACTTCATTCGAGATATGGTGCAAAGAGGCGCCATTCAGCTGAAGTATGTCAGTACTAATGATCAGATAGCAAATATTCTTACCAAGCCCTTGTCGAGAGTGAAGATTGTGTACTTCAGAGACAGACTTGGTGTTGTGGAAAATGAAACATTGGTTGAAAAGGAGTCTCAACCTCAGTGATACATTGTGTTGTATCAACCATAGATGACACACTCGCCGAAAACTCGGCGAGTAGTAATGACTTCTACTCGCCAGAAAACTTGCCGAGTTTATAGTGAGTTTTTGCCAAAAACTCAGCGAGTGAGTTTTTAACCAAAACTCGCCCGCGTTTGCATAACAGCCAAAAACGGCAAAAAATACCTTCATTTTTTGTTTTTCGATGTGGTTTTGGGCTGAGAAGGGGGAAACTCACTTGGAAGGGCTTGCTAGGTGATTTGGAGTGATTATTGAGTGATTCCAAGTGGATTTGAAGGGGATTTGAAGGGAAAATCAGATTCCCAGGTAAGTTTTTTTTTTTTTCTATGCTTTTTTAAAGCAATTTTTTTTTTTTTTTGTTGCATTTAGATTGATTACAAATGATTCCTAGGTAGTCTAAATCATTTCTAAGTTATTTACACAAGATTTAACACAAGTTTTGTTGAATTTTCACAATTTTTTTGAAGAATCTAGTTTTCAAAAAAAAAATCAAACCCTACTTTCTTTTTAAAAAAACTTTGAATGATGTCTAAATTTATTTAAACTAATGTAGATAGTTTGCTTAGTGCTATATTGTTTAACTAAAATGTTAATTTTTTTTCACTTTGTATGTGTAGGTTAAGTAAGCATTAATCATGTCAAGGGAGCAATGGCCACTAGATCCATGCCCATCTGGATATATAGGCACCCGTCCTCGAGGTGCTAGAGATGGGGCATGGAGGTATGCCTATGAGGGACCCGATCCTAGGTCAATTATATACATAAAGTGTGAGAGAATACTTCATGGAGGCATCAACCGCCTGAAATACCACCTTGCAGGAATAGATAGGCATATAGCTAGAGCATGCCCTGGGACTAGTGAAGAAATAAAAAGACAAATGAATGCCCTACTTGCAACTAGGGAAGAGAAGAAATTGCAAAGGGAAAGGGCAAAGCTAGCCATGAGATCAGCCATAGCTTAATCTCAACGTGTTTCTATTGACCTTGAAGAGGAAGAAGAAGCACTTGAGGGCATAGTGGGCTCTCAGCGTGGCCCACGTATCCGCAAACCCACC
The DNA here is from genome assembly GCF_030272615.1 of Cryptomeria japonica. Lineage (NCBI taxonomy): Eukaryota > Viridiplantae > Streptophyta > Pinopsida > Cupressales > Cupressaceae > Cryptomeria > Cryptomeria japonica. Next base: position 274,157,778 of record NC_081407.1, read on the forward strand.
ATCACCTCACCCATTGCTCCTGCTTCCTCTAGTAAAGTACCTGGCACTATTCCACTTCCATCACAACAATCAAGGTCGATAGGTGATTATTTTGTGCCCAAGAACACACCTAGAGCACAACCATCATTAGAGGCCACTGGATGGAATAAGGAGGTACATGAGAAAACTGACATTGCAGTTGTTGATTTTTGGTACTTCAACAACATTGCATTCAATGTGGCAGAGAATGCTTATTGACTGAATTTGGTGACTGCTATGACAGTTTCAAGAAAGGGGTACAAGGCCCCTTCTCGCAGGGATTTGAGTGGGAGGTTAGTAAATTACTACATAGTCCACTTGATTTCATTTTTAATTATTTTTTGGATTTCTTGTTTATTAAATCAAAATTGTGTACTAAGACCTAATTTCACTTTGCACTTACAGGTTGCTCACAAATGCAGTTGCTAAGGCAAGAGAAGTGATGGAGGATCAAAAAATTGAATACGCAAATTATGGCTGCACCATTCTTTCTGATGGGTGGACGGATGGCAAGAACCGCACCATCATCAATTTTTTGGTCGCTTGCAAGGACAATGTAGTGTTCTTGAAATCCGTTGACGCCTCCAGCAAGGTGAAAAATGCAGAAACATTGGCTAGAATGTTGGAGCATGTCATCATGGAGGTGGGGGTAGAGAATGTGGTGCAAATCATCACAGATAATGCAGCAGCATATGTGTCAACTGGTAGAATCCTTTTGAATTATCACCGTTAGGCATTAGCAATATTTCCATTTGTTGTGGGCTTTGTTTTACTTGGTTGCATATTTCTTAAGAATAAATTCTTCTTTTGCAGGAAGAATCCTCCAAGAAAGGCACCCCACTCTTTTTTGGACACCTTGTGCAGCACATGTCCTTGACCTTCTTTTGGAGGACATAGGAAAACTTGAGTGAGTGACTCCAGTTGTGGAAGATGCAAGAAGGATCACCAAATATATTTACAATCACCCTTGGGTCCTAAATTTGATGAGACAACACACGCAAGGGAAAGATTTGGTGAGAGCTGGTGTCACAAGGTTTGCAATGATTTTATTGACGTTGCAAAGCATTCTTGCTGCATTGACTTCTTTGAAACAAATGTTTGTGAGTGGAGAATGGCTTAACTCACCTTATTCAAAGAAGCCTGAAGGAGAGGCTGTCGCATGCATAGTCTTCAACAGCCAATTTGCACAAAGGGCTGCAGAGATTGTGAAGGTTGTTACTAACTTACTTCAAAACTTTAATTTTTAAATTTTAGTTATTCTTGATTCAAGTCTCTCATTACTAATTTGTAACTTCATTATTTAAATTTTGATCTTTTTGTAATTTGTATTTTTCAATTGTAGGTGTCAGAGCCCTTGGTTCGAGTTCTTTGCTTGGTGGATGGGGATAAAACCCCAATGGGATATCTTTATGAGGCCATGGATAGGGCCAAGGAGTCTATCAAAAATTACTACAAGGGGGATAGGCTCAAATTTGATCCCATTTGGGAAATTGTTGATAGGAGGTGGAACAATCAGCTCCACCAACCCATTCATGCAGCAGGGTACTTCCTAAACCCTCGTTTTAGGTTCGGGGGTTCTTACTCAGATTCGAATGGAGAAATCATGGAGGGCCTCAGTACATGCATTGAGAGGATGGTACCTGATGTTGAGGAGAGAGACCTCATTGTGAGTGAGCTCCAAAATTATGAGGGAGGAAGGGGTAAGCTATTCTCTTCAAAGCTGGCTAGGAGAGGAAGAACCACTCAAACCCCGGGTATAACATTTGCCATGTGGATTTTGGGATCTAAAGACTAAAATGATTGATAAATTATGTTTTCTCTTTTCTCTTTGCTTTCTAACTTTTCCATTTTATTTATTTTGCAGATGCTTGGTGGCAAAATTGGGGTGGAAACACCCCACATTTCAAAAAATTTGCCCTCAGAGTCTTATGTCAGCCTTGCAGTTCATCCAATTGTGAGCGCAATTGGAGCTTGTTTGAAGCAATCCACACGAAGAAGAGGAGCAAGTTAGCGCAAAAACGGCTCAATGACCTTGTCTACGTGCAATATAATCTTCAATTGCGCGTAAGGAAGGTAGAGGAACTAGAAGGTGGTCCAATTGACTTGGATGATATAGATCCTTATAGTGATTGGACATCACAGGAGCAGCCTCCATTGTTTTCCGACACTGACATCACTGATTTGGAGAGGCAGGCTATGGAGGAGAGGGGTGGATTTGGTTTCAGGCTGGATGACATTGAGGAGGATGAAGATTCATTCTCAGTGCCAGAAGCAGGTGGAGACATAGCTTCATCCAGGATGGAGGATGAGTCTCAATCAGCCATACCGAGCGAGGAGGCACAATCACGCCCAGTCCCACAGCAGACTTATACGAATAGACAATCTAGACCCTCTAGTTCTACCTCTCCCCAAGTTTTTGCTAGAGTTGGGAAGAGGAAGTTGTAATTGTAATTTGTAATGATGTATTTACTTTTGTTTTTACAAAAACTATTTAGTAATTTACTATTTTGCTTCCAAGCTTCCAGCCATTAGCATTCCTCATGAGGATGCGATTTTGTAGACACTTTGCATTTAAATTTATCTAGAATCAGCTTGTTTCTTTTGTGTTATCATTTATTGACTCATTGGATGCATCTTCTCATTAAATTTTGCAAAAAAATTGCATTTTTTACTAAGTTTAAGCATGTTTTTAAGTTGCCGAGTTTTTCGCCGAGTTTTTCCGAGTTTTTCGCAAGTTTTCGCCGAGTTTTTTTCCCAGGGGCTTGGCGAGTCGAGCCAAGCCGCGAGTAGTTCAACTATGGTATCAACCACCCTCTGCAGGCAATGCAAGGTGGTATTCTTCTCAGGGAGAAGAGCAAATGTAACCATCCTCTCCGGGTAATGTAAGATGGTAGAAAAGATCCTCTCCACCCTCTGCGGGCAATGTAAGGTGGATCCATTCTATGCTTGTGTGCAGGATGGAAGACTATGTTATGTAATTCCAATCTATGCTTGTGTGCAAGATGGAAAACTACAACATTCTGATTATGTAATCCATTCTTTGCTTGTGTGCAAGATGGAAGATTATGATATTCTGATTCTGTAATTATTTCCTCCCAAGTTAAGAGGGAGTGTTGATTGTAACTAGGTAGGATGCGGATTCCAATTGCCTTAAGGCAACATTGGAATCCGCCAAGGGTTGGGCCCTTCTCTCCCCTCTCACACGCCACACTAAAGGGAAACACGTTCCCCCTAATAGGACCGACCCTATAACTAAAAGACACACGCCACTCTAAGGGAAACATGTTCCCTCTAATAGGGCCGACCCTATAAACCAAAAGTCATAAAATAAATAAAAGGGATCAGCTCCAAGCCGACCTCAAATAGGTCCTCTTGACTCATATAAATGAACAACCACTTGACCTCATTAACACAATTATATCTTTCCTCTCATCATGTGAATTAGCTCTCAAGTTGAAGGGAAAATAGTCAGGTGTCTGCTGTGCATGAATTTGAACTACATCTGCTGCCCTTAGGTGTGAATATCTACAGTGAAAGGTGCAAACTGCTGTCAAGAGTAAGGCGTCTAAAGTGCAGATCAGGTTACTGGTTAATGAAGACAAAAGTGCAGATCTGAGGTGCAGACCTGATACTGTTTAGTCATCTACATCTGCTCTAAAGTGTGGCCATTTCAGACCTCCTAAAGAGATAAGTGTTGTAATCAGAATATTGTATAATTCATAATCAGATCTGAGGATCTCTTCTTGCTGGGTTTTTCCTCCTAGGAGGTTTTCCCAGGGTAATATTGTCTTGTCTCATTTTCATCTGTTTGTTTGTTTGCTTTTTGTCATTCACTAAGTTGAAAACCCTAACAACAAACATCTATTTTCTGAGTTTATTGTTAATCTGAAAGTAAATCTAACACCAAGGGCCATAACCCATTGGGAAGTGCGATTAAGAAGAAGGACACCTCTCTTTATAGATACATCTCCTAACAACAAAGAGACACGGCGCATGAGAAGTTTAAGAAGGGCCATCGGGTGTTAAGGAGGCATACAGAGATAGAAAGGAGAATTTGGATAGGGCCAGCAAGTACATCTGCAAGAAGAAGAATATTCCAGCATACTGTGTCATGGTAATATCTTTCTGAGTATTGATTAGAATCATATCTGCATACTATCATGATTCACAGTCACAGCATTACATACATAAGGGATAAATTTAAATAACTTTAGTAATCTACAGACAATTGACCCTAACAACATAAGCAGGTTAACATACTTAATTTATAAATTAATGATAACTTACAGCGAATCAATGTTATCTCAGTAAATTCTCATAATGAATATAAGATGTAAGTAGTAATATGGAAGAATATGAATGAACCATGAATGCTCAAATCATTAAGAATATACTGAAAATATTAAACATTTAAATCAGAATTACAGTGCTTACTTGTGAGGGAGGGAATGGAGGTGTAATGGAGAGGTTAGGAAAGACTCATAAGTTGGCTGTCCTAGAACAACCCCAAAGGCGTCTAGGACCTTAAGAGCACTTACCTTGAGGAGTCTAGCAACCTGGTTACAGCCTCATCCCAAACCCACAAGTTAAGTAAGCCATGAAGAAGATTGGTACATGAGGGGATCAGTTAGAGTCACCAAGTGGAGCAAGAAGGTTGAAGGAAACAACCTCTCCTGGGCTTGGCTAGAGAGGCTCTAAAACAGTACTCATAGTATCCTCCTTCCAAACATTATGTTTATATTAAACTGGAATTCATGTCATAATATTAAAATTTAAACCTATATGTTTATAAATCAGAGGAATGGATCTATTTGCATATGTTTTATTGTTATATGCAGAAAACTATATTTAATACATGGATCAGGTATCATCTCTAACCGTAACTTTATTATTTTCTGATTTTTAGTACAGAAAGTAGAAGGGGACATTACATATGCAGCCTTACAAATAGCAATCTTAAGAGATAAGGCAGTAGAGCATCAATCTCAACTAGAAGATATCTTGTCAAAGATTTTTCCATGACAGATCCTCTCTTAGAATGTTAAAGGACTATAATCTACTTCAAAGAGATGGTTTCTTTAGAGACTCTTGGCCAAACATGAACCTGAGTTGGATTTGCTTTAATAAACAAAGTTTGTTTATATGCAGAGAAGTTCTTTCTTGGACAGTGGGGGATAATAAGCAAAAAGGCCACGAATTCTTTGAAAGTGCTGACTATTATCCAAAACTATCAGGTCTCACTACAAGTGATCTACTATGCAGATTCTTGGTTGGCTTGTCTTGTAAGAGGTATCTCTTCTAACTTCTCATTCATGTTTATGATCCTTATTCTAAACAAGAAAGTAATATCTACTGAAACTTGATTTAGAATTCCAATGGATTGTGATAGGGAACTTTAATGCTAGGATTGACTCCTCTAAGGTGAGAAGAGGATCCTAGAACCTAGGCAATAATCAAACTTTTACCTCTTTTCTCAAGGATTCTAATTTGTGGTATATCTAGCCATAGTGTGGTCGGTTTACTTGGTAATAGAGAAAGAAGGATAATATTGCTGCAACTGCAAGGATACATCAAGTCTTGGCCTCTACGCTATGACTTAACATGGATGTTGTCTTTGACGTGGAGATCCTCAAAGAAGTTTGCTGTAATCACTAACCCATTTCTATTACTATTGACAAAGATAGATTCCCTAGAAGAGTGCCTTTTTGTTTTAAAAAATGTTGCAAGGATCAATAATTCTTGGCCTCTACCTCGTGGCTTAACATCGATGTTCTCTTTCACTCGAATATCCTCATAGAAGCTGGCTAAAATTACTAGACCATTTCTATAATTATAGACAAAGATAGTTTCCCTAGAAAAGTGCCTTTCATTTTGAAAAAAAGTTGCTCGAGCATAAAGATCTAGACAAGGTGGTTAATAATTTCTCAAAAGCCCAACATTCTCTTTTGGGACAAAGATGTACATTTTCAACAGAAAACTTAAAGCTTTGAAACAACAGTTAAAGGTGTTGAACTGTCTTGATTTCAAAACCTGTTTCAATGCAAGAATTAACCTTTTTTTTTATATATTAATAATAGAGTACAAAACAGAGATATTACATTGCGAGAAGTAGAGCTCCAGTTATCCACCATAAGTAGATACTACATACTAAACTTGCTGAAGCTAGTTACATGAAAGCAAGAATAAACTTGAGAATAGAATGGTTAATATTTATAAACATGTCCAGGGCAATAAATTCTTGAATTTTATGGACAGTGAGAAAGAAGATGTTGCTAGTCAACTAGATGATATCTATAGATGTCAAGAGATCATCTCAAAGCATAAATCAAAAATTGAATGGCTCAATAAAGGAGATTATTATCACTGGTCTTTTTAATTTATCATGCAACATTACGAGGCAACGAAACTGTATCTCCAAAATTGGAAAAATATGTTGACTAGGGTAGACAAAGCAAGGAGGAGAAGTAGGAGCCATCACCTGGACCAATCCCAACCATTGTTGGAGCCTTAGACAATATGACTCTGATATAGAGTATCTTTAAAGAAGTCTAGATGACACGTTCTATAGCTTGGTACTCCCTACCCTCCTTATTTTGTTGGCCCCCTACAAGGAACCCCATTATCTGATTCTACCCAGCACCATGAATAACAATTTCATCAATCAATGAGCATGATTACTATCAACTACTTCAAGGACAAAAGTATAGAATGATATCTGATATTAGTTAGTTGATCATTCCCTAATGATATGTGATTTCATTCCCTAATGATATGCAATTTCATTCCTTAATGATGTGTGATTCCAATTTTTAATCCAAGACAGAAGTTAAGCATTAGTTAGCACGACTACCAGCATCTTGAAGGGACAGATTAGTTGTGAAAAAAAATACGATGACCAAGAGGTACATGCTTTACAAACGGGTTCCATTGGGAGGAGACACCAACGATGGGAAGGTATTAAAGAACAATATCCAACAATGTAGAAGGGGGATATAGATTGAAGTATCTAGAAATAGAAGATAAAAGGCATTTTGTACCTTCAGTCTACAACACACATATCATCCATTCAGCGATCTGAATGTTTTATTGTTGGCTCAAGATTAAGGAATTAATACAACAATCTTAATTATGAACAATATTCCAAAACCTACTTTAGGCAAATTATGGCAATTTAGGACTTACATTAGGATACTAAAGTAACAATTATCATTCCCAAGCATTATTCAAATCCTGATTGGGAAATTTTAAGGGCACATTGAATTAAGTCCCAATAGGCAACATTACAATTGGTATCAAAGCTATCCTTTCTACCATCCTGTGAAAGGTAGTTAATGCAACCTAGACAACAGGCTCAAAATGGATTACGGGCATAAGGATGGGTTAGGCCGACTTTTTGGCTCAAAATGGATTATAGGCAAAAGGATGGGATTAGGCTCACTTTCTAGCTCAAAATGGACTATGGATGAAAAGATGAGGTTAGGCCCACATTCTGGCTCAAAATGGATTATGGGCAAAAGGATGAGGTTAGACCCACTTTCTGGCTCAAAATGGGTTATGGGTAGAAGGATGGGGTTAGGCCCACTTTCTAGCTCAAAATGGATTATGGGTAGAAGGATGGGGTTAGGCCCACTTTCTAGCTCAAAATGGATTATGGGCAGAAGGATGGGGTTAGGCCCACTTTCTGGCTCAAAATGGATTAAGGGCAAAAAGTTGGGGTGAGGCCAACTTTCTGGCTCAAAATAGATTATGAGCAACTAATAGGGTTAGCCCCACTTTCTGGCTCAAAATAGATAATGGGCAACAAGATTGGGGTTACACCCACTTTCTGGCTCAGAAAAAAAAAGAAAGGGATCTAACAACATGTGTATTTGTTTGTATACTCTATGTCTGCATATCCATGTGTATACTTCATGTTTTCATATGCATGCTCTATGTCTACATGTATTCATGTGTATAATTCGTGTTATGTGAATACTCCGTGTTTGGTTCAGATCTGATTAATAACTAGAGAAATGGATACAAGAATTGCATTTAAGGTCATAAATGTGTCTCATGCTTCTAATCCTCATCTTAATATATATCACCATCGCCTTGATGCAGAAAGATATCCAAGACATTGTGCAAACGTGGGATCGACCAAATTATATAAGGATTACAAATGTCCAAGCATTGGTTTGTGGATCCTTCATTGCTTGGGGACAAGCAATCTCAAGAAGGGCAGACTATCATGTCCCCTACAACAAACCCCATTATCTGATTCTACCTAGCACTGTGTGAAAACAATTTCACCAATTAGTGAGCATGATTACTATCGACAACTTCAAGGACAGAAGTATAGAATGATATCTGACATCAGTTAGTTGATCATTCCCTAGTGATATGCAATTTTATTCCCTAATGATATGCAATTTCATTCCTTGATAATGTGTGATTCCATTCTTTAATCCAAGACAGCAGTTAAGCATTAGTTAGCAAGACTAACGACATCTTGAAGGGGCATATTAGTTATGAAAGGAAATACGATAACCAAGAGGCACATCCTTTACAAATGGGTTCCATTGTGAGGACACACCACCAATGGGAAGGTATTAAAGAACAATATCCAACAATGCAGAAGGGGGATATCGATCGAAGTATCTGGAAAAAAAAGATAGAAGACATTCCGTACCTTCAATCTGAGACATACATATCATCCATTCAGCGATCTGAGTGTTTTATTATTTTGGTGGCTCAAGATTAAGGAATTAATACAACAATCTCAATTTTGAACATTATTTTAAAACCTACTTAGGGCAAATTAGGGCTATTTAGGACCTACATCAAGATACTAAAGTAACAATTCCCAGTCCCAAGCATTATTCAAACCCTAACTGGGAAATTTTAAGGGCACGTTGAGTTAATTCCTAGTAGGGGGCATTACATGGCACAAGGAGCACTATTTCTTTCCTTTGTTTTCCTTACTCTCTCTTATGGTCTCCATGAGGGAGTCACACAAAAGTTTGTAGCAGCAACTGAGACCTCTACTTCCATTTTGCCCATCCCTATGCCTGCATTAATTGCCCCTTCTTCGAGCTCTACTTCATGTTGCAGCCTTATTGGTAACATAGTTGAGCTATGGGCAAGAGTCATAGAATGATAGTTAAGTTTTCAAGGAATTAATTTGTCGATCCAAGACCTCTTTCTTGGACAATAATAATAGCCACTCTTTTTCAAAATTAGATTGATGTGGATCATAGGTGCATTTGGGTGAAAGGTTGGCTCATCAAGTTCATCATTGGCATTTCCACAAGGGTTGCAAGAGACAATGCGCACCTCGCAGATGTGAAATCAAATAATGACTTTGAAGAAGTCACTTGAAATTTCTCCTCAATGTATGACTCTTCTATGTTTTGCTTGTGTTTCTTTAGTTGTCATGCATTGTGGCCTTTAAGCCTTTTTTGATGATTTAATAAAGATTTTTAATTTTATCACAAAAAAAGAATAGCAAGGATGTTGGTTTGAGTCTCAACTACTTGCCTCTATAAAGAGTGAAAACTATTGACAATGTGGTCCTCGATGTCCTTGTCCATAAAACATGTTGGAAGCAAACAAAATTATTTCCATCAAATATCAAAGAGAATTGTATGTGTAATAATGCAGTAAGCTCTTAATGTCAATAATTGTACTAATTTTTTCAAATATTTCTAATTTTATGACCAAAAAAAAAAAGAAAATTGCATGAATTGTGCAACGGAGTCTCACAAAAGCTTGTCCTATGAAATCGAAAAAGACTTCCAAATGGCAGAAACCATGGATTCAAGTTTAATGTGCATGACCAAAATCCCTTGAAAGCTCGAGCACTAAACAATTCAAAATGAAGTTGGTTCATGAATTCACTTTCAAACAAAATCTATGCAAACAACTTTACTGTATGACAAAACTCTATCCCATTCAGTCTAGCAGTCAAAACGGTGCATGTTTTCCAAAATTTGAACTTTTTTTTCTTACAATATGCATGCTAAATATTTGATTTCAAAATTATGAAATTAGTAAATTACGAAGTCCTTAACCCTAGAGATACAAAGTTCAAGATCCATCCCCAACATTAATACAACCACTACACATTATTGTATGACAAAACTCTATCACATTCGACCTAGCAGTCAAAACGGTGCATGTTGTCCAAAAATTGAACTTTTTTTCTTGCAATATGCATGCTAAATATTGGATTTCAAAATTACGAAATTAGTAAATTACGAAATCCTTAACCCTAGAGATACAAAGTTCAAGATCCATCCCCAACATTAATACAACCCAAAGTTCCCAGACTCGGACTCGGCTCGGACTCGGCAAGGCCTACTCGGCTCGTGACTCGGCTACAACTCGGCAATGACTCGGCAATGACTCGGCAATGACTCGGCAATGGCTCGGCAAAATCTTGAAATTATATACTTTTACAATTATATATATATGAAATTATATATCATGTTCCATGACTCGGGCCAAGTCATAAAAACTCGGCAAGGTCTGCTCGGCTCGGCGACTCGGATAACTCGCACGACTCGCGGCGAGTTTGGGAACTATGATACAACCACAACACATTCCTAGCCAAAAATGATAAAACATTTCAAGGTAGATCAAAGCCAGAATTTATGTGTTGTGAAAGCTAGAAAATCTAGAATCTAAGTTGTTTTCCTAGGTGCTAAGAATCGACATCCATATGGTAGAAACCCCATATTATGGCTTTACTAACCAAATTCATATAAAGGATGCTCAATGCTTTATAGCCATCTTTAGAAAATTGCTGATTTTTTAGCTTGTGTTTCCAAGCTCTCATTTTTAATGCATCATCACTCGATTTTGGTGAACTACAATTCTAGAATGCTTTATAGCTGTGTTTTTTAATTCATAATTCTCTATTGACTTTCACTAATCTTCATTTTTTATCAATTTATAGCCATCTTTAGAAAAGTGCTGATTTTTAAGCTTGTGTTTCCAAGCTCTCATTTTTAATGCATCATCACTCGATTTTGGTGAACTACAATTCTAGAATGTTTTATAGTTGTATTTTCTGAACCTTAATTTTCGATTGACAAAGAGAGCTTCAAAGAGAATTAATTTGCATATTCACATCCAAAGGAAACCTATGCAAACAGCCTTTGCATAGTTGTATTTGGTGAACTACAATTCTAGAATGTTTTATAGTTGTATTTTCTGAACCTTAATTTTCTATTGACAAAGAGAGCTTCAAAGAGAATTAATTTGCATATTCACATCCAAAGGAAACCTATGCAAACAGCCTTTGCATAGTTGTATTTGGTGAACTACAATTCTAGAATGTTTTATAGTTGTATTTTGTGAACCTTAATTTTCTATTGACAAAGAGAGCTTCAAAGAGAATTAATTTGCATATTCACATCCAAAGGAAACCTATGCAAACAGCCTTTGCATATGCTAGAACTGTCCTAGGCATATCTTTTTTAATTTTGACCTTTTCTTATATTATTATATTTCAAATTTATGGAATTACAAAGTCCTTGACCCTAGAGATCAAGGGTTCAAATCAAATCCCCAACCTTACTACAACCATTAGACATTCTTTACTAAAATCAAAAGATATTTATTAAATTATCAGAAGGCCAAACGGCACAAAGGCCATAATACAAATTAGCATAACAAACTAGATCCAAACATAACTAAGCCATACAATAAGGGAAAAAAATCAAGTTCCTTCTTCAAAATTATTGTCTAATTTCACATCCAAGATTCATGTGTTTTTAGCACATTGAACCCTGCAAAAGAGAAAGAGCCAATGATGTACCTAGCAAGCCAACCTCTCATCTCCAACAGCAAAATGCAAGGGCTTTCAGATGCATCTTGGATGCCATCTACATTGGAATTATTAGTGTTTAGAGTGTTCGCTTGGTCTAATTTCACATCCAAGATTCACGTGTTTTTAGCACATTGAACCCTACAAAAGAGAAAGAGCCAATGATGTACCTAGCAAGCCAACCTCTCATCTCCAACAGCAAAATGCAAGGGCTTTCAGATGCATCTTGGATGCCATCTACATTGGAATTATTAGTGTTTAGAGTGTTCACTTGGTCCTCCAAAATGCACCCTCCTTCAATCAGCATCAATCTGGATCTAAATACTAAGAGGCCTTGGATTGACAAGTTTAGTTCTAGTACATCCATCCAATCGATTATAGTTTTCGAAGGCATATTTATAACAAAGAGATGATATTAGGAGAGAGTTCCCACTAAGAGTTGCTAGTAGAAGCTAGTTAGGAATCATTTGTGTCAACTACCATTGAGAACAAGACTAGATCCTAGGAAGTGTTAAGGAATCTGGACCAAAGATAGAGAAGAGAACAGTCTGATAATATTTAGGAAGGATGGACTTTAATGAGATCACTGCAATGAATATGTTTTCCTCCACTGTGTATCTATATAACTCTGTTAATATTAATCTTCTACGATTATGTCGACAGCTTGCTGGGTCATGAGATTGCCACAGTTATTGATTTCAATTTCCAGCAAGTTGTTGATGCCTTTGCATATATGAGGATGGAGAGTCATGTCCACGTAGGGGCATGACTTCTACGTGGCTTATGTCACGTAGAGTCATGACCCTCCGTCCCTTGTTCACCGCTGATGTTCATTAGTTAACAATGATGGTGCTCGGGCTTCCTAACTAATTCGACCCCGATAGTTATCAGGATTACTCTGAACCATATTGATTAAAGTAATAAATATGTATATATATATATACAGATTGCTTCAATCCGAATGAAGCTATATCCTTAACACTCCCTCTTTAGCAAAAGAGGATTGAATTTCATAATTGAGTTTTAAGGAACAACCTTCTAGATATACATATTCATTTGACATGATCATTCACTCAATAACACTTACTAGTGAAATACTTCATATCTCAAGGAGATATGGATTATCTGATATCCAGCACTCTGGGACAACAACTACTTGAAGTCTTATCAGATTAAAACCTTGATTCTAGTGGCAATTGTAACATTGTCATTATCATAGGTGAAATAATTTTAGTATCATGATATCCGGCACATTCTGGGACAGCAAATTAATGTAGTCAATCATGATATGATTGTTATCATAATTTCCGACATATTTCGGAACAACCATTTAATGATAAAAATTCAATAACTCATCATAGAAAAATTTAGTATCAAAATTTCCGACACATTCCGGGACAGCAACTTAATGTAGTCAATATTGACAACAGATCAGGCTATTGTGAAATTCGTCACCTTACAATAGCGATCTTACACTTACATCACTTGAAAGATCGTCACCTTTCATGACATAGAACACACATGCAATATTGCATCCAAGATATTCATGAATATATCAAATTACATATGAATCATATTAATATCAGAAATTTCCATTATAATTTAGTCATACCAAGTTTACCTCTAAAGTATTCCACTTTCAACTTTGCAAGAGGTTTGGTGAATATGTCGGCACTTTGCTCTTCAGTGCTGATGTACTATATCCTTAACAGGAAGGATGAGGTTTTTTACTGAACGAAGGATCTGAAAAAATAGCTTTGCATTTTATTTTTGATGCTAAATGTGGAGAGGAATCCAAACCACCACTAGCCAAGTAAAGAGAACGAGAGATTCACTCATGACTGCTGCCCACAGGCCGATTTCCTTTACAGCTTAAAATTGAACTAGAATATGGATCACTAACCATAGCCTCTAGAACAAGTGGCAAGGATGATAGCTAAGCCTCCACTTCAACGACAATCTATTGCACTTTGACAACCACTTGTATACCATCCAAAAGAGCTAGAAGCGTAGAAGAGAGAGGCAATGCTCCTTGTGCTAGTGTAATAAGGAAAACAAGGGATTCCAAAATGCAAAATAGTCTCCAAAGGCTGCTACTATCATTGTATAATGGAATCCAAATTTGTAGAAGGATAAAACTAGTGAACAAAATAAGAGGTGCTATGAAGCAAATATAATCTATGTTGATGGATGCAGAGACAAAAGCAGTTGAGGGATAGCAGCATTAAAGGCCCTACACCACAAGAAGGAAACAATAAACAAAAGGTGTTAGGAGAGGCAACATTAACCTTGCATTTCTATGTCATTCTCATGTGTCAAGAAGGAAACAATAAACAAAAGATGTTAGGAGAGGTGACATTAACCTTGCATTTCTATGTCATTCTCATGTGTCTCCACATTCCTTGGAAAGTATTGTAGGGGGCATGAGAGTGAATACATTTAATATGTATTTCCTATGACAAATTGTAATTGCATTCCAAAAAGGTGAATATACGTTGCTGGCAGTTAGAAAGCACAAAGAGAAAAGATTCTTCTTAGGCATCCACTTTGGGAAGATAAAGAATCGTGAGATGGGTGCCCAAGTGTAGAAGATGAAAAAATTGTCTATTATGTGACTGGAAGAGTCATCAGGGAATAACAAAGCATCTTGGGAATCAAAGATTTGATTGGCTATGGGCTACGTACCCATGTGGGAGCCATGTGAAATTGGAGCCATGGGATAGTAGTTTTATGATTGTGGTGTTGTAGCTAACAGGGTGTTGTTGGCTTGATCAGAGAATATTCTCTTAAGTGTATAGTTGTGTATCTCTTTGTTGAAGATTAATAATATATTTGTCCTCTTTCTCCAGTGAAGTTTTTTCTTGAAAGCATTTCTCCACATAAATCTGGTGTTACAATTTGTATTGCTGATTTTTCCATTATCGTCGAATGTGCAACACATATAATCTCATTTGATAATCTAATTTTCACATTTGCAAACGCATTCTAGAGTTAATATTGCATTTTAGTTTACCTTGTTCTCAACATTTGATATTAGAGCTAACAATTTTGTTGAGAGAGGGATGCCTTTCTCTTAAGTGTCAAAGGTGTTTTGGTTGCAGTGGGAGCTTTTGCATTGTGAGTTTTTGCAGATTTATTAAGAAGATCGTATACCATGGCCACTATCTCTCATCAATATATTGAGAAATTCAATGGCATTGTGTAAAATCCCCAAACCATTTGAACCGATTTTTACCTTCCAGTCTTTGTTGGAGACAATTTAGTGTTCAGAATTTGCAGAGATAAGAAATGAATTGATTCTGATGTTCAAAAACAAATAAGAGATAATATCGCATTTGCAAACACATTCTAAAGTTAATATTGCATTTTAGTTTACCTTGTTCTCAACATTTGGTATTAAAGCTAACAGTTCTGTTGAGAAAGGGATGCCTCTCTTAAGTGTTGAAAGTTTTTTGGCTGCAATGGGAGCTTTTGCATTGTGGTTTTTTGCAGATTTGTGAAGAAGATTGTATACCATGGCCACTACCTCTCGTCAAAATATTGAGAAAATCAATGGCATTGTGTAAAATCCCCTAAGGATTTGAACTGATTTTTACCTTCCACTCTTTGTTGAAGACAATATAGTGTTCAGAATTTGCAAAGATAAGAAATGGATCGGTTCTGATGTTCATAAACAAATAAGAGATGAGCATTTATTAACAGTAATAGCTCAATTCTTCCCATATAATCAGTTGTAACCAATATATTACTTTGCTTGCAATGGCTAATAAAAAGTTTACAATGCAAGAGTATTTATGTCTAAGTTTTACAACAGCAGATATTACTTTATGTATAATCAGTTGTGACCAAGATATTACTTTACTTGCAATGGCTAATAAAAAGTTTACAATGCAAGAGTATTTATGTCTAAGTTTTACAACAGCAGATACCACTCTATATCTGAACACAGGTATATCATTATAAGACTGCACTTACAAGTGATTTACTACATATTCAACAATCTGAGAACTAAGAGATGAGGTTTCTCACTGGCCATACAAAAGGGGACATTACACACTGGCTACAAGATGTGAAAATTAAAGATGGAAGATTTCCATATGAGAGAGATCAATTGTTGCCAGATTCACAAGAACAACGCCATCTACAATGTCAAATGAAGTTTGACGGAAGTTAGACAAAAAGGAACAAGGAACCACTCGGTTGTGTCTTGCAGATTTTGTCCTTTTAAATGTCTCGGTAGAAGACATTGCATACAAGTTGTGGAAGAGGATTGGTGAAATTTACCAAACTAAAAGTTTGTCTAACATGTTATGTCTTAAAAGATGTTTATATTCTTTAAAAATAAGGATGATGATTCTGTTGCAGATCATTTGAATGCTTTTAATTCTTTCTTCTTTGTCTGAATCTTGTGAAAATCTAATTGTTGCCAAAAGTAGAAGTAATGCAAAGCCAAAGATGGACAACATTGTTGACATACTTCTTTCACAAGAAATGAAGAGAAAGTTGATGAATGTTGGCTCCCATGATGCCTTGCATGTGTGGGTTAGGTCCAAAAAGGGCCTAATGGAGGATAAAAAAGAGGGATAAGTCTAAAGGACATTCTAAAACCCTCAGAAAGAGTAAAGTGTTCGAAATATGATAAAAGAGAACATGCAGAAGAGTGTAAGAACAAGAAAAAGAACATTGATTCTTCCACGAAAAAGTCTTCTGAGGAGGATTCTATTAGTTTGTTTATTTCAAACTAACACTATTAGCAATGATGCTTGGCTTATTGATTAAGGTTGCTTCTACTATATGACTCCTCACAATGAGTGGTTTTATACATATTCAACTTATGATGGGGGAGATATTTTCCTTAGTGATAACAATATGAAGAAGATTGTATGTAGGAAAAAGTAAAATTGTGTTTCGGTGATGGAAGGATTAAAAACATTGATGATGTTTTCCATATTCCAAGACTTGAAAGAAATTACTTTCAAATTTTCAATATCGAAGTTAAATGATTCTATTATACATGTGACAATTGACAAGTCTGATTGCAGGTTGGTAAGAGGGAGTTTGGTGATGGCTAAAGGATCATGGATAGGGACTTTAGATAAGCTTTAATGCCTCTACTTTTTATAATTTTGCCAATGTAAATGGCACTGAAAACACATCTATGTTGTGGCACCATAGATTGGGTCACATAAGTGTAAAAGGTCTTAAGACCATATTATATAAAAAGTTGATTAAGGATACATCTGATTATTTTGTTGGTAAAAATGATTTTGTGAGCAATGTGTGTTTGGTAAACAAAACAGATCATCATTTCCTAATGGGACTAATAAACAGATTGTTAGAGATCATTCGTTCAGATGTGTTTGGACCAATGGATGTTGACAATTTTGGTAAATCTCGGTATCATGTTACTTTCATTGATGATGTCTTAAGATAAAGCTAGATTTATTCTATGCATGCAAAATCTGAGGTCTTCACTAAGTTTAGGGAATTTAAAGCCTTTGTTGAAGAACAATTAACTTATATGGTAAATATGTTGAAATCTAATGGGGGTAAATATTGTTTCATGGAGAATTTGATGAGTTTTGTAAGCATGCAAGCATTGTTCAACAAAAGACTACTCCTTATACTCCCCAACAAAATGGGGTAGTGTTGACGTGTATTTTGTACACAATCATACACAGAATAAAATACCCAAGGGTACCTTATCCTCTCTTGAATAAAGCCTCTGATTGCTGAAGATGTCGCAAAAAAGGATCAATCAGGGTGACTCCAATGTTCTTTTATGTAGGGTCTCTACGTGTGGATAAGCACCAGTGGTCGTTGTGATTGCTGTTTCATCAAGGGGCCTTACGTATCCGAATTGCAGGAACAAGATTTCTCTAAACTAACAAGTTCTCAAAAAGATCAAAAGGTAGAGTTTGCAAGGTATAAATTCTAATCTAATCCTAAGAATGACTTAATGTAGGCTTAGACTTGGCAAGATTCTACCAACTTCAATATTGCCATAAAATAACAACTCAACTGAAATTGATGCGATCTTCTAAGGTAACAAATGGTCTTTCAATTCGTCAAGGATCATAGACACTACCACAAAGGCACATATCCAAATCTTAATGACGACTGAAGGTTTAAGTAATTCGAGTCTCTCCAGTTGACCACACAAGGCGTTCCTACAATCAATAAAAAGCTAGTGGTTTGGAACGTGAATCTCACCAAAGATCAAGCCCAACACTTAGTCCTTCAAACTTAAATACTACTTTGACTGAGAATGATTCAAGAAAGTAAACAACCACGAAGATAGCCGCGAGAATTGCAACAAAACACCATAACTTCAATATTTTATTGATCTCAAAGCCAAAATAAACAACAATTGCTTGAAATTCTTTCTTCAAAGCTCAATCTTGCTACAAAATAACTTTCTTCTCTCCAAAAGCTCTAAACTTCTAACTATTTCTTATTGCTAACTGTTTCTAATTACAAAATGAAAAGGAGTGAGAGTATATATAGCATCCTCAATTACAATGAACGGCCCAGATCAAAAGAAGATCGACGACTGAGATTCTGACACCTAAACCCTAATTAGGGTTTTATTACAAAAGTTCCCCTTTTATTGAACAATATTAAATGCATAGCCAAATATTTAATTTGGCACAAAAACCTAGGAAACATAGACCAATGATAATTAAGGTGCCACATCATCTACAACAACCTTTCTTCTAGAATCTTATTCCCTTTCCAATGCTCTTTCTTAGCATATGCAACGAATCTGGACACAATCCCTTCGATCTCAGCAATAGGAATCTCAGGAAGATTCCTCATTCGTTCTTCCAAGTGGATGACTTGATCGAAAGCCTTGAGAAGAGCTGCATCCCATCCAGGCTTGAGTTCTTTGTTCTTCTCAATTAAGAGCATGGTGGCAAACATCTAATCCCGTTGCTCATCTGTAATAACATTCTCATCTTTGCAAAAGATGACCTTGACTCTTTCTTCTAATTCTTGCAAATCCACATCTGTCTCAACTTCGATCCTCCTGCCAAGAATAGTACATAATACTTCAAACACCTTGTCCTGGATCAGATGGATAATCTCTTCAACTTGATTGCATTTGTTACTGATGTCCTCAAAAAGAACTTCCTTCATCTGGAGTAAAGTTGACCATTGGAGTAAACTATGGGGTCCTCCATCCATTATCTTCTCTTGTGCTAGGATCTTCCTTGACGTTTGTCTGATTACTTGCAGGACAGGAATGATAACATCTTTAGTATGAGCAAAAGCAGCTACAGTTATCATTAGGTTGTGGATGATCTCAAGAACCTGGATAGCTCGGTGGATGGTCTGCATCATCCTTGTTGCGAATTCAACAGCAACTGTATGGGATTTGTCAATCCAAGAGCTCATAAGCTGGACCAAACTCTTGACTCTCTCTGCCTCACCAACTGATTCAATGGGAAGTGCCTGCACAGGAGATACTGCTGGATCCTGACGCCCCAAAGGCTGATTGAAATGGCTAAAGTAGCCTCTCCATGCACCGACCTCTCTCTCAAGCTTTCTATTTTTCTCCATTTCTTCCCTAAGCTTGTCTTTTAGCGCTTCAAACGAATCAGTTGCCTCATCCAATGTTTGCTCAGCCGTGAGTGGACCAAGCTCAAATGTTTCTACATCATATTCCTCTGCGAGGATTTCACCTTCATATTTGTCTACTGCTGGTGTAGCTATCTGCAATTTCCTGGATCCTGTCTCATCTCTGATCATCTTGGACATCTTAGTGGCTTTCCTCTTTTCTGTCACTTCCTGAGAATTTCCAACAAGGCTTTCTAAATCAATCACATTATCTTCGTCCTCAATCACAATCACCCTTGTTAGTCTCTCCTTCAACCAATCTGGAATGGCCGACCTCGTCTCCCTAACTTGTATCTCTTTAGGCAATGTCTCTTCTTCTCGGAGGGGAGATGTCACTTCGTCATCATTCTTGTCTTCATGTAGCTCATTGACCTGGAGAGATCGACTTGATGAACGTTGAGATGCCTGTCCTTCTTCATGTTTATCGTTCTGTACCATTGATTCCATGGATTCCTCCATTTCAAGTGTCCTCTTCTCTTGTCGAGAAGATGTGCTGGATGAACGATCTCGATTGGCCTCTTGCTTCTTCTTGGAGGATTCTCTTTTCTCAGGTCTCTCTTTCCTCTTCGAGCCTCTCGGATGGGGATTGCCTTCACTTGTGCTTCGGATGTTACCTTCACTTGTGTTTCTGGGATGAGGATTGCCTTCACTTACACTGGTTCCTCCTTCCCCTCGTCTTTCCTCCAAAGTGAAAGTCATAGATATGTTCTGTTCTCTCAACTTTTGATGTTGCACATCAACCCATCTGCGAGTACAAGACAAAACTGGAGCCATCAAAGCATCTAGATCCAAAACCTCAGGTTCGTTCCAATCTATCCTTACTGCTTTGTTTTCTTAGTCATAAGATGATTGGAGATGTCTACCACTGTCCTGAGCTTGATCGGCTACTCTGTAAATTTTGCATTTCCTGATGAAATCTAAAGGCAATCTGGAATGCATCTTTCTTTTTACTTCAAAATCATCTGAGAGATTCATCCAAAAATCTTCTACCTGAGATTCATGTTTGTATTTTCTACCAACTGTCTCCTCTATATACCCATAAGGATCAAAACTCTCTCTTAAGGCAAAGAATGAAAATGAATATAAGGCCAACTCCCTTTCTGCATCATCCATGGCTGGAACATTAGGACATACCTCAACTGAATTTCCTAGTATGATAGGCACAGGAACTCCATTTCCATGCCTGTGTCTAAATGCCTTCGCATAAGCTGCCAACTGCCTAGTTACCTCAAGTAACACTATTCTATCTGTCGGATATCTTGGCAACATGTAGGGGGGTGAAGGACATCCATGAACTCTAATATAAGTAAATTTCTGAAATTGGATGAACCAAGCACCATACCTCTTTACAAGCTCTTGTGCATCTTGAGATAGCCGATTGTGAATCTCGCCTTGCAATGTCCTGGTGATGTTCATCGTGAAGGTATCATTGACTAACTTGTAGTCACTTCCTGGTGGATGATGCAAATAAACATAGGAATCACAAACTCTAACTTCCCCGGGCCCTCTTCCGATCACTCCTCTGTGAGGTAGCCCTGCATATTCAAAACTCCTGATCAAGGCGTATATGATGTATGAACTCATGTGGAAGGACTTGGTAGCCTTCAGTCTTCTTAACTGCACGTCCAAGCAATGGCTAATCATTCTAGCCCAATGAATTGTTCCTTTTCCTTGAACTATCACTTGGATGAAGTAGAACATCCACTTCTCAAAATAGAAGGCTTGAGGAGCTCCTGTGACTCGGTTGAGCAATGTTATCAAATCTCTATACTCCTCCTGGAAGTCGATCCTATGTGGTGTGTTTGGAATCTTGCTCAGGCGAGGACGACTTTTGAGTAACCAATTCTTGTTGATAATGCTCAAGCAAGTGTCTGGATCATCTTCGTACATGGACCTGGCTCCTTCTAAGCTTTTGTAAATCATATCTCTGTGCTCCGGAAGATGGAGAGCCTCACTAATAGCCTCCTCTGAAAGGTAAGCCAAAGTGTTTCCTTCTTTGGACACAATCGATCTGGATTGTGGGTCATAATGGCGAGCACACTCGATCATCAACTCATGGCACTAGATTGCTGGAGGGAAGCCGGCCGCCTTAATAATGCCACTTTCAATTATTCTCCTTGCGACAGGTGATGGCTTGCCAATGTAAGGGACCTCTCGAAACTTCTTCACATTGAAGTTTCCCAAGTTGGTATCTCCAATGTTGCTCCACTTCGACACGATCTTGGTCTCCAATTCTTCATTCTTTTGATCTTCCTTCATGAGGGTTGGACGACTGGTGGATGCTCCTGCCTTTGGGGTCGCCATCGTGACACCTACACCACATTTCATAATGAGTAATAGATTTTGCAATGTAGAAATATAGACTAGATTAAAGTTTGAATTTAGGAAACTTCATGATAAATCTTTGAATTATCATTTCCTAAATATAACGATGCAATTTGGAATTCAAGATTCAAAATTCAAAATTCAAGATTGAGGCTAGGACGATTCAAAATTCAAAATTTGGACAAGGGAGATCTTGCCATACCTCTCTTGAGAACTAACTCTAAAAAATATGCAAAATTAGGAAATTCGCTAGGCAAAATGAAGATCGAAGTCTTCTAGCAAGTGCGCCTCCTTCTCAACTTCGCCACCCTTTAGGGTCTTCAACGCTTTAAGGAAAAATTCGCTCCACCTCTAGCCTCCAACAAAGTTCGCTCTCCCTCTTGAATCAAAACTCGCACTTCTACTTGGATGAGATTTCGCACTTCTATTGCTCCTTCAAAATCGCACTTGGACAAATGATTGAATGATGGATTAACATGCTCAACACACCCCTCCTATACAGGCGCTCATCTTGATAATTGCCCCTAGGCCGACTTGGAAAATAGGGCCAATAATAAACAAAATTTAAATAAAAGGAGAGGCCGACTTTTGTAAAAACATTAAAATAGTATCCCCAAGCGCTCCATTTTTAAATTTAATTTAATAATAATTAAATTTAAATGCCTTTGTAATTAATAATTTCGATTTTTTAAAGGCTTAAATTAATTATTGAATGTCCATGTGCTATTTTTAAATGCCAATTTAATTAAATATTTCAAGTTTTAGCGAATTTGGCATTTTAATGTAATTCGAAAATATTGGCGCCTAAGCATGGGAGGAATAAGGGACACTAACCACATCGCTCTGGTCCCTGGGAGAGGGACAGGAGCGCCCATGCATTTTAACCTTGTATTTCTTGTTTTTCACGTTCAAAGTCCCATCTTGGATGTCCAAAATAGCATTTTAATTGGCAATCTTGAGCTTAATTCGTCCCTTTTGTGGAAGGAGTGTGCCTTAAAGTACTTTCGCCTTGGTCCCTTGGTGAGGGACAGGAGCGAACTTGTCTTTTATCCTTGATCCTTGTCTCTTTAATTGCCAATTCATGTTGCAAGGCAAGTGATGATTTCATCCATCCATTCCGTACATGCGTAACTTGTCCTTGGTAAGGCAAACTTGATATTCTGGAGATTTTCGCCCTGGTCCCTTGGTGAGGGACAGGAGCGAACCTTACCTTTTGCCTTTGGTCTTTGTCTCTTTAATTGCCAAATCGAGTTGTGAGGTAGGCAATGATCATCCTGGTTCGTTCTAGGCATGTTCAACTTGCTTTCCAAGACAAAAAAATGAACCTCCTTAATATTTTCGCCCTGGTCCTCCAGTGAAGGACAGGAGCGATTTTTGCTCTTGGGCTTAAAATTGTCGACTCTTGAGGTTAATTCCTTGTTCATCGTCCTTCGAAAGACCCTTTTGACCTTGCATAACCTTGCCTTGACGTGGTTTTTGAAGGGAATGGTTGACTCTATAGAAATCGCCCTGGTCCTCCAGTGAAGGACAGGAGCGATTTTTAGTTCATGGCACAAATCTTTAATCATATCAACATCAAATTCTCTTCAAGGCGTAAAACATTGTTCCTTAATCCATCTTGAGTCTTGCGAACGAAAGTAGTACTCCAAAATGTTAGGCAATCAGGCAAATTTAAAGATTTCGCTCTGGTCCCTGGGAGAGGGACAGGAGTGCCTTAGCCATTTTCATCAAGTTCTTGTGGTCTTTGCAACTTCGTTCTTCTTTGAGGCATTCCAAATATCATCTTGACCTTGTGTCTAGACTTGGGCTCGTCCAAATTCGGAGGGGGAGGCTGGATAATCTATATTTTGCCCTGGTCCCTTGGAGAGGGACAAGAGCGATTTTGCATTTATAAGCCCACTTGTGTTTCGCCAACTTTCAAAATTATCTTCAACGGGTGATCAAGCCTTCCTTCCTTTATCTCAAACTCAAAACTCGCTTTTCCTTTTGCCAAAAACTTGCCTCTTGAGAAAATCGCTCTGGTCCCTGAGTGAGGGACAGGAGCTTCCTTAAAAATCGCTCCGGTCCCTGGGAGAGGGACAGAAGCGCCTGGGCAATTTTGGGTTGATTTTCTTCATTTTGGTCCATTCAAGTTATATTCAATGAGCAAAACATACTTTACTTGTCCTCCTCAAATCGTAAAATCATTTAAATCTTGTGAGGACAATGCGAATTTGGAATTCAAGCTCCGGTCCTTCAGTGAGGGACAGGAGCGATTTTGCAAACCCAAGCTTATCCGTCCTTCGTCAGCCTTCCAAATTATATTCAATGGATAAATCATGCTTTCCTTGGTCTCTTCAAATCATAAAATCGTCTTGATCCTGCAAGGACAGTGTAATTTTGAAGATCAGGCTCCAGTCCTTCAGTGAGGGACAGGAGCGATTTTTGTCATCAGGGCCAAATCTTTACCATTTTTATCTCAAATTTCCTTTGCTGGGGAAGATACCATCATTTTGCAAGCTATGAACAAAAGCCTGAATCCAAAAAATGTCCAAGAAGGTGTGATTGAAGAAAATCGCTCTGGTCACTGGGTGAGGGACAGGAGCGAACTTGTCTTGCTAGGCCAGAAGTTCAACCTTTCATTGTCATCGACCAAGTCTGGATACTCCTCCATGCTCATTTCACCTTTCATTGTGTCCTTGATGCTTCAGTTCGATCAAATGAGGCCCAAAACGATCTAAGTGAGCCATTTCGCCCTGGTCCTTCAGTGAGGGATATGAGCGATTTGGCTTTAATCTTTAAAAACTTGTCACTTTGAGTCCTCAAAATCTTCAAAATCTTCAATTTACGTCCAATTGTATCCCCTGGTGAGCCTGCACAAGACAATTGAAACAAGTCAATAACCAAGATGCACCAAATATCATTTTTGCCCTGGTCCTTGAGAGAGGGACAGGAGCGATTTTGCCCTTATAAGCCAAAATATCAAAAATTTAGGTCTTCAGATCACTTCATCACGCAGGGTTAGGTTGTCTCCAAGTCCAGGAATCGATTACCTTGCTTCCAAAATTTGGTCAAAATTACCCAAACAAAATTGCACAATTTAATCATAAAAATGCTAACACTTAGACTTAACTTGAATTTGCCCTTGAAATACTAGCACTTAGACAAAACTTTGGATTTACCCCAAGACCCGGACTGGACCCATCCTGAGACACACTTGACTTTCTGGCAAGCTCATCCTATTTCAAAATTGCAACCTTCGGGAGGAGGCTTAAAAAAAAACTTTCAAACTTTGACTGGATTTCGGCTTGAAAATATCCAAAAGGAAACTCCTAAGGCTTTACCCTAGTTCCAGACGACTCACTCACTTACCCAAAACCCTAAAAGCAGAGAGAAGAACAGGCAAAACAAAAGCAAAAAGAGGGGGTCCCCATTCTAATGGGGCGATGTGTGAAATGGTCACAACAGGTAGCAAAAAAATGAACCGAACCTTGATGAAAAGAGCTAGGAACATGTTGAGTGGAGCTAAAGCTTGATAGATGCTTCAGCACAAAAGCTATAGATATTGCTTCTTATTTGATTAATAAATCTTCTTGTTCAGCTCTTTTTAATAAAACTCCTTGTCAAGTGTTTATAAGTAGAAATCCTTTTGTTTCACACTTAAGGGCCTTTGGTTGTGAGGCTTTTGTTCATGTGCCTCAAGAGGCAATCTAAACTGGATCCAAAAACTCACAAATGAATCTTTGTTGGTTACGTGTGAGAATGTAAAAGGTTATAAGCTTTGGAAACCTAAAACCCATAAAAAGTATTTTCTAGAGATGTGATTTTTAGAGAGTTAAGAGCTTACTCAAGTAAAGTACAGCCAAAGGAGAAAGATAAGACAAAAAGAGTGCACTTCAAGGCAAAGATAGAGAAGTAGGAAGATGCATTTGTGGAAGAACAATCAAATGGATTTGAGGATGCAAAAGAATAAGAGATTTCAAAGAGTTCAGAGGATGTGCAAGATGAGCACATAGAAGAAGAAGAACATGCAAAGCTCATTACTCGTACATTGAGGAGGTCCACAAGCCAACGGAATCCAATTGACAAGTATAGCCCATTAAATTTTCATTGTGTATTTGTTTTGTTAAGTACTAACAGTGAACCTAGATCTTTCAGGGAGGCTCTCTCTTCAAAGGACAATAAATCTTAGATCCAAGCCATGTAGGAGGAGATGATGGCCTTGGATAGTTATGAAACACAAGATCTTGTAAGTTTGCCCAAAGGAAGAAAGCCCATTAGTTGCGAGTGGGTATTTAACAAGAAATTTGGTGCAAAGGGTCAGTTAGGTCAATAGATAGCTACTCCTAGAGAGGAGGTTGATTTCTTTTCTTTGCTATTGCTAAGTTGACTTCTATTAGATTCCTATTATCTATTTTTGTTGCTTGTGATTTTGAAATAGAGCAAATGTATGTTAAAATTACTTTTGCATGGAGGTCTTGAGGAAATTTCTTTGCGACAAATTGACAGGTTTGTTGTGAAAAGAAAAGAACACTTGGTTCGCAAGTCAAAACGGTCTTTGTATGGTTTGAAACATTCACCCAAGATGTGGTACCAAAAATATGATGCCTTTGCATTGAACTTGGGTTCTATTAGGAACAAGGAGGATTACTGTGCTTACATTAAGGTTATTGATGATCATATGTCGATTATTGTCTTGTGTGTTGATAACATGTTGTTTATGTATAACAGCAAGGCAATGAATAGGGAGCTCAAGACTCAACTTTTTGGTACATTTGATATGAAGGACTTGGGGGCTACTAAATATATCCTTGGGATGGAGATTAGCAAGGATCAGGTTTAATATGCGAGACTATATGTCACTAATATTCCATTTTTGTTTGGTACTAAGTTGAGTTTAGACATGTGTCCTAATGCTAGTGATGATTTTGAAGAGTTGTCTAAGGCTCCTTATGCTAGTGTCATTGGTAGTTTGATATATGCAATGCTTTGCACTAGACCAGATATAGCCCAAACAGTTGGAGTTTTGAGCAAATTTATTATTAAATCTAATAGTGAGCATTGGACTTGTTAAACTGGTGTTTAGATATTTGCAAGGTACTAAAAATTATTTTTTGGTTTATCATTGTACTAATGATGTGGTCAAAACATTGGACATACAAAGTTTTGTTGATGTAGATTGGGCGACTTGGATAGCCGAAAGTCCACTAGTGGCTATGTGTTTACTCTGGAGGAGCAGTTAGTTGGATGAATAAAAGACAACCTACAATTGTGTTGTCCACCATTGAAGCAAAGTATATGTCTACAACACATGCCTTTAAGGAGAATATATGGTTATAGAGAGCATTGGATGTGATTGTTAAAATGCTATATGTAACCCCATGCAAAGTTTGAAAACTCGAAGTCGGCAGCCCAAAATAGGACTCGGACTTGAGACTTGGCACGGACTCAGCTAAGACTTGGCAAAAAAGAAATTGTAGTTTTACAAAAACAAAAAGATTTATGCATTTAGAAAACATAGAAGCCTGATTTGACTATCACTTTGTCATAGCCCAAACATTAAACATGTCATATGATCTTTAAACAATTAATTTTTGAAATTTCATGATTCATACTCAATAACTGGTGGGGTTTTGGGAGTGAAGACCCTAATGGGTTTGAGGGGGCAGCAATGATAAGTTGCACAAGGTGCTAGATATGAGAAAAACCCAACGATAGAAGGGGTGCGGGAGGGGATTTGGGGGCTATACTCCAAAAAAAAAAAAAATTGGATGATTGAAAACGGACAAGTTTGAACCAAAATATGAAGAAATGGACACCTACAAACCTATTTTGAGCACCAAACAGCAAAACGAAATGAAAAAAAATACCAAAAAAATGTCTTTTTTAGCCGGTTGGGCGTTTCCAGGTAGGCGCGAGAGTCCTAGGTTGGAACTCATGAGTCCAACCCTAGGACTCATGTGAATCCTCTGCAAAAACTCGAGCGTTTTTTGGGACGACTCAGCAAAATGCGGCTCGAGAGTCCATGGCGAGTCGACTTGGTGAGCCAACGAACTCACGAGTCCCATGAGTCCTAGCTAAGTCTTCAAACTATGATCCCATGTATCACGCTTGTACTAAGCATGTTGATGTTTAGTATCACTTTGTACAATAGTTGAGAATGGTGAGATCTTGATTGAAAAGGTTGACACCTTGAATAATGTTGCAAATTCTCCTAAGAAGCCAATGACCACGAATAAATTCTCTTGGTGCAAGACGGCCATGGACCTTTATCACTATAATTTATTTTATTATTTGTATCTCTTGGATGTAATTAAAATGTATAATTTCAAGTGAGAGAATGTAGGAAAAGGTGAAATTTAACCTTGCATTCCTATGTCATCCTCATGTGTCTCCACGTTTCTTGGAAAGTGTTCTAGGGGGCATAAGAGTAAAAATAGTTAATATTTATTTCCTATGACAAATTGTAATTGCATTCCAGATAGGTGAACATATGTCAATGGCAGTTAGAAAGCACAATAGGAAAATATTCTTCTTAGGCATCCACTTTAGGAAGATGGAGAGTCATGAATTAGGCATTCAAGTGTGGAAGATGAAAGGTTGTCCAATTATGTGACCAAAAGAGTCATCAAGGAGTTATGAAGCATCTTGGAAGTCAAAGAATTGATAAGCTATGGGCTACACCCATGTGGGATCCACGTGAAATTTATTATTTTATTACTGTCTATTAGTTGTCATTATCCTAGGCATGGATTTTTGCGAGTGGTTTTTACCTTTTATTTGAAGTTAACACAATGGTTTTCCCTCCCACAATTTGCTATAAATTGGAGCCATAGGATAATAGTTTGTTTTTTTTATATCTTGAGATAACCCAATGACTCAGTCCAATGACCCAACCACACCTTGCCTTGATCTTACTTTTTGTCGAGCTTTGGTGTATACAGGGGGTGATACAAGATAGTAGTTTTATGATTGAGTTGCACACAACAAGGTGTTGTCAGATTGATCAAAGAATAGCAGTGAAGTGTATTGTTGTGTATCTCTTAGTATACTTGCCCTCTTTATTGTGTGGAGTTTTATCCAAAAAGGGTTACATAAATATGGTGTTATATTTTGTAGTACTAATTTTTCTAGTATTGTTGAATGTGCGAAACATATAATTTCATTTGGTAATCTAATTTTCTGATTTACAAACACATTCTAAACTTAACATGCAGTTTAATTTCAACTTGTTCTTGACAAAGGGTGCTTGTTCTTGACAAAGGGTGCCAAGTGCCAATACTATTGTTGGTCCCAAAGGAAGAATCAACAAAGGGTAGTAATACTATTGTTGGTGTGCAAGGGGCTTTTGTATTCTGGAGTTTGACTCCATAGAAGACAAGAACAAGGTGCTAAAGAATGGGCCATGGATTTTTCAAGAAAACTTCCTATGCATGAAACTTTGGTTCCCATCTTTTTATCCTTGTGCAGAGACTTATGCCTCAGCTTATCTCAAAGTTTGTCTACCCTATCTCCCCTTACAATTTTGGGAAGTGGAAGGTCTGCAAGCTATTGGAAACGGGTTGAGCAAGTATTATTGTGCCTCAGAGGAAACAGTCAACTACAAAAGCTCCACATGTGCTCGTACATGTGTGGAAATGGAACTTTCCAAAGGTCTTCCAGCTGAGATCTCGCTAAAAGTTGACAATAGATGTTGGAGACAACTTGTTGACTACGAAAGGGTGGCTTTTAGATGCAAGACTAGTTTTTCTAAAAATCATATTACCAATCAATGTCCAAAAAGCAAAGCTCAGAACAAAGCAAACCAAATTCTGCATAGCACTCCCACGTGGTGGATTGGGGTTGAGCCCCAACATTATGTTATTTCCTTAGAGCCTCATAAGGAGTTATATCCTCCCCAGGTTTCTTCGAACAATCCAAAGTAGACCTCTTCGCTACCTATTGATCCTCCAGACACATTAATGGGGGTTCCAAACCTTCAGGATAAAGTAGATTCTAAGGACACTAACTTTTTAGCAGCTCCTTTGGGAACTATGACTCCCTCAAGGAGTGTTGCTTCCAGAGACAATGGAAGCAAGTCCACAAGAAATTTTGAGCAAAACACAGTGACACACTCAAGGTGGACAGAAGTAAAAAGGAAGAGGCCCTCTTCTATCGAATCCATGCATCTGATGTTGTTGAGATCTACTAAAAAAGGAGAAAATGGATCTCCCCCAACTGTAAATAGCTGAGCAAAATGGTTATCTTTTTGCACCCTTGCTTATAGGGCATGCACTTTAGATAGGTTTACGTAATGGATGTTTTGGGGCAGATTGGTGTTAATTGGTGTTTTGGGGCAGATTGGTGTTAATGGATGTTTTGGGGCATTAGAGTGTCCACCAGGTTGTGGTGGGGAGGACAAACTTCAATGGCTTAGCAATTGGCGGCCAATTGTAACTTGCTTTTTAATAAATCAATAAAATCTTCTAACATCTCAAAAAATATGTATAAATATAATTAATTTACATATATTATTAAATTAAAATATAACTATATATATGAATATATATAGTTTTTTGAAATATAGTATACTATATAAGTCAATAAATTTATTGAATTAGTATATTTAAATGTTATATATTTTTTAAATTTTAAATTTATTTTTATATTTTATTTGTATGAATAAATTAAAATAATAAAATTAAATACAATATAATAATTAATATATACTATATTATTAAATTGTGTGTGTGTGTATATATAATCCAAAAAATCCATTTTTGTACAGACATACCAAAAGCGTACCCACCCCCTTCCAAAAATATGTTGTACCGGAGTATCGTACTCACATACCCATACGTCCCGATTGCTCCATACTCCTCTTGCATGCCACTACAAGCACTACATCAATTTCCTTCTCCAAATTGATAGAATCATATCCCACTACATCCCTAAAAGATCAAGAGAAGGGAGAGTACCATGCCCTACCTAGTGCCGTTAAGGAAGAAAACGGTATCTAAACAAAAAGGGAAAAACAGCACCTCTCAAAAATCACCTTTAAAGAAATTAATAAACCCTAGCAGAGCTCATTCTTTCTCATGTCAGCAATAGACCATTACACATTCCTAGCCAGAAATAGAAAGGAATTTTGGTGGACTTCACTCATAGCTTACCTACTTCGGAAGGAAAACAGAATTTTTATCTTGGTAGATTGCTTAACTATAAATGCTCAATTTATGGCAATGATGAAACCATGTGATACATCAAGCAGGATGAAAACTTTTATGAAAAGCCCCTCTTTTTAAAAAGTAGCTTTTGCAAGGCATTGTGTTTACAAGTTGGCATATCTTTGACCATGGGTTATTTGTACTATCCACAAACTGTTGGTTGGATAGAGGTTGTGAATAAGTGCTCAAAAGGATATTTAGCAGTGTTTTGTGCAAATAAAATCAATGGTTTAAGTAATCATACTTTGCAAAATGGTGGAATGATACCAGTAACCATATGCCTTCCAAGATGACTCCACTGGTTTCCTTTAAGGGTACAGCCCACTAAGTCTTAAGGAATTCATTTGTACTAGCAGCATAGCAAAGCACCAACAGTTAAGAGCTATCTCAAAGAGTCTTATGAGATCATCTACATACTTAAGAAAATTTTGGAATGTGCTCACAATTGCACGAAGCTCCAAGCTGATTAACATTAAACACAGCAATAATTTGAAGGAGACTTGATCTGTGTATAGGACACCATACAAGCAAACATAATTGAAGTAGAGTGAGCAAAACTTCAAAATATCACGCAAGTTTTATGGACCATTTTAGATTAATAATAAAATCCACCCCATCAATTACTCATTAAAATTACAAATCAAGTGAGATCCACAATATTTTTCACATGTTTTGTCTCAAGAAGAAATTGGGTGCATGCATTCCTGTTCAAACTCAATTACCGGTCCTTGACAATGAAAGAAAGCCTGTGTTTTGAACCTTAAGGTATTCCCAAAACTTGTATAATAATTTGTGTTCTGGACAGATCAAACAAGTACTCGATGAAGTGGATTAGTTTACCATAGGACAAGGCATCTTGGGAGAATCAATATTTCATGGGCTCACATAAATCTCTTCCCATGCTTTGTCTCTTGCAGTAAACGTACATCAACCTATTAGCATCTATTGAATAGATGCCTGTGTGTTACCATATGACCCTTCTGTGCACTTGTGATATGTGTGTGTGTAAAGACTGATTACACTGGGAAATTATGATTAACTGGCAGATAAATCGTAAATACCAATGGCACCCAAAATATTCAAATGACTCGAATACAAAGACAGATTATAGCAACAAATTCCACGAGAGTGGAATGTAATACTGATGATTCCCAATAATTCCAGATGATAAAAATGAAAATGATTGATTGCAAATTGTATATCATACCCAACACATCCAAAAGACTGGTAAGCAAACACCAAATACATTAAAAGTTACAACCAAATTGAATGCAAAGAACTAAACCATACTACTGTAATTGGCTCTGTACATACCCAAATATTCAACTGACTGGAGCAGAATTGCAGATTACACCCATAAAAATTTCAAATGGCTGGAAGAGAAGGAATTAGAATATCCAAATTTTTCCAAGTGAGTGGAATACAAAAACTGATTAGTAGTTACAAATAATATCTTCAAAAGACATGAAGGGGAAATACTTCCAAATTCCAAACGACTGGAATATAGATACTGATGACTCACAAAATTTCCAAAACAACTCAAATGTAACCACTTATGAGTTATGAAACCTTAAAATTACAAATGGCCGTAAAGGAATGCCTGATAACACACAAAAATTCCAAATGACCCAAATAGAACAACTCTTTAGAATGAAAAAATTCAAATGATTGAACGACTGTGTATCCAAAATTTTCCTAATGATGATGTAACCAAACGACTGACATTCAAAATAACTGGAATACAAAGACAAATTAAATGATACAAAATCAAGTTTAATCAAGTGATTGTACACAAGTTGCCCCTAAAAATTATAAATGGCAAGTACTGATTACACCCACAGATTCCCAATGGCCGGAATGTGAAGACTGAATGCACC
This sequence comes from Cryptomeria japonica, assembly GCF_030272615.1. Classification (NCBI taxonomy): domain Eukaryota; kingdom Viridiplantae; phylum Streptophyta; class Pinopsida; order Cupressales; family Cupressaceae; genus Cryptomeria; species Cryptomeria japonica. The sequence continues at coordinate 274,190,612 of NC_081407.1, forward strand.
AAAAAGTTCCAAACGACTGGAATAAAAAGACTGGTTTGATGGCAAAAAAACTCAGCTGACTAAAACGAGTACTGGTTAGTCCCACATTTTTCAAATAACTGGAATAGAAAGACTGATTACCCCAATCAAAAAAAGGGATTAAATATTTTATAAGAAAAAACAAATTACAAGGAATGAATGAATGATTATACACAAAATTTGAAATAACTGGAACACAGACACTTTTAGAGCTACAAAATTACAAATAAGTGGAATAGAAAGCCTGAGTAGACCCAAAAGCATAAAATGACTGGAATACAAAGACTGAGTGCTCCCAAAAAAATCAACAGAGTCGAATAGAAATTGATCATATCCAAAATTTCAAATGATTGGAATGGAGAAACAGATAATCAATAAGAACAGAAATATTCGTTATATCCAAAATGTCAAATGCATTGAATACAAAAACCAGTTATACCCAAAAGTTTCAAGTGATTGAACTGCAAAGACTGATTTTAACAAAAGAAAAAAAATAGCCAAATGACCGAAACGCAAGGGCCATTTTCAGTCCGATGAAATTATTTAATAAAAAACGCGAAATGACTAGAACAGAAAGATTCAGTACACCCAAATGCTTACAATGACTGGAATACAAAGACTGAGTGCTACAAAAACAAATCAACTGGCTCGAACGATTACACACCCAAAAATAAATTAAAACGGAAATATTCATCATATCCAAAAACGTCAAATGAATTGAATGCAAAAACTGGTTATACCCAAAAATTTCAAATGATTGATCTACAGAGACTTTTATAACCAAAGAAAAATAAATTCAAATGATCAGAATAGAAGGGTCATTTAATCTCCAAAGAAATTATTTATTTCAAAAAGTGAAATGACTAGACCACAAAGATTCACTCTACAAAAAAAAAATCAAATGACAACAATGCTAACACTGATTGGACGGGAACGGAGATTGGTCATACCCAAATTTTTCAAATGAATAGAATTGAAAGACACATTGTGCTCCCAAAAAGCTTAAACTATACTAAATGACTAATAGGAATACATTGTACTCCGGAAAAAGATTAATATATATTATAAAGAATAACTGATTGTACCAAAAAATTCCCAAATGACTGCAAAGGCTGATTCCACCCGAAAAGATAGATTATACCCACAAGTTCCAAATGCATAGAACCCAAACGATGATTACACCCAAAGAATTTTTATCTCTTAAAGGCAAACGAAATGAAAAGACTGATTATATCCACAAATTCCAAATCATTGAAATGCAAAAGCTAATTATGCCCCAAACCACCAAATAAAATCAGTGAAAAGATTGACCATACCCAAAAATTCCAAAAGACTGCAATGCAAAGGCTGAATACACCCAAAAACTTAAAAAGAGTGGAATCAAAATAGGCATTATACTACAAAAATATTAACAACTGGACTGAAAACACTGATTCTATACCAAAAATCCAAACAAATGGAATGTTAATTATGCCCAAAATATCCTAATGACAGGAATGCAGAGACAGATAATACCTAATCAAAAAAGAACATGAGAAATAAAAACATAAAATTAAATGAAAACATAAAGTTAAATGAATGGATGAAATGACTTACCTTGAGGCGCTGGCAGAGAGTAAGAAAATCAATGGCTGAAGAAGGGGAGGGAACATCATCTTGAGAGGTTGTGCGGTCGCCTCCGTTCATTGCCTTACAAAATCCTGCTCTGGACAAGCTATTCTGAACTTTGTTGTGAAGACGGAAAGTTACTAGACCGTTGCAGGAGAAAAATGAAGAAGAGAAGGGTGTACTAAATACTCTATTCATCCTCATTCCCTCTCACCAAAGTATTTTTTTAATATGTGCGATCTTTGTGATGTTTAATGTTTGAATGCTTATACAACGTGACCTTTTAGAATATCCCACCAAATCAAAGGGTATCTATTGTTCTCCTCCTTTCATTGGACGATTTCAGCAAAAGACACAACTCTATCAATCTTCAAGGATTTGTATTCTATACCCAATAAAGTAGGCCTATTTTAGAGGTGTGCCTGTGATTATTATTATCAGTATAAATGTATTTATTTCAATAAGGTTTAGATATATCAATTTTGAGTACTTTATTTAGTTGAAGTCATAATTTAAGATACATTTTTAGAACTTTGAATTTGTAGAGAGATATATTTAAAATATTTATTTTAGTATCTAAAAAATGTTTGATTCAAAAAAGTTCACATAGCTATCTATCATTATAGACTGTGGAAATCTAATGTCTCAAATATTTATTTTAGTTTTTTAAGGTTTATATATATATATATGAAAATGAGTGTTCAATTTATGTAAAAAAAATTATTATATATTTTTTTTATTATAATATTTATGTTGTCATTCTTTGTCTTCATTGATGAAATTAAAATGGTTGGATTTGTTTTTTCTTCAAGATCCATACATTAAATGTAACAATACAAATACAACTTAAAACTGAAAAATCTTTGAAGGAAAGAAAAAATGGCTTGCAGCTAAAATCCTAACATCAAAAGCAGAGCAGTGAAAGATAAAGAAAGAAAGGATGGGGGAAGTGAGGACCTCGTCGATACGAAGGACAATCTAGAAATAGGTGAAAGCAGAACCCTACCATGGTGACCAGTGCAAATTTCATTCCATTAGGATTAAGAGTGATAGCAAAGACTAATCAAATGATAAAAAGGGGGATTCCCAAAAGAATGGAAGGAGATTGTGGAAGAGAAACAAAAAAAAATCTAGTTATAGGGAAAGATGGATCCCTAAGATTGGGAATGAAGGAGATAATTTGGCCTAATCCAACATCAGAAAAAAATGTTAATATCAAGGCAATTATCATCAATTCAAAAGAATTGAAGGCATCCACGGAGCTATTGAAGGAGTGTGCCTTTTTTTGCAAAATGGGTAGGGAAGTGGCTAGCTAGGATGGGAATTCGTAAATGGTGGTCAAATAATTGGGGTTTGGAGGTGAAAACCAAGTCACTTCATAATGGCTTCTTCTTGATTGAATGTGAATTGACAAAGCTAAAAGAAGCAATTTTACCCAACGGCCCATTAATGATGGATAGAATAGGGTTTTGTATGAAAGAATAGACTCCCAATTTTAACTCATTAACACAAGAAATGACAAACCATCCATGTGGATAAGACTTTATAATTTTCCTTACAAGTAGTGAAATATAAAATCACTCAAAGTGATTGGGGATGATGTGGGACTTTTATCAAAGCATAAGAAAAAAATTTCAATGGAAAATTTGGAATATATGTCAAAATATGTGTTGAAATGAACCTTAATTCGACCCACTCCAGAAAGAGCTATAAATTATAAATCCAACTGGAAGAAGGACGCAGGAGGTAGAATTGGACAGCCCTCCAATTGTATGCAAGATATATTTATGTAGAGGACATTTAGTGGCAAATTCTACCAAATATGTGACAACTCTTCTAGTAGAAGAGAAAAAAACAAAGATGGGGGACCAAAAGGAACTAACAATTGAGGCTCTAAGGGTCTCCTTGGAAAAAAAAATTAAACCAAAGCAAAGAACATGATGCAGGAGGAGGCAATCTCGATCAATGCAACCAAAAAAGGTATAGACAATTATAAAATAGATGAAGATGCCTCAAATCTGGAAGTGACTTATGATCTATTAGGCATAACAAACAAGAATGGGCTCAAGACAAAAAAAAATAGAACCAACTTGGTCCCAAACAATCTAATACAAGAAAGTGCACCTAGTTAACTTAGTTTCTAGATGGCCCTCAAAAATTGGAGAATGGGAAGAAAACCTCCCACATGTGGCTCTTGAAAAAGAAGTAGAAGTAGAGGTCTCCAAAAAAAAAACCCTTAGGAAGACAAAAAAAAAACTAGAACCAACTAGCAATCCAATATTATTATCTAGTAAATCAAAATAACCTAGAGTATTGGTTGTTATAAATCAAATAGAGTTTCTATTCTATGAATTTATTGTGCAATTAATTTCTAGCTGGGTTATAAGAAATTAGCATGGTATCAAAGCTCTATGTTAGGAATTGCATGTAGAAAATATCAAGTATATGCAGATAAATATTAAATACAAGAATGAAAAACATAGAAATAATAACAACGAAGAGACAATATTTAATGTGGTTCACCCAATCTCGAGCTACATCCACCAAATAGGGAGTCCAATATATTTTTTTTTCAATAAGTAAATACTTGCAGAGGGGCAACACCCTTGTATTAAAAAAGAATGAGAATATAAGGCCTGATTCAATAAGAGCGGTAGGGGGAAAGAATCAGGAAGAAAAATCCCTACCATAGCCCTAATCCATGAAAAAGAGAAATCTACATAGGGCTGGATGAGGGCAATAAAATGTCGACATCTTAAAGACCTCTTGAAGACACAGAGGTCATAAGACAAAAACAAACAATCTCAAAAGGCAGAGAGACTGGAGGTCTTAGAGTCAACTGAAGTCACAAAGAGTCATCGGAAGCATCTTCCACGAGTGCATTGGCTGCATTTAAGACAATGGGACATTCAGGGCCACAATTCAAATGAGTTGTTGATTCTGCCTTCTCTTTAGGGAGTCGGTAGTCGTTTGGATACCACTCTTCACCCAGCCCAAATCCCCAGTCGTTTCCATCCACCAGATCACTATTCTCAAGGATCCCGAGGTCATCAGTCACCCTTAAATCTTCACCACAGAGAAAAAATACCCTCCAATTCGACGTGAAACCGCTTTGTATACCAGCCCCTTTCAAAAGGAACTCAATGTTCCTAGAGATGACGGGCCAAGTTGCTTGGAAGGATGCAAAATCCAGAGAATTAACAATCATGAGCTTTTTTACCTCTGCTTCGTTGCTAAGTGACATGTAGTAGTTTCGGGGAAGCGAAATTCTAAAATTGGCATCAATATTGTCCAATAAAGCATCTATTTCTCCCAACAGGTGGTGTTTAAACATCATCTGGGTTAGCAGTTTTGCTTGCTGCTTACTAGTCCCCATGTAGATTAATATTGCAAGAAAAGAGGTTGGAATATCAGCATTGGCTCTGTACCTGTGGTAAGCCATAAGAAATTCCTTTCCCAAGATCCTCTTTAAGTTGTGGAGAATGAGAGGATGTCGAGAGAAAAGGACCTCTTGAAGACACCTATTCGTGATTTCGCCCAGGAAAGCCATCTGTCGACAAGTAGCTTCGAGGAGGATTGGAGTCTCCATTCCGAGATGCCAAGAGGAAAGAAAATTATGGTGGAAAGCAGGGTTATTCCTTTATTAAATAGCAAGGAGACGAACCCGAGAATAAGACATCCTACATCTAGGTCTCCAATAAATGCCCACATGCGTGAGCATCCGGTATCCGACTAACCATCTGCTCCAAACCTCCTCAACTTGATGTCGACCGACTTTAAGCATCAAGTGATCTTAAACAAATCTTGAAGGATACAATCATAACTGGATACTCAAGTACTTGTATTCAATAGCCACGAGTCAAAAGCTGGCACTAATCAATAGTATTGGCAATGTGTCACATCACGATGATAAGAGGAGACCTTAACCAGTTAACAAGGCAACCAGTCGATCTTTCCACAGAACCAAGACTGAAAGGTGGAGAGTGGGAGTCGCGGATTATCGGTGAACAAAGCATCGGGTTTCTCCACAGTCAGAGGGAGCAGATAAAAACAGAGAGCGCACACCTATCAGGAGACCCACTAGTACGTGCCATATTTCATAGGGCCCCACCTGAGTGAGGAGAGCATGTCAATCAGCCCAACTGAAAAACAACATTAGTGGATCTTTAGGGGGGTCATTGATGGTTATAGTCGCTTTAGAAAGTCTATCGGCTTCACCATTACCTTCTCTATAGATATGACTAACTCAAAACTCGTCAAAGGAAGCTAGCAGCACCAGGATCGGTTGAAGCCACTGGTTAAGGCACCAACAAGGGGTGCTAGAGCAGCAGATCACATTAATGACATTTAATGAGTCACCCTCTAAGTGAATTTTCTGCACCCCAAGCTCCTTTCCTAGCTGAAGACCTCTAAATGCCGCTCTGAATTCTGCTTCATTATTAGTAGCCACTCCAATATTTTCAGAGATTTATTTTATACAGAGACCATCAAAGTCCCCCAGAATGCAACCAATACCACTTTGGCCCGGATTGCCTGTAGAAGCACCATCAAAGTTTACCTTGCTCCACCCGACCGGTGGTGCATCCAAAATCACCCCCACTCTTGGATTGGTCTGATCCACTAGAGATCCCAGACCAAAAATCGAAGGGATGATTAGATTTGGAAGAGCCATCTTAATCTTACAATCCCAGTTCGTGAACAAAATTTTCTTAAGTGTTTTGGATTGGGCCGCCACATTCAGAAGCTCAGTCAGGTGGTTCTCAATTTTTGCACAAAGAGACTGAGGGCCCATATCTTTGCCCTGGAAGATTCAGCGGTTCCTTTCTTTCCAAATTTCCCAAATTAGAAGTGATGGGAGGATGAAGAGCAAATCAGAAAAAACTACCTTTCCTACCGATTTGGGTCATTGCAAAAACCAATTATCCAGCCCTACTGGGAAGGGGCTGAATAATCTCAGTTTTTCCATGAAATACCACCAACAATGACTGGAGAATTTGCAATGGAGAAGAAGATGATCGACAGTCTCTTCCTGATCTAGACATAATGGACATCTACTGGGTCCATTGATACCTATTGAATGTAGCCTTTCTTGGGTTAAGATTTTCCTCTGGCAGGCCAACCAGGCAAAGGAACCCGCTTTGGGGAGGAGGTGTTGATGCCAAAATAGATTAATAGGCCAGTCTTTTTTGTCTATAGCCGCTTCTTTTAGCTTGTAGCCAAAGCATACCTTGTATTTTCCATCTAAGGAGCCACACCACCTAATAATATCCTTATCAAGGGAAGGGAAAATAGACCTTTTGTTAAGAATATCAATAAATAAGTCCTTCTGAGATTGATCCAAGTTCAACTCATCCAAGGAGTTCCATTTCCATTTAGAAATACCATTTTCTAGGATCGGATAACCATAATCACAGATATTATGCCCCAGAGGTGACAGGTTACCTCCATAACAGGATGTAGAGAGGGGATGTGACATAGAGCAGCTTCACCCAACCAAGAATCAAACCAGAAGGAAGCATCCCTGCCATTCCTGACCTCCCAGGTAACTTGATTGCTTATGATATCCCTATTGTCCAAAATGAAATTCTAGATAGTTGAACCCCTGGGAGGGTTGTTGATAGTCAGAATCCGCTTAGGTTCTAGGGAGTCCAGATATTTATGTTTTAGGAGCGTTGCCCATTTTTGCTTCCCACCGCTACATATTTCCCAAACCAATTTAGCACCCATTGCTAAATTCATAATTGATATTTGGTGAATACTAGCACCACCTACCATTTTTGGTTGACAAATCTTTTTCCAAGCTATCAGGGGAAATTTACCTTTATCATCTGACCCATTCCAAAGGAAATTTCTCATTAGAGAAATCATTTCTTCTTCAACTGCCACCGGTAATTGTAGGCATGCCATAGAAAAAACCGGTAGCGCTAAGAGGACCGACTTTATCGTAGTGAGTTTCCCAGCAGAAGATAACCACTTGCCTTTCCAAATTGCAAGCTTGGATTTGCACTTATCAATGAGGTGCTTCCAGTAGTTAGCTCTATTGCTACCAATGAAGAGCGGGGTACCAAGAAATTTCCCAGGGAAATTAGCAACTCTGAGATTGAGAATCCTCAATAATACTGTTTGCAAGTTGAGCGAAGTGTTGATGAAAAACACTTCAAATTTGTGCTAGATGATTTTCTATCCAGAAGCCAAATAGTAGTCATCAAGGCAAGTTTTGATTGATCTTGTTTCCTGCCTACAGGCCAATCCAAATAGAATGGTGTCATCAACAAACTGAAGATGAGTCATTTTTTCAACCCCTGTTGCCACATTAACTCCTAGCCAACAACCATTTTGTTGGAGAGCTCTTATGGATCGACCTAAGGCTTCAACCATTATGATAAACAGAAAGGGTGATAATGGATCACCTTGTTTAATAGCTCTTGTTGAAGAGAAGAAACCGTGGGATGAACCATTAACCAGAACCGAGAATTTGGGGGAAGAGAGACAACTTGTGACCCAAGTGAGCCATTCCTTGCAGAAACCAAATTTATTGAGAACATCAAATAAGAAATCCTTATCCACCATGTCATAAGCTTTCAGGATATCCAACTTTAAAATCATATAAGAGTCCTTGGTTTTCCTGGTTGTGTGGAGTGTTTCATGAGCAACAATGATGCCTTCTACAATGGATCTTCCAGGGGAAAACTTGCTTTGTTCCTCTGATATGATGTGCGTGAGGAGGGGATTCAATCTGTTAGCTATGATCTTTATTACAATTTTATATACAGTATTGCATAGAGCGATAGGCCTGAAGTCACTCATTTGTTGTGGGTTTTGCTTCTTCGGGATTCGAGCCAAAAAGGTGTGATTGATGGCCCCTAACATAGTCATCTTCTTTCTTGATTCTTCTACAACAAGGTGTAAATCTTGAGCAATGATATCCCAGTAATGATGGAAGAATGCAACAGGGAAGCCATCCAGACTCAACTGGAAGGTGGTTTTCCTTACTTCATCAATAGAAATGGGTGTATAAAGAGCTATATTTTTATTAGCAAAAATGATGGATGGGATTGAGTTCAGAATTCTGGCTCTTGCTTCATGATCGACCTGACGGTCACCATTTAGTAGAGAGTCAAAGAAACTTACAGCTTCCTGTGCAATGCCCTCGTAATTCCTAACAGTGACACCATCTGATCTCATAATCTCCGATATTTTGTTTCTATTACGACTGACAATGGCCAACCGGTGGAAGAATTTGGTGTTTTTATCTCCTTCCTTTAACCATAACTCCCTTGATTTTTGTTGCCAATGGATTTCTTCACATCTAAGGATTTCATTTAAATCAGATTTGAGAGAATTTTCTTTGATGAGTGGCTCCTCAGTTACTCCTGAATTCGTAATAGAGTTGGTTAAATCTGCAAGTTCTGCCATAATTCTTAATTTCTCCATATGAATATGCCTGAAGTGGTTATTATTCCATTCCTTGATCTTAACCTTAATATACTTGAGTTTTTTATTGAGAACGAGAAGTCTCGAATGATTCCTAAATACCGGCTCATTCCACCAAGCTGCTATTAGATCATGTAGTTCAATCACTCTGAGCCACATTTTCTCAAATCGGAACGGAGTACCTCCCTCCGCTTGAGCCAAGGCGACCTCCAGACAGATCAGATAGTGATCTAATCTGGTGAGTGATAAAATCGATGATTCTAAGGCTAGATTTTGGCCCAGCCAATCTCCAGAAACAAGGAACCGGTCAAGCCGTTCAGCAATATTAGAGAAGCCCAATCTTCGATTCGTCCATGTGAAAAATTCCATTTTTTGGAACAATGTCTAAGAGACGATTCTTCTCAACAAAGTCCAAGAAGTCTTTTTGGGATGTACCAGTCCTCTGAATACCCCCACTTTTCTCAGTGTCAGAAAGGATTGCATTAAAATCCCTAGCTACCACACAACTACTATCGGTAATATTATTTATCTTAAAGGATAGGAGATCCTGGAGAGCCCGCTTATCACCAACAGAAGAAGGTCCATACACATTGAAGAGATTGAAGTTCTCATTTCGTCCAAGAGTAGTGACCAAGCAATGTTGCCAATACTTATCTTCTCCCACAAGTGAGATCTTAACATTCATGGGGTTCCAAATAATTCCCAAGCCACCAGACCCTCCATCCGATTGCCTAAAAAATCCATTCCACTATTTCCAAACTCTCATTTTGGCCTCAATCTCAGCCTTGCTCCATTTAGTTTCCTGTAATAGCCAAATATCTCCTTTGGTGTCATCAATCTAGCGCTTAATCAAGCGCCATATTTTAGGGGCATTGGTTCCCCTAACGTTCCAAGATAAGAGTCTCATGGCTCCTAGGGAAGGGCAATTCCCTTCCCTAAATTAAGTTTGGTTTGACCATAGGCAGCACCAACTACTGCTAGCATGACTTTTTTGGACTTGCGCCCTCACACATCTTTTGGTTTAAAATTTGGTTTATCAATAATCAAATCTGATTTTCTAAAACCTTTTAAGGAACCCTCCATTATAAGCTCTAAGTCGGGTTCAAATTTTTCCTCCCTCTCCGAGGAGGAGGTTTCAATTTCACCATCTTCAAGTTCAATACCTATCGGAGAGTCAGTCTGCCCTCCCAGCACCCCTATAGTGTTATTCTCCATATCCTGAGAGGGTGGATTTTCATCTCTAGTTGCCGATTGAATTATAGGCACAAAGGGGGAGGGTGGAAGAGAGTCCGCAATCTTGGATTCAAAGTCTGCCTATAAGGATTTGGTCTTCTCCAGCAGTGTGAGAAGATCTTGTTGGCTCTCGATTTGACAAGAGGAGGGGGGGACTATGATCAAAGGGGTTGCCTTCATTAGCGTGACATTCTCCTTCTCAAGAGTATCATTGCAAAGGGCATCCCTGGAGTCATCGATAATGGGAGGTTTCAGTTGTAGTTTAACCTCAATAGGAGATTGCATATATGAATAATTTCATTGTATCGTAGCCGAGACATCACAGCTAATACCAGAGTGATCCAAGGAGAAGCATTTAGAACAAATGTGTAATTGATCTTCCCTGTCAATCTTTTGAATCCAGATCTTTCCAGCCCCAATAATTCTGACTTCATCAGGGATCTTGTTCACTTGATTTGTGCTAATACAAATTCTGAGAAAGCTTCCCCATAGTTTATCTTCCAAAATATCATCGGTCGATACAAAGGTACCAAGGTTTTTGCATATGTCCTTAATGACATCAATGTGCCAATAATCTGAGGGACAATTATACAGTCTTATCCATACCTTGCTATCCGATAAGACATATGTCTGGGGATTGAAATTGGGCTGCCAATCGATGATGTGAACTTCAATGCCATCTAGGATATACAGACCTTTGTTTTTAGCCTGCCATTGCTCTTTATTTTTCATAAATTCAATCATATAGAAATCATTCGGGAGAATATTAATTTTAATATCATTTCCCCACTGCGCTCTACACCAAGATTCAAAGCTGACCTTACTCCACTTTCCACCACCCCACTTGATAAAAAGGCAAGACTCAAGAAAATTTGACCGAGCATGATTAATTTTATTCTCATTCAGGAAGATAGTGGGTCTTGGGGTTTTACTTACCAGATTATGAAAACGGGGCCACTAAAAGAGGGAGCCTGCTCTCTGAAAGTTTGGGCGTCTTTCCTAATTCGATTAAGGGTTCTGATTAATTGGACGGTAGTTATATCTCCAAAACCTTGCTTGATCCGCCTTATAATTTCCTTGCCTAAAGCACCCATTCCATTTTGGGAAATTACCTTGATCAATCCGAGGAGCCAAAAAAGAGTCGGTATGAGGGATATTTCTCTCGAGCGACGCATTGGAGGTGTTAGGTTTAGGTGGTGGATTCCAGTCTCTGGGGCCCTCGGATACAGGATGGTTAGCCTTGCGAAACCACCCATTGTTGTTCCAATTGAAACCATTCGCCTTCCACTGTGCAGGTCAATAGGGCACAGATTACCACTTGAATAGGGATTTCCATGGTTTAACTGCATATTGGAATGTTTGAAGCCCTGAAACCTATCTATAACCCCCTCTTTGTTCGGTTCTAGGACTGCTTGCATTCGACCAATCTCAATGGGGAAAGCAATGTCCGCTTCATCGCTCCAGGAGCTAACCTTCGTGGACTGGGAGCCAAAGTACCTCGGATTGGTGACCCTGTTATGTTCGCCAACGCCGCTCCTACTACCGTCCAGAGCTGCCATTTAGCTCCAATTCCCAAGCATATCAATAATTATGGGAGTCCAATATTATTATCTAATAAATCAAAATTGATTACAACTAGCAATCCCCTTTGCAACTCAATACGGCTGCAAAATGCTACAAAATTCTCTATTAAAAACCCTAACCCTTAGCCTTTTATCAAGACTTATGTTGGTTACAAAATTAGGGTTACAACATGTCAGCCAATAGAAAAATAACACTTGATGCCTTTATAAAACAATACAAGTATTTTTGGCCTCGCGGGGCGTTGCCCCTCAACCTCGCCCTATATCACGATAGGGAGCACGTCGAGGGTGTTGTTCCTGGACCCCGCAAGGGGCACTACCCCTTGACCCCATCTCGGGGGCACTGCCTCAAAACCCCCATCAAAAAATCTGGGGGGAAACCACATCGATAGAAGTAGGGAAAATTTAACCTTCGAGTTTGACTAGGCTCCATATAACGACAATCTCCCACTTGGAGACTGCTCATAACATCGCTGACCTTGTAGCTCTCACTGGAATGAAACACCATGGACTCTGTTATTCTATTTTTATTGTTTTTCAGTCTTGAAGACCAATCGAAGCTAAAGAGGAGCCCAACTTCTCCCTTGTCACTGCCTTTGTAGACATATCCGCTAGATTTTCATCTGTATGTATCTTTTCCAGCCTTGATGGTCCATCATCCAACACTGACCAAATGAAGTGATACCTCAACTATATGTATTTTGTCTTTGAATGCAAGGCATAATTCTTTGCAAGATGGATGGCACTCTAACTATTAGTAAACAAATAACTGTTAGCCTGTCGTTTGCCCAATTCTTCCATGAAAGATTGCAGCCATATCATCTCTTTACTTCTCATCCTTGAGAAAACTAACTCTCTTTTGTTTTCCATACACACAACTTTCGTAAAATTCTATATTAATGCATTTTAGACCTGGTAAAACTCTTTTAGAATGAAGTACCTTCATACCTTTTTCACTTATATGCCCAAGTCTGTTGTGCCATAGTGTTGTCTCAGAATCTACAACAATTGTTTTAGTTTCTTCTTGCGAACCTGCAACAACTGTTCTTGAATGTGTTTGGGTTTTCTCTACAACAACTAAAGTAGAAGGAACCATATGACTTGTACAAAGATATAGCATGCCTACTTTCACACCTTTTGGTACTATCAATGCACCCTTTTAAACCTTCCATTTTAATCATTAAAAGTAACTATGCAACCTTCATCACCTAGTTATGAATCCTTTAGGAAACGCTGGGAGGGCCTTATTCTCCCCACATTTGTTGGTTTGGGGGAGAATCACAGTGCGATGGCTAGGAAGTAGTGTGTTTGGGCTCCTCCTCCACCAGGATGGCACAATATTAACTTTGATGGTGCCTCTCGGGGCAACCCAGGCACAATAGATATAGGTTGTGTCATTCATTCTTGGGATGGGACAGAGGTGGTTGCTTTTGCTAAGACTTTAGGGGTAGCTACTAACAATGTAGCAGAAGCTAATGTAGTAATAGAGGCCCTATTTTTTGGAAACCAATAACACTGAGAGGGGGGGTGAATCAGTGTTATACCATAATAGAATATTTTAGCTTTAACAAAACATTTATACACCAACTGGTATATCGGTATAAACAAAATTGAACAAAGTAATGCAACCAATAAGCCAAACACATAAATGAGAAACATAACACACAGATTTATACGTGGAAAAACTCAATAAGGAAAAACCACAGTGGGATTTGTGACCCACAATATCAATTTACTGGCCATATAAAGAGATATTACAATATATGATGGGCCTGCACTTGCAGGAAGGCTTATAGCCTAGAGCACACTGCTCATCACAATAGGAGCCTCACTAACTACATAACAATCCAGACAACAATCTAGAGAAGTATGAATTGCTTAGTATAGCATCTCCAATGCCAGAATACAGTTCTGGTTTAAACTTTGTCTGTTCCGGTTAAAACCCTAAACCTCAGTATCGAAATAACCCTTACAATGAATTCCTCACATACATAGTCTCTCTGATATATTTCACATTATATTACATCCATATATCCATTCTACATGTTTATCCCTATTTTTTCTTACAAAATGATCTAATCAATCTCCCTTATATACCCTATACAAATGTATGCCTTATGTCGGCTTACAAGGATATATACAATATCATTTTACATGTTGGCCATATAACATAAGCATTAAAACAAGTTGTCGATGTCGGATCGAAGATGTATCGGCCTCCAATACCGATGACCAAAGAAATCTTCTATCCTACTGGTGTCGGCATCGGTGTAGAGTCTGTGAAATGCCTGTCGGTACACCATATGAAGTCAGAACCCAAAATCATGTTGCCATCAATGACAACATAATGAAACCAACCAATAGAATGTCAATTGCCAACACTATTGCTATGTCAAAAGATAGGCATTCAAAAACTTGAAATTGAAGGGGATTCTACGATTATTATAAATTCCTTAAGATCAAGTAAGTCCTTCAATTGGAAAATTAACAATTTAATTACAAGGTGTAGGGATCTCTTGTCCTATTTTAGTTATGCCATCATCAATCACGTATACAGGGAAGGTAACATAAGAGTAGATGAACTAGCCAATGAGGGAGCTGATGGTAGAGAGTTTGAGAGTTGAGGCATAGGATAGCGACCTTGCTTGTTTAGCCACATCTACCTAGTATAATTTTTATATATTTAAATCCTAACATATGAATTTTTATATGTATAAATATAAATATAAATATATAGATCTATATTTATACATCTTTATATTAGTATTTTTGTTCTTATGTATTTATACATCGTTATACAATCTCCTTTTTTATGCATTTACTTATACATACATACATACATACATACATACATACATACATACATACATACATACATATATATTCATATATTCATATAAATATTTATACCTATTTTATTTTTATTTTTTAAGGTAAGTGATATCAATTATGGGGATAGCGCCCTCTATTAAAATGCTAAAAATTACATTAAGTGCCATCAGCCACATATGACAAAAGGTGGGTGAATCGCTCATCTATACTATCATAGGACCTGACATTACGATTGCTAACAACACCAACCTTAGAGACAAAGACTAGAGTAGATGACCTAAATGACTAACATGTATAGAGACAGGGCAGTGACCAAGTGCAGAACAATTATTCACCTCGAATAGCTTGGAGAATCAGTGTTGCATATTATCCAAGGCTAATAACATTTGGAGTAGAGGCAACAGGGAACCACCAATCGTCGGAGTTAGTAACGCGTCTGAAAGGATCTATGTTCCCATTCAAGACCAGACACCTAAATATCTCCCAGACGTTTTCTATGAAGGTCTGCATTCGCTCCCTTTCTTCCACCTTCTCCAATTTTCTTTGGGTTGTGTTGCCCTGGTTGCTATTCTTAGAATCCGACCCATCTGCCACCTCATCCTCTTCAAAGTTGTTTTCATCCTCACTAGAATTAGAAGGCAAATAGTACTCTGGTTGGAAATACGTTTTCAGTATGCTGACCTTTGTGTTTTCATCCAAGCTGAGAATGCCATTGGCAATAATATTTTCCACAGATGGATTAAGAAAGTTGCACAATAGCTCAATAGACCGCTCCCTTGAGTCGATGATATCAACTATGGGAAGCACCACCACTTCATAAACTAGTGCATCGCACTAGTGCATGTCGAAATTAAGAGTGATCCCCATCAGCCCCTGGATTGCCTCATACACATACTCCTCTATTATGAATAGACTTCTGATTTGGGCACCCACATGCCTTTCACAATTCACACAGTTAATCTCTCCAAAGTGAGCCATTTTCCAAGTTCATCAATACTGGTGGCATCCAACTGTGAGGCATTTCTTTATAGAGATGGATGTCTTTGGAAGTTTCTTTTTCAAAATCCAAAAAATATTTATACCTATTTATATTTTGTATATCTTAATAATTTTTTTTTCTTACATTCTCCTTGGCCTCTAGGTGTCTAGGGCCTTTTATTTTAAAGGCTCTTTTGAGCCACAATTTTCATTAAGGGCATTCTCTCTTATCTTGACTCTATATTTAGTCCTAAGGATTAGATCAAATTGCCCACACATGCTATTTATGTCAGGTTATCATTTCTTCATATGGTTATGTGCGATGTGAGACCATTGATAGCATGTTCAGTTGGTGGTAATTATTTCTAAGTATGTTGGTACCTTGGATCTTGTGTTAAGTACCTCGTTATAACACACAAAAATGATGTAATAAATAATCTCAGTTCAGATGAATTATCTCTAATTCATGACATGATGTGCCATCCTTTTTTTATAGCATATATGGCTATATAGCCTGGGTTCTTCACTCATTTCATCATATGCAGGGTTTAGTTTTGATAGGTAGTTCAGTGGTACCCAAAATAAACACAAACCTTAAGCTCAAAGGCTCGAAAAGACAAATGGCTATGTCTGGCGAGGTTAAGGCAACTCGATTGAAAGATATTGTGAAATCTCCCCATGATTTGGTTATCAATGCCATATTACAAATCCCCTGGAGGATTTTATTTACAATGAGCACAGGACCAAAGTAAATTTACATATTTCTTCCATGTTTCTAGCAAAAGTGTTTCATTTTGAGCCAAATAGTGAGAATATTAGGCAACTTTGCTTGAAGGTGTTTAAGTGCAGTATTTTGGGAGTATTAGATAGAGTGATGGTAAATTTCACCAGCAACCTTTTGGCCCCTAAACCTAGGCATTATGACATCCTTATGTGGAACAATTGACAGGTCCCCCAATTCCCAATTCTGTCTATCAAGGACCCAGCAAAATTCTCAAACAAGCGCCCAATTATACAAAGGAATGCAAATTTTCTTATGTGGTGGTTTCATGTGAAATCGCCTCCTTATAAGCACTGGTAGGTTGTCTATCTGAGGGATGAAGGTTTGAACATATAATTGGCAAAAGGAATCGTAGCGGAGGCGCCAAACCTGGAGAATCCAGTCTATCTAAAGGCTCCGACTTCAGATTCTGCAAGAAAGAAAGGAAAGGGGTTAGTTATTCTTAGTTAAGTTCATGTGAGTTGGGAATATAGTTATACTTCTTTCAGATTTGCAGTTAACTATAGCCTCTTCTGTTAAATCTTCAGACATAAGAATTTTGATTACACTTTCTAAGATACCTCGTTAAATAGTAGTATTCTACTGATGATTTTTCATATTTGGGGATTAAGAATAACTCTTTGGTGGATCCTAGTAGTTGTCTGTATGCATATATGTTGTTTGAAATTATCTCTCACATGGGATTTTGGCTTTTGATTATATATATACATATTTATATATATATGTACATATGCAAATATATGTATATGTATATATACATACATATATATGCTACTGGCTATGGTGGTACTATTGAAAGGGCTAGTGAAAGTAAGGAGCCTGGTGCAAAGCCTTAGCTGGTGCTACTTCTTCTTCTTTCGGTCCTGCCTTTCCTGCTTCTCCCACTGATTCTCAATCTCGATCTGCATCTGTCATTGCCTTTGCTAGGTCTTGGTCTCACTCAGATGTACCAAATTATCGACAAAAAGCTTTCAAGGGTGGCATCCTTAAAGAAAGTCAAGTGCATAGAAAATACACACACACACACACACACATAAACACACACACACACACACACACACACACACACACACACACACACACACAGATCTATGTGTGTGTGTGTATATGTATGTGTGTGTATATATATATATATATATATGTATGTATGTATGTATGTATGTGTATATATATGTATGTATATATATATATATATGTATGTATGTGTGTGTATATATATATATACATACACACATACATACACATATATATGTATGTGTGTGTGTATACATACATATATATATGTATATATGTATGTATATGTATATATATATATATATATATATATACATACATATATACATATATATATGTATACATACATATATGTATATACATATATATACATACATATATGTATGTATATACATATATATACATACATATATGTATGTATGTGTGTGTATATATATATATATGTATGTATATATATATATATATGTATGTATGTATATATACACATACATACATATGTATACATATATATGTATACACATGTATACATATATATGTATACATATGTATGTATATATATATGTATGTATGTACGTACATATATATATGTACATATATGCATATGTACATATATGCATATGTACATATATGCATATGTACATATATGCATATGTACATATATGTATATGTACATATATGTATATGTACATATATATATATGTGTGTGTGTGTGTGTGTGTGTGTGTGTGTGTGTGTGTGTGTGTGTGTGTGTGTGTGTGTGTGTTGGCATTTTGATGATGTTTTGATTGTCATTGATGGACACACACTTTCTTGATGTATGAGTTATGCTCAATCGGTAATTGTTCCAACCGGTATTGTGTATTATTGAAAGTAGTCTTTAGACTATAGATATTTTGTAGAAGATGTTTAACGGTCACAGATTGATTGAAGAGCTCAAGCGGTATGAACACCCCAAGTGGTACGAGGAGCTCAAGCGGTATGAAGGACCCAAGCGGTAGTTAACTTTTGATCGGAACACTATGATCTACCAGTCTTCAGTTTTGACAACCAGTAATCAGTATATTGTATTAACCGGTATTACTCTGTGATGAGTTACCAACCGGTATTTCTGTAATGTGTGATGAGTTATCATCCACCAACACTTTGGCGGTGATTTTGTGTCATGTTACCAAATGTGTCTAGATGCACTGAACCTAGGAACTTGTAGTCTAATTCTATTGGACCGACATGAAATCAGTTTCCTTTATAAGGACATCATGTCCAGGGTTTGCATGAGAGAGATGTGTGATAGAAAAGGTTATGTGCGATCATTGTATAGTAGATTAGGTCTGTGTGAAGAGATAGAGTGTGGAGATATTGAAGACTAAAGTAATGCTGAAATGCATTAACAATGAGCTGACAAGGATCTAATTAAGCATACTATGCTATTGTCTATATCATTCACTTGTTGATTACTAATATCTTCGACAAGTCTGAAACCCTTAACCGGGTAGGCCTAGCAAAGCCTTTGTAAATCCTCTAACAAGGTGGTTCACAACTGTGGATCTGAAATCCTTTAACATGGTAGTCTTTAACATGACTTATCTCCTAACAAAGATCTATATTCTTAACAGGATCTGTTTTGGTGAAGAACATTGTATGACCTTAACCAGTCTGGTTTCTATTCTGCAGATAGTTACTTGTGAGTTTCTGCTCACTGTGGTTTTTCCCATTTGGGTTTCCACGTCAAACATCTTGTGTTATGGTGATTGTGCTCTTGTGGGTGAATGTTTTGTTTGCTATTTGGTTTGCATTTATCTTAACCGGTTTATTAGTGAATCTGTTGTATCGGTTATTCTCTAAACTATTCAAAAGTTTGTTTACAATATTTTTTGGCATACTAATTCACCCCCCCCCCCCACCCCCCCTCCCCCCCCCTTCTTAGTATTCATAAATTGGTATCAGAGCCAACCTTTCTATAAGTCTAACCACTTGGAAGGAGATATGGGGGAATATAGTGTGAGGGAACTTACTCATCGTCTCACTCAAACTGAGAGAGCCTATGATGAACTCAAAGTCAAATATAAAGCCTCTTTGGCCAAAAGAAGAGAGCATGCTGAGAAACTGATGGAACTCACTGAAAATAGCTCTTCCGATGAAGCAGACATGGATGCCCTAGTTGAAGAAGTTGAAAAACTGAATGAATCTAATGCCAACCTGAGAAGGGAGTTGGAAGGACTAACTATCATAATGTGTCAAGAGCTTGAGAACAAAAGGAAAGCTGAAGATTTGGTAAAAGATAAAGATCATGAGATCTCCAAGCTAAAGCAAGAAATCAGTACCCTTACCACTCATCTCCAAGAGAGTAAAGTGGAAAAAGAAGAAATGCAAGGTGAACTAGACATGGCTATTTCTGAGAATGCAACCTTGATGAAATCTAATGCTTCCATTTCAAAGGAACTTACTGAGTCAAAGGAAATACTTGTCAAATTTAATCAAAGTATTGTTAAGCTAGAGCAAAAGCTAGAATCGACAAAACCAGTAAAGAATACCACTAGACTTGTTTTCTCTAGATATGAGGAAGGTGAGACCTCTGGAACAAAAGCTGAAACATCAAAGAAGCAACCGACATCCAAGGATAAAGGTAAGAAAAAATTTAAACATGTTTGCTTTAATTGTCTCAAAGAAGGACATACTGCCAATGTATGTAGAAGCAAGGCTTAAAACAATTTTCCTTATTTTCAAAAAAATATGCCTAAATCCAATAGATTCAATGGAAACTGTTATGCATGCAACAAGTTTGGGCATAGAGTATTTGAATGCAGGCCAGTTTTACACAACACTGGGAGATATCCTCCAAGGACTCAAGGAGTTATCTTAGAACCTTCTATGAACCTGAATCCCAACCGATACAATACCTATGACCATCGGTCAGTTGGTTATCAAGCGAAAACTAGTTGGAGAATAACTTGTTTGATATGTCATGGTAGCGGTCACACTGCTGCAACATGCAGAAGGAAGAATGGTAGTATAAATAACGTGTTACTACTTATCAAATTGCCATTAGTTTTTATATTCAAAGTCATACTATATACTCTAGTCGGTTAACACTACCAAATCATGCAGTTGGTATACACAAAGAAGTCGATATGCACAGTCTAGTCGGTTACAGAAGAAAGCAGTCACAGAACGTAGTATACACCGAGCTGTCTACCGAGTATCTTTTTATGACTACTGAGCAGCAAAGATGACACACCGAGTTGATATACACCGAGTAAAACATGTTACCAGATACATTGAACCTGGACATGCATATGAAAATGTGTTACAAGATCGAGGCACATCTAACCGTTATTACATTGGAAATAGCACCAGAAGATTATGTATGATTTTGAGATCAATCTAACCAATGAAATATTTTGTATAGTTATTCATTTGAGGAATCATGTTTGTAAGATCGAAGCAATGAATTGGATCACTGTCTTAAGAGATCTATTTATACAACAGGAGTTAAGGGTGTGTATATATGTGTAAGAAGACTGTTACAAAGACACAGAGGTCACCGAGAAGGTTTTCAGAGAACAGTCGAAGAACAAAGTAAATAGAAGGGTTTATCGAGTTACTATATGGGTTACCAAGGTATGCTATAAGCAAGGTAGTCTATTCTGAGCACATAGAATCTGCTAAAATATTTCAGATGTAAAGTTGCAGATATTTGTAATGATTTTATTGTAATATTGTGAAGTAGAAAGAGAAACCTTTAACAGGGTAAAAGACTCCAATCAAGTCTATAAATTGTAAAGCCTCTAACCAGGTGCAACATTCAGAATAAATGTTGTAAAATCCTTTAGTAAGGTAGATCTAATAGATCTTGTTACTCCTAACAGGGTAAGCTATCAGAAATAGCTAAAATGTAGCTCTAACCAAGCACTCTTTATTATTGTAGTAGTGAAGTTGTGGGTGCCATACCCACCACAGTTTTTCTCTCTAACCAAGAGTTTCTGCGTAACCAAAATATATGTGTTATGGAGTGAATCATGTACGATTGTTATCTATTAGTTTTAACTTTATTTTATGTTACTGCACTATTCTGTTTATGCATAACAGTAAAGTTATTATTCAAGAAAAGTTTTGAAGTACTGATTCACCCCTCCCCTCTTAGTACATTAGCTTTCCATATTGGGCCTAACATAACAGACCTTGGAGAACACCTAGAATGGTATGCTATCATTGCAACAAACCGGGACACACTATCAGAACTTGCAGACTGAGAAAGAACCTATCGGATGATATACCGATCACTCCAGAAGGGAAGATTGATGTTGAAACCGTTCAAATAGAAATGAATAAAAGTTGGAAAAAGAAATCAGAAGAAGTGTCACAGGATGAATCGGTTTCTGCACCTAGTGTGGACGTCTCTGAACCGACAAACCGAGCTTCAGAAAATCTTAGGGGGAACATATCGGTGAAATATTTTGAACCCCTAGTTTATATTCGTAAAGACCTTAACCGGTATATGTTACCTGTCAATCAACAAAAGATTTGAAGCGGTAAAAGGCAAAATTAGGGTTTGTGCCCTAGCGGTGATGCATTTATTATGGTCGGTAAGAGTTGTTTAAAAGGGATTTTTGTCATCATTATCACTTATCAGTTTTCAAGAGAAGAATTTTCAAGAGAAGAGTGACAAAGAGCGATTCATCTAGTGATTCAAAGTGAATTCAAAAATCTTGCAAAGGAATCCAACAATCTTTTTTCAATCTATCAGTGAAGAACACTAAGCGATGATCTAGCAACCGAAGTGGTGTATTGTGGGCGACACTGGCAAACCCTAAAATTCGGATTGTGAAGGTATTTCTCGAATTTCTTTCTTATCATGGCTTCTGCATCGCACTCTAGTTCTAGTGCACCTGTAGATACAACTGAATTTCTTCAAAAGAAAATGAAATATAATGCCCTATCTCAAATACATGCCGGAGTTATTGTTGAGGGAGATATTTCAGGGTATATTGACTATAAATTGGAAGACCTAGGATCCCTGGTGATTCATTCCCAACTAATTTTGTTCTATGGGAATGATAAGAAGATCAAACCTGAGTATAGTATCCTTGAGAAGATGAAACTGCACAATGTGGCATACTTTCTGGAAGAGTTCACAGAAGAACATGTTTGCATCATCCTCAGCAAAGTACATGGTGATAAGATGTATCTCGAGTGGACGCATGACATAACACCATAAGCAATTCATGTCGTCACCAGTTTCTACAATATTGGAGACGTACCGGCTCTACGAAAGGTCACCAAAAATAAAATGACAAAGCTCACCAGTTCTGTGAGTGACCAACGGGTGATGACCGTCAACACCATCTTTGATGATCTGGTGAAATATGCTTGCATGGTGATTGGTTACCGAATATTCTATGCCAGCAGAATGAATTTTGTCCCTATTGTTGCAGTGAATGCTGGTTACAGAATGATTAAGGAATACACTACATTTGACCTATGTACCTGTCTACAAAAGCAATTGCTATTGAACCTGAAGTCCATCAAACAAGACAATTCTTTAAGGTTCAGATTTGGCGAGCTTCTAATCAATTTATTCTTCTACTTTCAAGGTTATTTCCCTAGATTAGGTGATGTGCAATGGTCTTCTGACCTACCGGTCTCCAGAAAAATTAAGGAAAGTCTACAAGTAGTGGGAACTGGATATTCTGAGGTTCTTATTAAGTATTTTGATGAATTCAAGCAGAAAATGAGCCAGAGAATGGGGATATTTGATGATATTGTGAAAAAGTATGAAGATGACATCTGCTTCACAATAAGAATAGATGACTGCATAACGGAAGCGGTGGAACCAAGAAAGGAAGTAGTTGAACCAATGGGGTATGAAGTGATGTATGACATGTTGATCGGGTATGCCTCTACCTTACTTACCTCTCCACTGGATACTAAGAAAAAGAGAACTGATACCTACTTAGAAAGGGTCACACCGGTTGAAGAACCAAAATAGAAAAAGGACAAAGCAGTGCCATCGATATCTGCACCAGTTACCTCTGCCAGTCCGAAAGTGACCAAGTGGTCACCAGCTAAGAAGAAACCTGAGGTTATTCCAACAAAGGTATTTGAGAGGAAGCAGAAAACCAAAACCAACTCACTTGAGTCAGAGGACACAGAACCGGAAATTCAAACAAAGAAGACAAGGCAATCAAGCAAGAAGGCAAAGTCTATCGGTAATGTTCCTGCAACTTCAGCGCCGGTAAATATAGATATTTCCTCTTATAAGCCAATGACACATTGTCAGAGGACTCTAAAGAATATTAAGAGGAAAGTGCTTGATGATTTAAAGGAATATTTTGATGATTTTACTGATAGTGAGAAAGAAGAAGTAGAATAGGAAGTCATCAAATATTTATGGGTTAATGATCGGTCGTCATCTGAGATTAGATCGGTTACAACAGATTCTTTGTATAAGTCTTTAGATAACAAATGGCGCATTTCCATTGAAAAAGAACAAGAAATTAGGGAGAAAGTTTTTGCACAATATTTTCCTGATGCTTCAAATTCTGAATTATTTGATATAATGGATAAGAACAAAGGCATCTTTTTCATGAGAAGGAGAAGACTCAGGCTACTAGAAGGAAAAGCTTCTGAAGTGGAAAAGGATACTCACATAAATGTGAAAGCTGCTATCAGAATACACCAAGTATCTGAAGCCAATAAGAAGGTTGAACAAAAACCTGACCTATCATCAGGCAAACCGGATGAAGTATTTGACAGTGAAGGTGAAAGAGTGATAGAGCAAATTGACACTATTGATGTTGATGCCTTAGATAACGAGGATGTCACTCCTGATAAGGAACAAGTTGAGAAAGAAAAGCGGGACAAAGAACAAATGAAGAAAGAGCAAGAAGAAAAAGCAAGGCAGGAAGATAACAAGAGGAAAGAAGAGGACAAGAGGAAGTAAGAAGAAAGGAAGGAGGAAGAAAAGAAAAAACAAGAAGAGGAGAAAAAGAAGAAAGAAGAGGATAAGAAAAGAGCACAAGAGGAGAAAGAAGCAGAAAAGAACAAAGAAGCAGAGATCAAAACCAAAGGAGGGCAGACTCCTAAGGCAACTGGTGATCAAACCAAACAGGTTGATATCACCAATCCTATTGATCTAACTCTTGCAGATGAGTCTAAGCTACTGTGTAGCATCAAACTTACACAGGAAAGGCTGGAAGAATTGTGAAGGAAGAAAGAACAGGATGTCATACAAACTACGATTGACACCCTTACCAGTCTGATTTCCGGTACCAACCTCTCCAATACCGATTACTCTCTCTCTAAGCTCAAACTTCTTTGAACCGTAGTGGAGGACCAAGTACAATGCTTGGAAGATGTTGTTGAAGCCACTGCAAAGAAGAACCATGAAAAGGCACTCAACACTACTTTAGTCAAGAAAATGAATGAGATCCGGACACAACTACTGAAACAATAGAAGGATATCAATGTTGCTATGGATGAGGGCAAATTACTTTTGAGTAAACTCCGCCAACCCCATCTATTTTGTGACGATGTGCTTAAATAGAAAGATAAACTCCAATCGGAGTTCTAGGCATATATCGGCACCTTTAAGATGCCCTATGATCTCTTCACTACATATGGGCAAACGGTTCATCACTTTCAACATCAGACAACCAAGATGGACTTAGAGATCAGCAACCGGACTAGAGATTTGCAGGAGCTTCAACTGCTCTCATTGCCAAGACTGCAGATTCTTCAGAAATGTTTTCTCAACCTGGAAGCTATCACAGTAACTCAAGAGATGAGTACCATTGATGCAATGGAAGAACTGGCATTCTAGATGAAGACTGAAAGTGAGGTTTCTACCTCATTACTTGAGTCATGGACATTGGCCATGAAAACTTTTATGCAGGACTTTAAATCTATTTTTGAGAAATTTCATTCCTTGTTGTCAGGAACCTCTACTCTATTTTATTATATATGCAAAAAGGGGTTATTCTACATTACTTTGTCATTGTTGGCAAAGGGGGAGTAGTGTACATTAAAATTTTGGTGAATGTTACCATTTCATGTACTTTCATGTTACCACTTTGGGAAGTAGTGTACATTGTAATTTCTGCAAAAAAAGGGAGTAGTGTATATGCTTAGGGGGAGTAATTTTGATTATGGCATTTTTGTTGTAAAAACACTTAGATGTCAAAATTTTTCTAAGTGTTGCCATCAATGCCAAAGGGGGATATTGTTGGCATTTTGATGATGTTTTGATTGTCATTGATGGACACACACTTTCTTGATGTATGAGTTATGCTCAATCGGTAATTGTTCCAACCGGTATTGTGTATTATTGAAAGTATAGTCTTTAGACTATCGGTATTTTGCAGAAGATGTTTACCGATCACAGATTGACTAAAGAGCTCAAGCGGTATGAAGACCCCAAGCGGTACGAGGAGCTCAAGCGGTACGAAGGACCCAAGTAGTAGTTAACTTTTGATCGGAACACTATGATCTACCAGTCTTCAGTTTTGACAATTGGTAATCAGTATATTGTATTAACCGATATTATTCTATGATGAGTTACCAACTGGTATTTCTGTAATGTGTGATGAGTTATCATCCACCGACACTTTGGCGGTGATTTTGTGTCATGTTACCAAATGTGTCTAGATGCACTGAACCTAGGAACTTGTAGTCTAATTCTATTGGACTGACATGAAATTAGTTTCCTTTATAAGGACATCATGTCTAGGGTTTGCATGAGAGAGATGTGTGATAGAAAAGGTTATGTGCAATCATTGTAGAGCAGATCAGGTCTGTGTGAAGAGATGGAGTGTGGAGATATTGAAGACTAAAGTAATGTTGAAATGCATTAACAATGAGGTGACAAGGATCTAATTAAGCATATTGTGCTATTGTCTAGATCATTCACTTGTTGATTACGAATATCTTCGACAAGTCTGAAACCCTTTACCGGGTAGGCCTAGCAAAGCCTTTGTAAATCTTCTAACAAGGTGGTTCACAACTGTGGATCCGAAATCCTTTAACAAGGTAGTCTTTAACATGACTTATCTCCTAACAGAGATCTAGATTCCTAACAAGATATGTTTTGGTGAAGAACATTGTATGACCTTAACCGGTCTGGTTTCTATTATGTAGATAGTTACTTGTGAGTTTCTACTCATCGTGGTTTTTCCCATTTGGGTTTCCACGTCAAACGTCTTGTGTTATGGTGATTGTGCTCTTGTGGGTGAATGCTTTATTTACTATTTGGTTTGCATTTATCTTAACCAGTTTATTAGTGAATTTGTTGTACCAGTTATCTGCTAAACTATTCAAAAGTTTGTTTACAGTATTTTTTGGCATACTAATTCACCCCCCCTCTTAGTATTCATCAATATATATATATATATATATATATATGTATGTATGTATGTGTATGTGTATGTGTATGTGTATATATATATTTATATATATGCAAATATATATTTGATCATATATATACATATAGGTATATATAAATATGTATATGTGTGTGTGTGTATACACACACATATACACACACACACATATGTATATGTATATCTATATGTATATATGTGTGTATTTATATACATGCAAATATATATTTGATTGTATATATACAATTATATATATAGATATAGGTATATATAAATATGTATATTTTTATATATATGTATATATAAATATGTATATTTTTATATATATGTATATATAAATATGTATATTTATATATATATATATACATGTGTATATATAGACATGTATACACACACATGTATATACATGTACATGTCTTTGTATACATGTGTATACATATATACATGCATATATATATATATATATATATGTACATCTATATATAGACATGTGTATATGTATACATACACATATATACACATACATACATACATACATGTGCACACACACACACACACACACACACACACACACACACACACACACACACACACATATATATATGGTGTAAATAATTATTCATCATGGATATTATTACACCTTACTTAAGTTTACTTAGGAAATACATTTCATAGTAGTTTGGGTATGAGACACTTGGGTGTTTGTGCCACATTGAGATAGTGTGTGTAGGAGAATTTCCACCTTTTATGGTGTGATCTTGTTGTTACACTACATATTCAGTGGGTGATCCACCTCATCTGGAATATTATATTGTTTCTCCTACCTACCCACACCTATTTCCTACCTACCCTTGTTTCTTATTGAGCCACATGTCATGTTTGTGTGCTCACATATCCATATAGTCTTGCCTATATAAGCAGGCTCATATTCATCGTATGTAACGCTTGATGATCCAGTTGATCAGTATTTTCATCTTGATAGAATACAGTTTATTTCTATCATCTATTTTGTCTCTCTTATTTGTGTTTTCCATTGCCTCTTGATCTTGGTAAAATCTCACATGGTATCAGAGCCATTAGAGTGTCATTGGTTTGTTAATTGAGAGAAATTTGATGTTATTTGGGGTTTGCATTTTGGAGCTTTCTATTGTAGGTTATTATTGAAGCTTGATGGGTCAACTCTGAGGTCACCATTGGATTGAGGAGATCCAAGAAAGTCATTTTGCCTTTTGTTTCATCCAAATCTAGAGGCATTTGAAGTTTGAAGCTTCGACATAAATTTTCCATAAATTATAATTTTGAAGGCAATTTTCAAATAGCGATATCTCACTCATCCAGACTCCTTTTTTCGAGCAATTTTTTTTTGTACAGTGGTGCAGGATTTTTATGTTTTTCAGATACAAGTTTTTCGGAAATCATGAAATTCCAATTTTTACAACTTTGGAGGCTTCATTTGGGCTCATATGGACTCCTTTTCAAGTGTCGTTGTTTTTTAGAGTGCATAATTTTTTGTCTACTTTCATAATCTGCCATTAGTTTGCAGTGATTTTGAGTAGAAATTATACTTTTAGTATTTGGCCATTCTTGGCATATTTGGTACTTGCATTTTGCTTGGATCTCAGTTTAGATCATTAGCAGTATTTGTTGAAGTCTCTTAGATCTCATTTTGAGAAGTTGTAAATTGAAATCAGAAGTCCACTTTGCCTTGTTTTGCAAGTGGCCCATTATATACGCACTAAGTATAAAGTGTCAAATCACCTTTTTTTTGGGGGGGGGGGTTTCTTGATTGAGTATTTTGGGGGGGTGTCTTGTGTGATTGTGCCTCTCTCTATCTTGTATTTTTTTCATTTTGGTGATATGGGTTCTCCTAAATTTCCACTTTTAACTCCTCATAATTATGCATCATGGAAGATTAAGGCATGGAGTAAACTAATGGAAAAATGACTCATTCATTATGTAAATGGAACTATAACAACACCACCTAATCCCAAGGCTAATCCTAATGCTCAAATTGAATGGCTTACCAAGAATGCTATGGCACTTGGAACTCTTAGAAAGTATGTATCAAATGACCTCATTTTTCACATTGATAAGTGTACAACAATTAAAGAGGCTTGGGATATTTTTTAGAAATTGTATGGTCAAATTGATGAGATTAAGGGCTACAAGCTTGATAGTGAACTCACAACTTTGGATCCCTAGGATTTTGATACAATCCAAGATTATGTCACAAAAGAAAATGAGCTAAGAGCAAAGCTAAAGGATTGTGGAATTGACAAAAAAAATGTTCAATTGGTTTATAACTTGTTAAAGAAGCTTCCTTCAGAGTATTCAGCCTTTCTATCTAGCTTTCACACCCATAGGCTAGCTCAAGGTTCCTCATACACTTCTCCCTCATTTGATTCATTCATGGAGATGTTGATACTTGAGCAATCTAAGTTGACCATGATGGGGATTCTCAAATCTTCAAAGTCACAAGGTTTGGTGGCTAATAAAGGGAATCAAAGTAATCAAGGAAAAGGCAAGAATCAAAAGCAACCTAAGTCAAAACCACAACAAGATAGAGCACAATATTCCTCTCCATAACAAGGTGATTCACCATTCTCACCTAAGATGAAATCATATAAGGACAATCTTTTTTGTGGATATTGCAAGAAGTCAGGACATGATGAACATCATTGTTATAAGAAGGATATTGATGAGTTGAAGAATCTTCTTGAGAAGAATAGAATCAACCTATCTTCTAGAATGTCTACATAGGCTTCTTCTTCCAAGGATAAAGAAAAGGATCACTTTTTGGGGACAGATAAAGGAAAGGGACAAGCTCTTTGTGCTACTACAAGTCATGATTCAGGGAGATGGCTTCTAGATTCAGGGGCTTCTCATCATATGGCATCTTTGCAGTCTATGTTTTCTACATTTGAGCCTTGTCACATGCCGCATATTTTGATGGGAAATCATACATACATGGATGTGATTGGGAAAGGATCTATTGCCATTGGGGATAACTCCTTCAATGTTGTGTTGTGTGTACCCCACTTGACAAATAATCTTCTTTCCATCTATCAAATCACACATGGGGAAACTAGGAAAACCGTGGAGTTCACACCTGATTCAGTTATCATTAGAGACTTGGAGAGTGGAACTATCATTACGACTGGGGTGGTTGATCATGCATCTCAGTTGTACTCTTTTTCAGATTTTGGTCCTATTAATGAGGTTGATTCTTCCTATGTTGATGATTCAGCTTTTGAGGAGAACTTTGGGCAGTTGAACTTGGGGATTCTCACTCGTGACCCCATTTTTGAGCATTGCATTTCATCTCCTTATATTTATATCATACCACCTATTGCACCTGATGATGCAGCTAGTGTGACAGTTTTGCCTTCTTGTGATTCAGTGCAGCAGGATATTTCATGTCTTCTAGCTTCAGTTGATTGGGATGCCTACTTGACAGACATTGCAAGTTTGTTTGTGGAGTCCTATATTGCATATTTGGGAGACATCATTGATGACATTCATCTTCTCTTTGATGAAGATGATCCTTCTTCGATTGTTGCGAGGGATCACTCTGACCCTCTTGTGCATTCTCTACATGATCAATCTTTAGAGGTTGACATGATTGTGGATACTTTTGTACAACACTTGGAGGAGGTCTCTTTATCTTTTGAGGAGACATGTGAGTCTTTGGATATTGTTCTATATTTTTCTCCACTAGATCTTAGAGTGCCTTTTTAAGCAGTGTGGCACAGTTTACCACCTTTGGAGGGGGTAACTTTCAACATCGAGATGGGGACACTTGTGCAATTTTCAGAGATTCCTTTCATCGTGAGTATTTTTCCTACATCTTCCCTTCATGGTTGGGGAGACTTTTTGGATACACCTTTGGTGTTGTTTCTTCCTAAGGGGAGGAATGTTGTTCGACGTTCGTGGAGCAGTTTCTTCATTCTTCATCAATCTTCTATTATTGGTGCAGATTCCACATTGAGGGGGGCATTTTTAGTCTCTCTTTTTCTTCTCTCATATGGGGGGGGGGGGGGGGGGATTTTTCCTCACATGGGGTTTTGTCCTTCACATAATTCTATGAGAGTTCTTTGTATCTAGTTTTCATCTCTCTTTTGGGGAGGGTTTTTTCCCATTAGGTTTTTCTCTCTTTCCCCGCTTTGTGAGAGATTTCATTGCAGTGGTTTGCATGCATTTACATTTGTACATGGGTACCTAACATGGCCTAGTAACAGGACCCATCTTGCATTTCTTAGTTGCATTGTAGACTTAAGTGCATTCCCCTAAGTTGCACTTAAGGGGGGGTGTTGGTGTAAATAATTATTCATCGTGGATATTATTACACCTTACTTAAGTTTACTTATTAAATGCATTTGATAGTAGTTTGAGTATGAGACACTTGGGTGTTTGTGCCACATTGGGATAGTGTGTGTAGGAGGATTTCCACCTTTTATGGTGTGACCTTGTTGTTACACTCCACATTCAGTGGGTGATCCACCTCATGTGGAATATTATATTGTTTCTCCTACCTACCCACACCTATTTCCTACCTACCCTTGTTTCTTATTGAGCCACATGTCATGTTTGTGTGCTCACATATCCATATAGGCTTTCCTATATAATCAGGCTCATATTCATTGTATGTAACGCTTGATGATCCAGTTGATCAGTATTTTCATCTTGATAGAATACAGTTTATTTCTATCATCTATTTTGTCTCTCTTATTTGTGCTTTCCATTGCCTCTTAATCTTGGCAAAATCTCACAATATACACATATACACATATATAAACACACACATATATGTATGTATATACACATATATATATGCATGTATATACACATGTATATATACATATATACATATACAAATATATATATATATACATATACACACGTATATATATACACGTACACATTTATATATATGTATGTATGTATGTATATATACATATATACACACATATATCTATGCATATACATATATACACATACACACACACACACACACACACACACACATATATATATACAACTTAATCTTAATTCTTCGCTTTCCAACAATTTGATAGGGTTCATTATCTCTAAAATAAACCAACCCAAAATCTCCTTAGACATAATCAAGAAAATAACTTATATGGGATGTAGCATGAAATGAAGCCCCTGAATCTAAAACCCATGAATCATCGGCATTATCTAGGGAAAGAATCAAAACATCTTCTTCAAATTTAGTACTTACCACATTTGCCTCCTTATTACATTCTTGTATGTCTCCTTCTTTATTCTTCCAAGACCAACAATCTTTCTTCAGATGACCTGGCTTCCCACAGTACTAGCAATCTTTCGGTGCTTTGGATTGGGATCTCTTGTCCTTTGATTTTCCTCATGACTTCCCATGACCTCAAGAACCTTTTCCTCTCTCCTTTGGTCTACCCCTGCTTTCTGCATTCAAAACACTATCTGATGTGGATCCACCTGAGCTTTTCCTATGAATTTCCTCACTCAAAATAACACCAACAACATCATCAAATTTTAGGGTATTTGAACCAAAAACATAGTTACTAACCGTCATTACCAAACTATTCCAACTTTCAAGCACATAACATAATATCTGGAGAGCTCTAACTTCTTCATCGAAATTTACCTTTAGAGAAGTCAACTGGCTGGTAATTGTATTAAACTCGTTTAAATGATCTGTCATAGATCCATCTTCAATCATTTTCAAATTAAATAGATGCTTCATGAGAAATACCTTATTTGAGGCTGAGGGTTTTTCATACAATTTAGCCAATGCCAACATCAATTCTACATTCATTGTTTCTTTTTTTATATTGAATGCTACCGATGGTGCTAAGCACAATCAAATGGTTCCTAGTGCCTTTTTGTCCAAAATATTCCAATCCTCATCACTCATTGTGCCTTTCTTGGTTGTTCCTTCCAACAACATCCATAAATCATTCTGATAGAGATAATCCTCCATCTGCATCTTCCATAACTAATAGTTCTGCCTATTGAATTTTTCTACCTTCAATTTACCCTCATCCACCATTTCTCCCACTTAACCGTGAGACTCCCACTCAACTATGAGATCTTCTTGCAGATGATAATTGAACACAACCAGCTCTGATACCACTTGTTAGGAATTGCATGTAGAAAATATCCATTATATGCAGATAAATATTAAATATAGAAATGAAAAACACGTAAATAAGAACAATGAAGAGATAATATTTAATGTGGTTCACCCAAAATTGAGCTACATCAACCAAACAAAGAGTCCAATATTATGATCTAGTAAATCAAAACCAATTACAACCAACAATCTCCTTTGCAACTCAATACCGCTGCAAAATGTTACAAAAATCTCTATTGAAAACCCTAACCCTTAACCTTTTTATCAAGACTTGTGTCGATTACAAAATCAGGGTTGCAACATTTCAACCAATAGAAAAATAACACCCGACGCCTTCATAAAATAATAAGTTTTTTTGGCCTCGCAGGGCACTGCCCCTCAACCCTGTCTTGTATCGCGATAAGGAGCATGTCAAGGGAAATGCTCTTGGACCCTGCAAGGTGTGGTGCACCTTGACCCCATCTTGGGGGCGTTTCCCCAAAACCCTTGTCAAAAAATATGGGGGGAAACCACGCTGATAGAAGTAGGGAAAATTTAACCTCCAAGTCGGATTAGGCTCCATATAACAACACTCTAAACTCTGAATACAAAGCCAAGATTTGTGACACAGATTTCAGGAAAAAAAAATCAGATTTTCATCTCTAGTTTATTTTGTGGATATGGAAATTAGTGTTCAATATGAGGATAGGCTTGAGGGTGCATCTAACTTCTTATAACGAAAGGTTCAAATTACATCTATTATCAAGGAGAACACGTTGTGGATCTATGCTAGTATAGAATTGACACCACCAAAAAATGATCTTGTTGCTTTGGATTCGCATGAAGTCAAGGAGGCCAAGGCTCAGAGGATCAATCTTGATGGAGCAAGAGATCATTTAATTCCTCATCTATCAGGAAAAGACATTGCCAAGTAGACGTGGGATACGCTCACAAGACTTTATTAGAGCAACTACCAGAGTCATAAGATGATGCTCAAGGATAAATTACATAATACCAAGATGTCTAAAGGTGAGAGTGTGACCTCTTACTTGTCCAAGCTGACACGAGTCAAAGATGAGTTGGCTGCTATAGGAGAGACGATCGTTGAAGATGAGTTGGTGTGTATAGCCTTGAAAGGTTTTTTGAAGCACTGGGAAGTGTTTGTCAAGTGCATTATCAGTAAAGATAGCCTACCTAATTAGATGAGCCTTGGGGATAATAAAGGGAAAATAGAAGGTTCTTCTTCCAAGAGTGGGAAGAAGAAAAAATTGAGCAAGATAAAAAAAAATTGGTGCCATCGGATGGGTCACTATGCCAGTCAATGTCCGAATAAGAAAAATAAAAACAAGCAGAAGAAGCAAGTTGTTGCTACAACCGAGGTGGACGAGTTTGCATCATGATTTTAGAATGACTTTTCACTCATTGCCTATCTCTCAAGTTCAGTTGCCAATAAGGTATGGTATATTGATAGTGGGGCTTCTTGCCACATGACTGGAGTCAGAGAATGTTTCACTAAGTTGGAGGAGAAGAAGCTGGATTTCTATATTGAGCTTGGAGACAATGCCAAGTACCATGCAACTGGTGTTGGCACTATAAAGTTTTAGAGGGAGTCTGTCAAACCCTTTTTGGTGAAGGATGTGTTGTATGTCCTTAAAATGACAAAGAATTTAATCTTGGATTCTACTTTGGAAGGCAAGGGTTACATTGTGACCTTTGAAAGTGGAAAAGTCTATATTCATCCCAAGGATTCCAAAGTTGGAAAAGTGATTGGAGTCAGGTATGACAACTTGTTTTGATTACAGTTTGAGTCATCACATGCATTGGTAAACAACTATAGCGGGAAAGGAGAATTGTGGCATAGGAGGATGCCTCATCTTCACCATGGAGCACTTAATGTGCTCAAGGAAATAGTGACAGGGCTTTATGAGATGAAGACATAAAATCATGAGGCGTGCAAGGGTTGTTCTCTTGGAAAAAATTACAAGACCAATTTTCCAAGTAGCAACAGTAGATCCGAAGGGATTTTGGGTATAGTACACTTAGATGTGTGTGGGCCTATGTCACCAGGATCCTTAAATGGGTATGAGTATTATGTTACTTTCATTGATGATTTCTCCAGGAAGACGTGGATATATTTTATGAAGAACAAAGATGAGGCCTTTAGTAGGTTCAAAGATTTTAAGGCTCTTATGAAGAACCAAATAGGGAAGAAGATCAAGATACTGAGTTCTGATAATGGAGGCGAGTATACCTCCAATGCCTTCAAATATTTTTGTGCTTAGGAAGGTATCAAGAAAGAGTTGACAGTTTCATACAACCCTCAACAGAATGGGGTTGTTGAGTGGAAAAATAAGGCTATAGTTGGAGCAGCCAAGGCCATGCTTCATGATCAGAACCTACCTTGGTTCTTATGGGCAGAAGCTTGTAATACACCTGTGTATTTGCAAAATAGGAACCCTCACAAATTATTGGGAAAATTAACTCCAAAAGAGGCATTCAATGATAAGAAACCAGATCTTCGAGGCACATTGACATCTTTGCATGCCTTGTGTATTGTCACATTCTTGTGGAGAAAAGAATCAAGTTAGAACTAACTGTAGAGAAGGGTATCCTTGTTGGGTACAACATGAAACTTCTAAGGCTTGTCAGGTTTATATTCTTGCCCTTAGGAAAATAGTTGTTACCAGAGATGTGAAGTTTGCGGAGGAGAGGGCTCTTCAAAAATCCAATAGCCTGATGAATGAGGGGGATCAATCATCCATGATTGAGGCAACACAAATTCCTCAAAATTCAGTCACATAAGCTGGAGAGCAAAGCAAGAAAGATGAATGGGATGATCAGGAGGAACATAGAATTCCTTAGCCTCATATTCCTATTATAGAGAAGAGGAGAAATAGGGTGGCTGAGCAAACTTTGAGACAGGCCTAGGAATATGTTGGTGATCGACAAGATTTAGTCAAACAGAGAAAGGCTCCAAGCCATTATTTTGAGTATGTGGCACTTATGAGTGAATTAATTTAAGTAGAGCCTCCCAAATTTCAAGAGGCATCCAAGCACCAAGTATGGAAGGATGTTATGGTGGAAGAGTATTCTTCCATCATGAAGAATAGCGTGAGGGAGGTAGTACCATGACTATTAGATATGTTTGTGGTGGGCTCGAGATGGCTATTTAAGATTAAGCATGTTATAGATGGTAGTGTGGAAAAGTTCAAAGCTCATTTTGTAGCTAAGGGGTTTTCTCAAAAGGAAGGAATTGACTATGATGAGACTTTCACTCTAGTAGCGAGGTACTCATCCATAAGAGCTATAAATTTTGTAGCTACACAGATGGGTTGAAAGATTCATCAGCTGGATGTTTAAATAATGTTTCTCAATGGATTAATTGAGGAAGAGATTTACATAGAGCAGCCAAAAGGATTTGAAGCACATGGGAGGGATTCTCATGTTTGTAGGTTGAAAAGAGAATTGTATGGACTCAAGTAGGCTCCCAAGGTGTGATATTCACATATTGACAGTTACTTGGAGAGTGTGGGCTTCATTAAGAGTGAGGCAGATTTGAACTTGTACTATGTTCAGGTGAAGGGCAAACTTCTCATACTGTTTGTTGTATGTTGATGACTTATTTCTCACAGGGTCGGAGGAGCTCATAACACACTGCAAGAACAATCTTGCAGAATAATTTGAGATGAAGGGCTTGGGGTTGATGCACAACTTTCAGGGATTAGAGTTGTGGTAGAAATATTCCTTGAATAAGGGAAATACTTAATTGATATCTTGAAGTGATTCGAGATGGAGAACTATAAGCCCATGTCCACACCACTTGTGACCAACTGGAAGAAGATTGATGCTTCCAGATTAGAGGCAGTGGACTCGACTTCATGTAGATAATTGATAGGCTCTCTTATGTATCTAGTCAACATTAGGTTAGACATTTGTTTTGTAGTGAACTCTCTCAGTCAGTTTATGGTGGAACCTAAACGTGTGTACTGGATAACTACAAAGAATGTTTTGAGATATCTTTGAGGCACAGGTGATTATGGGTTGAAGTATGTTTAGCAAGATGGAGTGAAGATCGAGGGGTTTACTAATGCAGATTAGGCAGGTAGTACAACTGACAAGAAGAGAACTTTAGGGTGTAGTTTCAGTTTGGGGTCAGGAGCAATCTCTTGGTACAATAGGAAACATATGTCAGTTGTACTGAGTTCTATAGAGGTTGATTATATGACAGCCAGTATGGCTACATGTGAGGCTATCTGGCTTCGAAAACTACTAGCTAGGCTCTTTGATCAAAAGCTAGATCCTATAGTCATTTATTGTGATTATCAAAGTTGCATCAAACTCTCTGAAAATCTAGTGTTTCATGACAAGTCAAAGCACATTGAGATCAAGTACCACTTCATTAGATATTGTGTGGAGAAGGGGACAGTAAAACTCTAGTACATTTATATGGACGAACAAATAGCAGACATCCTAATAAAGGCTTTGATGAAGAATAAGTTTGTCTTCTTCAAGGATAAGTTGGGTGTTGTGCAGAACACCTTCCTTGCCAAGAGGGAGTGTTGATTTTTTGTTTAACTCGGAAGGTGGAATGGAGTTTCTTTAAAGTAACTTGAGTTGGATATTTAGAAACACCTTTATTTTTTATTCTTTAAAAGAGTATTTCTAAGTCTGTGAGGTTGAATAAAACCAAGAGTGATTTTATATATAATTTAAAGCCAAAGGTAGCAAGGAAAGATTATTTTCTTGCAAGCTAAGTAAAGCAGTTAGGCTCTATATATGTAAGATTGTTGTAGCGAACTTGTATTGTATTTTTTTAAGAGAAAGTTTGTTGTTAGGTTGAATAGAAGATCCAACATTTGCAGGTTTTTCCCCACACTAGGGTTTCCTGGGTATATTTGTGTTATTGTCTTATTTGTGATTTGCTTCTGTTCTTTTTTTGCTTCCACTATTATTTGTTGTTAATTAACCTACAATGTTGATTGTTATAAATCAGATGGAGTTTCTATTATGTGAATTTATTATGCAATTAATTTGTAGCTAGGTTATAAGAAATTAACAAAACTTATATAGATGCCTACATTCAAAGGAGTTTATGAACATGAATAATTTGGAAAGGTCTAGAGACCACTTTGTTCAATTGTGTTTGAAACTATCTCTACGACATTTAATAGGAACTTTAGAAAGTCAACTATCTTCTAACTTAGAATTCCACTAACTAGGTTTATTATAGATGTTGAGGTCCATACACCACTCTATATCTGACACAAAGTTTATCCCTAATCATGACAAAATGAATGAAACATTGTCTATCATCATATAACTCTAAAGCTGAAAAGTCATTAGATCAACATACAAGATACTAGGGATGGTGAAAATAAACATGTGGTTGATGATTATTTTATTTGAAGAATACATAAGGAGGACGTGTTTGTTTTGTCAATATGAACTATTCAATTAAGGTAAATCATAATACTCCATCTATCATATTGGATACATGCAACCAACCAATAGAACATTCAAATAAGAATTAATTATGAAAATGATGTAATTGATGGCTAAACCAAATAGGTCTATGGTGCTCTACCCGCTCTTTGTTTGTATATAAACATTTACGTACTCATTATTATCATAAGAATGAAACATATTCCTGGATAATTATTAATGACAAGTAAGGCTTTGTATGGATAGAATCCAAAATATAGGTGCCCTACTTTCCAAATTTATATATTAGCGCTTGATAGCTATAGTTGGTAAGCCTCTTTTGCTATTGTCCACAATTTTGGCATAAAAATGATATCCTTTTTTTTAACTAGATTTGTTACTCAAATTTCATAAAGGTTACATTATGGAACAATAACCAACAATTCCTTGCATCATTTTAAGATATTTAGTTCAATATGATTTTGTTTAAGTAAGTTTATTGTAGTAAAATGATATAAAATAAATAAGTTCTTATCATCAGACATGAGGACATGTCATATTTTTACAAGGGGAGAGACAACATCTCAAAATTAATACCATTTCTTAGATTCAAATGTATACTAATACTTTTTTATTACACCCAATCTTACAATATTTATTTCATTTCATGAGAAAATTCTCACTATAATGATTTTGGTCCACTTGATTTTTTTAAGGTGTGCTAAATGACTGACAATGTGAATCCTCATAGTTAGACTCAAATAATCATTTAGTAATTTACTTGAACAAACCATCACCCTTGAATTTAAGGGTAAGTATTGTTGTGTAAAATGCTTAAACATTTTTGAAATAGGAGAAGGATAAAGTGACCTTACTCCAATGAAGATGTAGTTTCAATTATAAAATCTTGAACTTCATTCAATAGTTTAACAAATTTCACACAAGTATTAATTGATTCTCATTTTTGAATACATATACTATTTGTTATGGACTAATAGCTAGAGAGGCATCATTTTAGTAGCTTTTTATCTTTCCCTCATGAATATAGAGGAGCTTGTATTATTGATTGCTTTCACATGTCTATGAAGCTTTAGAAAGATGTTACAAGATAGAGACATGAAGTGAAGGGTCATTAGTTGTATAATTGTCCTTATATATCTTTTAAGTAAACGAAATGGGAGACAATAAATGGTGATAGAATAAATTAAAAATAGAAGCATTAAACGATGTCATATATGGTGTAACATTCTAAAATTGCACCTTTTATAATTTTGACCACTTTTTTCTTATTCATATGCTTGATCAAGACTCATTTATGCTTGTACCATGCAAAATTGGCATCAATATCACATTCCACCTTGTATTGCACCTTAACCTTGACCCAAATATGGGGTAGGACCAGGGTGTCACGCCTTGATCCTCATTGGGACCATGACACCATGACATGGTCCTCCCTAATTAGGGCCCATTTCAAACCCTTGTACTCATCACAAATTTGAGTAGGAAATCTTGCTTCATGTCGGCCTATGTCAAAAAATTAACATAATTGATGTCAGGCAAGTATATAAGGAGGTCTTCCCCTCTCATTTGGGCATAAGGTGAATATACATTCATGATAGGTGAAATTGGTTGCACAAGCAATCAAGCAATAAATAATTCAAGTATTCATCATCAAGCATTTCTAGAGGTCTTCAAGGCTGCATATTCTTCTCCTATCTCTTGTGGAGCAACTTTACATTATTCATTTACAAGCATGTGTGTGTGATTAGGGTTTTGTCATGTTCATGCCATTTCATACAACACATGCGATTACATTCAAGAATCAAAGAATTGTTATCATTCATTGCATATCTGAGGTATATCCTTCCATCATTTTATATGATTATTTGCAATATTTCATTCAAGGTTTATTCCAAACCAGAGTTTGACTTAGGCAAACCCTTATTCCCAACCTATTTCCCCTTCTTTTCGTGTGTAGGAAACATGTACAGAGTTATAATCTTTAGGATAAGCTTTATTTACAGAGATGAATCATCCCCCTTTGGCATGCAAAAAGTTTGGAGCACCATTGTGATGTGCCATGGTCCTAATTTTTTAGGAGTTTTTTTGAAGATCAGGTCTAACTCGGCTTATGTTGCACAGATCAAAGTGCACACAAGAATCCTGCATCTGTAGCTCACCATTTTCTCAGTTTTACCTGCATTCTTCAACACTTTATCTATTTCAGTATTTCAACTTACAAAAGAGGAAATTCAAAATTAATCCAATCTATTTAGTATTCGATCCTTATCTAATTTGTGTCTGAATCCAGTGGATTCCCTTCCCTCTTTTGAATGTAATGGTCCCAAGTGAAAATTGATCTAGTGGTTTCTCATCTCTATGTTGCAAACCCTAAATCAAATTTTCCTCATTACATATGATTGTTTAAATAAATATATTTTTAGAGAGAATGGCTAAATCATACATGAAAAGGTTGGAGATGCGTATGATTCAGTAGTCCAAAAAACAAATGTATCACATAGGTGAAATTTTATTTTATTAGCTTTACCATAACTAACCTTCATAATATTATGTTTTTTGAAGCAATTAGAATCTAAATTTTGGAGGTTAAAAGGAGTTATGTTCAAATAGTTAAGTTATTGTGTTCTCATTGTTAAAACTCAAGCTTGAGTTCCCAAAGTGAAATTTCAACATTGTTATGCATGGTGTACCAAGACTACTACAATGGACATATTGGTCTTTAGAAGACAACAACTTTAGGGATATTAAGTTTAGAGCTTGACTAGATTTGTCTAGTACTCAAGATCTAATGATCAATTTCGTACATCTATGCCAATGTTTATTTACTTTATAGAAAGTAGTATATTATTATAAATTTGTTTATAGTTAAAAGCATACACTTGACATTTGAATTTATCTAATGCAAACTATTTTTTGGTCCCATAACCCATAGGTCCCAAGATCAATTTCATAACTAGAAAATATGATATCTAAAGGACTTGAAAAAAATTAGGAGGAAACATGGGGACCTATTGAACTTTATAGGGGGAGAAATTACCTTTAATTTTAGTTTTATTTTATTTTATGTTTAGATAATAAAAATTAAAATTTAAACACCCTAATTACTTAACATAAGAAAGGTTAAAACTATTTTATATCAAGTGTTTTGTGGGTGGTCATAATGCATTATTATTTTCTTTAAAGGTGCTAGTAACATTATCTATTGTACCTTGTTATTGGACATGATCAATCCAATAACCTTGTACATGTGATTTAGTTTATAAAAGAGGATATTCACGTAGTCTGAAATGCATGATTATTGTCTTTTGAATATATGTTGAATATATAATAATGTGTGACTACATAGTATGAGATATTCATATGTCGTGTCTTGACATAGGATGATACTTTTAAAATTTAGTGTTGAAATTACATGTTAAATATATATATATATATATATATATATATATATATATATATATATATATATATATATATATATATATTGAAAAACTAAAGAAAATATATATAAAAGTGGTGACTTGGTGTGCTATGAGACATTCGGAGAAGGGACATACAATGTGTGTCCAACACAGGGTACAATGTATACCCGGGAGTGTCCTAGCCAGAGCTGCATCTTTCGTGTCATGAAAGTATGTGAGGTTCTCTGTAAGAACCTGTTTCCTCCCGTGGAGGGGAAAAAGCGAGACCGGGTGACTAGGACCTAATCCCACTTTTGTCAACACATTGGGAATATGAAAGAGCCTAGGGAGATAACTCACTTTGGATAGTTCTTGTGAGAAAGAGAGAGCCAAGGATTATCTCTTAGGGTTTATATTCTTCTTGTTGTATATGAAGAGAAGATGTGAAAAATAGGGTGTGATTGATCAACTAGACTAGGCAATGAACAATGAAGCATGTATGAGCTGATATTGTAGAAAGTTGTAGATCTGAAACTGAAATACTGAAAGCAGAGAAGGGGGAGGAATTAGAATGCGTATCTAGTATTTAAAAATGAGCCAAACTAACCTGGACAGGGGTGCCACACCCTGGTCTTGTTTTGTTTGACAGAAAGCTGCAACTGAAGGCCTGCAAATTTGATGTTTTGAGCTTCTACCCTACTAAAAATCACCTAAAAGTGGGGGGACCAAGGTACCACGCCCTTGTCCCTAATGATTTTGGGACAAATTTGAGACCTTAGGATAGCCTTTGTGCCTTTCAGTGGTCTTGAAAGTCTTTCGGGTACCTGTACATGCAGCTACAACTAAAAATAGGGTTTTGGGTGGCTATATGGGGTTTTTCCTTAGTCAACCCTCTATTTTGGTGATTTCCACCTCAACAAATAGCCGATTTGTATAGTGAAATAGTGTGTGTAGGAATCTTGTATGTGTGCAAGACCCTAAAATGAGAAAGATAAGAAACTAGAGCTACCCTACACTTTGGAGAGTAAACCCTAAATATATGTAAATGTAAACGAGGATTCTCTAAATGAAATATGCTAAATGATCTAAATTGTGAATGTAAATCTGAAAATG